>NC_056746.1:681596248-681861248 GCF_019279795.1 Protopterus annectens
TTGTAATTCTGATGTAGGCGGGGTACATGCTGTTATATCGCACAGAGGGTTGTGGACTTCACTCCTCTGAGTGTACTTATTTAGCAGGTTGTCCATCATTGCACCACTCCATTTGCTGTGGTTCTTAGATGGTTTGTGGTGCTATATGTTATTATGAGGCTACATGTGGGCCTAGCTGTTATACCATCACAGACTGACATCAGCACAGGCCCAAATATGACAGTCAGACTATGGCTCACACATGGGGACAGGGTGTTAATAATGTTCTGCAAACATAGACAGTTGGGAGAGCGATTTGGTAACTGCTTATTTGCTCTTATGGGTTTGACATCTGCTTCCCCACTGTCTGCCATTGATGTTTTGACATGACCCTTTCTTGTTTTGCTAATAGTTGTCAGGCAATGCAATTTTAGGGCAGGCAGAACAGATATACAAGGCATAATTGTGTTCCTTATGTGACAACTTGTATCATTCCAGGGGTATGGCTGTTGGCCAGTGACATGTCCTCAGTGCTGACACAAAAAGGTGGCATCTTTTTATAAACTGGCAGTACAGTGACTTTCAGGTACCCAATATCCTACTAAGCACCATACCTCTCAACTTCTGAGACCCAGACATCTGGATAAAGCCATACGTGATTGGGGGCAGAGGCCTAAATATAGGGACCATTTTTAAGTATTGGCTTTAGAAACCTAGAAAGGTGATTCAATAACAGGTTTTGCATTTGCATGCATGTTTCTATAGGGTATGAAGTCTGACACTACAATCTGTCATTATTTTCTGACCTTAGTCTTACATGATTTGCCAATGAATTGCCAGACAACCACTATTTCATGTTATACAGGCCACAATTATGATGCAAACCTCTGGACATTCTCCAATAGGTAAGTACAGTTGAGAGGTATGGTAGGCATGGTGTAGGTTACTCAAAGCTGTGTGCTATCCATATGTGTGGACCCTGTCCATGACCTGCATAGTTTTCCTGCATTAACAGCTATTGACATCTAGACAGTGTGTACAACTCCTACCCTAGGTGTAGCTGATATGCAGAATACTTGGCACTGCAGTTCTTGGAACATGGCCTTGTCAAAGACAGCACTATGCCTAGGCCACTATGACACAACAGGCAGGAGTAAGTGCTGGCTACATCCTGACAGTATTAACCACACATATACATAGGTCATTGACCCCTGCATATTGTGGACATGCAACAAGTTATCATGTTGATTGGGACAGCCCTGGCAATGTGTGCTCCGCTGCTGTTTCCCTGCAAACATACATGTTACTGCATTTCTATAGGAATATAGGTGTGGGGGGGCACACCTGTCAACTGTACACATTTGCAGACTGTGCTGATATTTGCTTTACATTTTGGTTCCATTTAGCATAGTATTGTGCCCTGTCTTGGAGACTAGAGGCATATCACTAAGGACCACCCGTCAGATTGTAATGGCATACATTTGAGTTTCAGACTTCTTACCCTTCAGAGCTTTATTTCAACTGCAAGACCTGCTGTGCTATCATTCTGTAAGTCTGTAGGGGGGTATTTCATCATTGCACCATTTGTGGGCCTTTGACAGACATTTCTTTATGGTTTTCTACAGCTGACTTCCTGGGTAAGGCTTAGGGGCGAGTATGAGACCCCAAGCTGACATCCATGCCTGTGATCTAGGAACCCCCAGTTAGTTAGCCCCTCACATATACTGCAGTGGGATTCGTCACCTTATGTACTACTGTATAGTGTGGGGAAGTCAGTATTGGGCAGTTGTCTGCTGTTCTCCCAGTAGGCCTCCATATTCCCTTACATGCATGCAGCGATACCATTGATATGCTACCAGAACATACTAATCCATTTATTTATTGTTAAGAAGACAGACTTACCTTGTGCTTGCAGCAGTTGTGAGGATGGTGTTTGAGGGCTGCCTATGTTGGATACACATTTTACACTGCCTATACATGGTAAGTTACAGGTAGTGTGATGTGTGTGTCATCCATTTTACTGTGTGTGCGAGTTGGAGAGAGGTGTCAGTCCCTGGGTCCCTATGCATTGCCTCTTTGCCAAGGCCAGGACATACTGGGTATGCCTCCATCTGCCTACAGGGGCTGGCTCAGGGGGTTCCTCCTCCATATCCCTATATGCCTGTGGGGACCTTGGCAATGGTGCGGGACTGTGTGGCCCTTCCCAATGCTGTTCTTCCTGCAGCTGTTTCCACAGGATCATATTGAGTAGCATGACACATACTATAAACATGTATGCACATGTGGTTGAAGAGTACTGCAAGGCTCCACCAGATATTTCAAGGCAGTGGAATTGTGAAGTGAGCATCCCAAACACATACTCTATAATGATCCTGGTTTGTGTGTGTGCCTCATTATGGTGTTCTTGAGTGGGCGTGTGTGCATTTCTGATGGGTGTCATCATCCACGGCTCCAGTGCATAGCCAGCATCACCCCAGATGGCCATATGGGATGTACCCCCTGGCAAATCCCTGATAGAGCTGTGAGGAATGCCAGATGTGGGAGTCGTGATAGCTTCCAGGGCTGCCAGCACACACATTGATGATAATGCCCTGGGGATTGCATACAACCTGGCAGTTGGAGTGAAAGCCCTTGCTTTTTAGGTAGACCCTACCGTGCTCACCAGGTGGGGCTTTGATGTGGATGTGCATGCAGTCTATTGCACCCAGTACCTCTGGGCAGTCTGCTACATGGTGGAAGATGTGCATACTGCTGGCCCTCACAGTGCTGGGGAAGTAAATGTGCTCACTGGCATGTGGTAGCATGGCATCCAAGAATTGGTGGATTACCCCAGATGCAGATGCCTGTGAAACCCCCATGATGTCCCCAGTAGGTGTTTGAAAAGTATCTGTAGCTAGTATTCTTAAGGCAACACATACATTGGTATCCACTGGGATGGGTTCCCCTCTGTTGGCTCTGGGTCTGAGGTGAGGCCAGCACAGCTCAATGAGTTGCTGAAGTATGTCCCTGTCCATCCTGTAGCACTCTAGTATCTCTAGATCATGTAGCCCCTAGTAGGTTACCCTGGGTCTGAACACTCTTCTCCTCCTCCTCCTCAGTCTGGGGCAGTTGTCAGAATTATCCTCCTCATCACACTCAGCCTCAAGCATATACTGATGTATTAAAGACACAGTAACCTCTAACATTTTGTCAGTTAAAATTCCCCCAAGTTTATACACCAATGGTGCAGAGTTTGTGGGAAAATCCAGACTGGAAGGTGTTTGCATTGTTTATACGTTTGTGCTGCAGATGTTGCCTGTATGATTGGCTGACTATGATGCAGCCCACCTGCCAGCTATATCTGTCCTTCATTGCTTTTATTCTGCTATTTCCCTTTTTTTTCCTTTTTATCCCCTTCCCCTTTCTGACCGTTTTAAGCTCAAACCCGGTGCCCAAATGTAAGCAGTTCTGCTATTTCCAGGACTTTTCCTTTTATGTTTTGTTTAAGACACATGTCTTAAGCATGTCCTGCAAACCCAATTAGCTAAAGTAAACACTTTGAAGCAGAAATGGCCCTCCCCTGGATGCAAACATACTCTTCCTTTCATGGAATAATTGAATACAGCCTCAGACACACTCTCTTGCTTAGCTGTGCTGAATTAAGATCAAATGGTAGCCATGGAGCTCCAATGTACTTACACCAAGCATGACACACCCCCTTTTCATGTCAGGTGTTTCTCCTGCTTACACCACTGCCTTATAGCTCCTACATGGTTAGGTGCAGCCAGAGAATGGTCTCCCATTTAGTGATTCAGTAAAATTTGCTCATTTGCATACCCCACTGCCTTCATCCCTTGTTACACCACTACACCAGAGCCTTTCTCCTTAGCAACCAGTGTTATCTGTTTTTGTTTTGATTCTGTATGCCATACAGTAAATGGCAAAATGCAGATTTCACTTAAAATTGTCTTTTCACTTTTTTTTAATTTTCTGCACGATATCGTTTGCATGCCACTGCTCTATGCTTTAATGGCTGAAAGTGGCCATAAAAACTTTGATTTCTATATTTTTGCAACTCTTTTCCATGCCAATCACCATATTTTTGGCCATTGGTATGCCTAATTATTATAATGCATGCTTTACTTTGAGCTGTCATGCCCCCATTTTGATTTGTGCAGAAATGCACATGGTCAGTAACCGAATACATTTCTGCAACAGACACTGTTCTTGGCATGGATGCCTGCCTGCTTACTGAATCACTAACTCACCTCATTTGCATGTTTTTCACCAGCAAATGAAGTAATTAGAATTATTCAGTGATGTCCATGCCAGAATAGTGCTAGCAGGCTCATGTACACCGTCAGCCTTGTTTACTGGATCGGTCAGTGGCCATATTCCGTGCAGGAGCTGCTGCACTATTCTGGCATAGAAAAAAAACATTTATTGAATTCCGAGGCTGAACTTTCTTTTCATGGCAAGGGCAAAATAATCTTAAAATAATCACTGGGCAGTATTGCATACAGTGGAGATCTGGAGGAAGTGAACAGTAATGGCTTTAAAAATGGGAGAGAGTTATAGGAAGAAAGCAGTAGCAATTTTAGTTTGGTAATGACCAGGTCTAGGATATTGGAGCCCCTGGAGGGACTATGGATTAGTTGATTTAGGGCATTGGAATTTATGAATTCCAAGAACCGTTGGGCAAAGGTGTTGGTACACGAGTAGTTTTCCCAGTTAATGGCAGGGTAGTTAAAATCACCCAGTATTAGGGTGTTTGGTTCTATCTTAATATTTTCCAGTATGTTTAGAAAGGTGTAGTGAGAATCTTGGGGCATGGTGGGGGATCTGTAGCAAGCTACAATTTGGATTGCAGTCTTACCTAGTGTTAGTTGCACCTGGAGAATTTCAGACGCATTGTTTTGGGCAATTAGCCTGGTGGTGTGAATATCCTTGGTGAATATGGACACTCCTCCACCTTTAGTGTTTTGGTCCTGGTTTGGTGCCCGAAAAGTGTGGTAAGAGTTGTAGCCTGGTATTGCAGGGGTGCTCTCTGGAGCCTTGAACCAGGTCTCAGTTACTGCACAGATATCGATGTTCTCCATTTTTAGGAGTGCCTCGAGAGAGTGCATTTTGAGGTTTAGACTTCTAGCATTGAGTAGCATTACCTTCAGATTTTGCATGCTTGTACCTGTTACGGTGGTGGTTTTGTCCTTTGAACTTTGCCTAAAAAAGGCACTATAGGGGTGGCAAGAGCCTTAGCCAGTAACCCGAATCCCAGGGGCGACAGGTGTAGACCATCTCTGGCAAAGCATCGTGGTCTGTCGATCATATTGTCCCAGGCAGACAGATACTGGATCCCCTTTGAATGACACCAGAAACTAAGCCAATTGTTGAAGTCAATCATTTTGTCCTTATATTGTGGTATCATTCTGGGTGAAGGCAGGATGCTACTCAGGGCTAGGGTCATACCTGCCTGGGCCACATGATCCAAGAGCTCTTCCATGTCTCTTTTCATGTAGTCCAGGGAGGTACGTCTCAAGTCATTCACTCCAACATGGATAATGACAGAGTCATATTTGTACTTGTTGTGGAGTGACTTGAATGCATGTGTTATGTGGCGGATCCTGGCACCCAACAGGCAGCTGACTGCAATTTTCTCCTTGTTCAACCTGGTGAGTGGGACATCAGTTTGTCAGACTATAGAGTCACCTATGACTAAAGTGTTAGGCACGTTATCTTGCCTTAGGGGCTGTTGCTAGGCGGCACACTGGTGTTGTGAGCTATGTGACACTTTGGTTGTGATTGGTGTTTGTTTGCGTTTCAGCTTCAGAGGTCCTTGTTGCTTGGGCAGGTTACAGTTAAGGGCCTCTGCATATGTGGAGTTAGTGTTGCTATATGTGGGTGTTGGCAGTGTGGGTTTAGAAGGGCTATGTGTTGCTTGAGGTGTAGTGTGGGTGTTAACCTTCTCCTCTTGACTGTCTAGCACAATCTTGGGTGGAGAGAGCTTTGCTTCCAGTTTGGTTATGTAAATTCATCTCTCACAGGTTGTAGTGTTGGGTGGTAGAAGGAGAGGGTTGTCTGTGTACATGAGGCAATTGCTGCATTGCTCCAGTATGCCCAGATTCACCAGGTGGACAGAAGAAATCACATATTAATAAAAATATTTCTGCCTTTATGGTGCTAATCCATTAGAAACATCTCTAACTGAACAACATGTTGTATTAGTCCATGCATGTATGCAGGCCAACATCAAAATGGCAGTAGATTGTCCCAAAAATAATGGCATACAGGAATTTAAAAATGCAATTGAGGATGCCTAACAACTTTATTCTACAGGTTCAGAAACTGGCAATATCCTTAACTATCAAAATAATATATTAAAAGAAAATGGATAAAACTAACTAGGAAGGTAGAATGCTAAAGGAGACTATAAAAGGCAGGATGCACTATTTTATTTCTGCAAATAACATTAACTTTGCAGATAAAAAGGTTAAGAGGAAGATATTTAATGAAGGTTCATGAAGAATGATAAGAGAGATGTCCAAGTCAAGATAAAACAGCTGGAACTGCAGTAAGTGGTGGTAGGACAGAATTAGGTGACTGAAATATATGTCAGAGAAGCAGGTGACAAGTAACAAGTAAGTAGGGTTGGATGATGATGAGTTAAGGATAGAGATGAGTTAAGGAATAAACACAGTTTAGGGAGATTTCAGCCTTGGCTGATTCATTTACTGGGGACATGGACTCATTTATGTCTAATAAATGTAGATAAAGTATAGTTATTGGATCTTCAGAAGGGGTAAGAATACCAGATATTAAAAATTTGTTAGCAAAATTAATTTAATGATGCATCAGGCTAAAGCCCTGGGTACTGTACATTACTTAAATCTAAGAGTCACTGCAGCTGAACTGTACTTATACATAATATAGGTATATACAGACGTATGTACAGAGATACAGGTTATGTGATGAAATAATTGCAGTATGGGTCTCCAGAAGTTCAGAAAGGAAGCAATCACATTCGAAAAAATCATGAAAATTATGTTGTTTAGACAACTGAGAAATCAAAAAGGTATAGTGAGTAATGTTTACATTTCTGTTCTTCCTGTTTGAAGTAACTATTACTGAAGCATAGCTATATAAATGAAAGTGTAAATATATTGAGAAATAACTTACCTAAAGAGATAGGCCATGTTTTGCCAGCTGCAATATAATGACTTATGTCATAAATAACAGTGTTGGTATATATTTATATTCAGTTTTATAAAGGAATGGTCACAGGTACATAATAATAAAGCATGGAATATTCTCTAAACAATCCATAGACAGTAGACTAAAAATGCTAGGCCATTAGAAATATGTGCCAGGAACGTGGATAGATTTTGGGCATAGAAAAGGGTGTGGGATTTTTTTGTTACAGTCACATTAATAAAAAGAGATTGGAAATGAAACATGTCATATTGTACAGTATTTGGCTGTCATATGCTGATAATACCATTTACTTCCTGCAATCTCACTAGCAGTAGATTACAGATCTGTAGGTATTAGAGCCATGGATTTGGAATTATTCCTAGAAGCATGACATATCCTGAGTCAATGAGTAATGAGTGCCTGATGATGCTGTATGACCTAGATGTTTCACATAAAAACTGAAAAGCTTTATAAAAAATTGATGTTGGCAAAATATGTTAAGGGTTGCACCCAAGTCAGGATGTGACTGTCCCTGTGTCTTACTGTCTTTTATATATAATAAAGGTTGGATTTTTATTGCCTCATCTTATGTTTCACAGCATCAGACTGCTATGAACATCAAATGTCTTTCAAGAATTTTGACTTTAAAATATTTTCTGGGATTTAATAAAGCTTACACAGAGCTAATCTCCATGTAAGCATAGTGGCACAGCTTGAATATGGAGCTCAAAGCCTGTGTGATCCAATAAATAAGGCTGGGGCGTGCATGACCTCCCAGCACTATTCCGGCATGGGCAACATATAATAATGGAAATTACCTTATTTGCTAGTGAAGACCATGCAAATGAGGTGAATTTATGATCCAGGAAGCAGATAGGCATACGTGTTGGAGCCGTGTCTGCAGCAGAAATGAATGCGGTTAGTAACCATGTACACTTCTACAAAAATCAAAATGGTGGCATGACAGCTCAAAGTAAAGGGATATGTTCCTAACCCAGAGACTCCCCAGACTGGAATAGACTTCCCATATATGTCAAGCAGAGCACCTCTTTGGCCCTCTTCAAAAGGAACCTTGACAATTGGATGGGAGATAGGAACTTCACCCGAGGATCACATCAGTCGCCCTGCTAGACAGGGTCCAGGGAAGTGAATATTGTGGGAAGAAATAGCAAGGGAATTGTTATGGCTAGGCTTCTATAGGCCCAAGGGCCGATAGCCTAGTACCAACCTATGAACCTAAAAAGCATTTATTATGTTTATTAGGCATAAAAATGGCCCAAACTATGGCCATTGGCATGACAAAGTGTTGTAAAATTGCAAAAATCAAAAGTTTGTTTTGGCCAATTTCAGACGTTTAAGCAGAGCACAGCGGCATGCAAATGTGGTCGTGCAGAAAATAAAACAAAAATTGGTAAAAAGTCAAATAAATGTGAAACATGAATTTTGCCATTATACTGGGTAGCATGCAGACTCATACCATTGATAGGTAACAGTGGTTGCTAAGGACATAGGCTCCGGTGTAGTGAGGTAACTAGTGAATAAAGTAGTAGGGTATGTAAATGAGCTAAATTTATTGAATAGCAAAATGGGAGACTGTGTCCATGGGTACCTAACCATGTAGGAGTTATAATGCTGTGGTGTAAGCAGAAGAAGCAGCTGACATGAAAAGGGGTGTGTCATGCTTGGCGTAAGCACATTGGAGCTCCACGGCTCCTATTTGCCCTCAGCTAAGCACAGCTAAGCACAGCTAAGCAAGGGGGGTTGTCTGAGGCTACTTAGCTGGTTCAAGAAATGATGAGCGTGATCATGACATGGGAGGGCCTTTTCTGCTCAGCAATGTTTACACTAGCTAAAACAGGTTGTGTGGTGCACTGTTGGACTTAAACTCAGTGGAAATAAAAAAAAAGGAAATAGCAGAATAAAGGAAATGAACTACACATCACTAATACGGACTCTGGCAATGACAGTGGCTCATTCAAACCTCGGGTGGACTGTATCATAGCAGCTAATCACGCAGGCAGCATCTGCAGCACACCAGCATAAAGTATGCAAACACCTTTCAGTATATTTTTTCCCACAAACTCTGCACCTTTGGTGTACAAACTTGGGAATTTTAACTGACAAAATGATAAGGGCTGCTACTGCTTTGCTACATCTGTATGTGCTACAGACTGAAGGAGGTGATGAGAATAATGCTGACAAATGGCCCAGACCAAGGCGGAGAAGAGTGTTCAGACCCAGGGTAACCTTCCAGGGGGTACATGATCTGGAGATACTAGAATGCTACAGGGTGGACAGGGACATACTTCAGCACTCACCAAGCTCTGTCAGCCTCACCTCAGACCCAGAGCCAACAGAGGGGAACCCATCCCAGTTAAAACCAAGGTATGTGTAGCCTTAAGAATACTAGCTACAGGTACTTTCCAAAGACCTACTGGGGACATCATGGAGGCCTCACAGGCAATTGCATCCAGGGTACTCCACCAGTTCCTGGATGCAATACTACCACATGCCGGTGAACACATTTATTTCTCCAGCACCCCTGCAGCGAGGACCAGCAATATGTGTCTCTTCCAACATGTAGCAGACTACCCAGAGGTACTGGGTGCCATAGACTGCACTCATGTCCACATCAAAGCACCACCTGGTGAAGACAGTAGAGTGTATATCAACCTCAAGGGCTATTACTCCATCAACTGCCAGGTCATGTGCAATGCCCAGGGCATTATCATGAATATGTGTGCTGGCAGCCCTGGCAGCTATCACAACTCCCATGTCTGGCATGCCTCACAGCTATACCAGGCATTTGCCAGGGGGGACATCCCGAATGGCCATCTCGTGGGGGGTGTTAGCTATGCACTGGAACTGTGGATGATAACACCCATCAGAAATGAACAGACACCCACTGAAGAACAACATAATGAGACACACACACAAACTAGGAACATTATAGAGCATGTGCTTGGGATGCTCAATTCACAGTTCCACTGCCTTGACATATCTGATGGAGCCTTGCAATACTCTCCAGCCAAATGTGCACACATGTTCATAGTATGTGCCATGCCACACAATATGATCCTGCAGAAAAAGCTCCGGCAGGAACATCACAGGGAAGGGGCACACAGTCCCCCACCATTGCCAAAGTCTCCACAGGCACAGGGGGACTTGGAGGAGGAACCCCCTTAGCCTGCCCCTGTAGGCAGATGTAGGCATGGCCAGTATGCCCTGGCCTTGACAAAGAGGCAACCCATATCACATACACTGACAGCCTAGGGACCCAGGGACTGACACCTCTCTCTCACTCCCACGCACATTAAAATGGATGCCACACACATCACACTACCTGTACCTTACCATGTATAGGCTATGTACTGCATGCATCCGACAGAGTCAGCCCTCAAGCACTGTCCTCACAACTGCTGCAAGCACAAGGTAAGTCACTCTTCTTAACAATAGATGAATGGAATAGTACATTTAGGTAGCATATCTTAGGTGTTGCTGCTGTATGCAAGGAAATGGGGTGGCCTACCGGGATAGCACCAGACAACTGAGAGCTATGTGGGACAACAGGATATGTCTGCCCAATACTGGCTTCACCCCTAGATGACAAAACTCACTGCAGTATCCAAATACACAAATGCTGTAGATATAGCCAATCTACTGGCTGAAAGATTCAGCAGAAATGTCTTCCCTCTGCTCCCCCATCAGGAAAGCAGGGCATCCCCAGTACCTGACCACCCAACCCTTATCACTAGGGAACATCACTGTCCTCTCAAAGCCAAGAAGACAGTCTCCATGGGACCTGAATACATCCCAGGCTACAGCATACATGAACCCAGGCATATACTGGAAGCATCATTACGGACCCTACACAACCAAAGCCTGAGTACTGCCTTTATCACAGCCAAGTGGCAGACAGCCACTGTCATCCCTGTACACCAAGATGGAGTGTTCACCGATCTGGGAAATTAAAGCCCCATCAGCTTAACTAGACTGATCTGCAAGGTCATGCAATGGATCGTCATGGACCTCATTAACAGAGACATTGGCAAACTCTGAATACTTGACCCCACACAGGCTGCCTTTCTCAAGCAGAGGTATGTCAGTGAACTCTGGATTACTTCCCTGAGACAGCAAACTAAGGCATGGATGCGGGAAAGATGGTGCACTCCTGCCACCTTGACTTGGCCAAAGCCTTACACACTATTCACCACTTGGCCATAGTACATGAAGTCTGTCAACTAGGCAGCAATTCATATGTTACCAGGGTTACCTATCATTTCATCGAAAGTTCATTTCATCTAAAGTTCATTCCATCGAAAGTGCATTACATCGAAAAGCATTTGCCCCCTTCCCCAATGTTGTGCGACCCTGGAGTTGATATATATAGTTAGGGGGGGTGGGGGGTGTGGGGGGGCGAAGCCCCCCACCTAAAATGCTTTTCGATGTAATGAACTTTCGATGGAATGAACTTTAGATGAAATGAACTTTCGATGAAATGATAGGTAACCGTTACCAGACGGGTAGCAAACTGGTTCATTGATAGAACCCACATGATCATAATAAGGGTAGCCAGCTCAAGCAGTACATCCGTAAAGACCACAAGGATCGATTTGGGAGCCTCTGGTATATGATGCATACTTCCCTGAGGTGCAGGCCAAAAACATTGGGCTATGGCTGACCAAGCTGGCAGATGACTGTAAGCTGGGAATAGTCATCAATAACCAAAGTGATGTGGACGTCCTACAACAGGGTCTCATCAAAACAAATGACTGCTGTCAGAATCATGCCCTCAAGCTGAATGCCTACAGATGCATCATCATCCCCTTTGGGGAAATTGACATCCTCACATATTATCACATTAACAACAATGTCCTACATACACAATCAGTACTGGGGCATTTGGCCACCCAGGTTGCTACAACCTGAAATCTGAGCACCATGTTGCATCTGTTGTACAGACACCTTCATAGATGGGCCAACTCAAAAGTAAAGGTATCTCATCCAGGGACAAAGATGTCATAAGATCCATGTATTCTAGGCTTATAAGGCCAATTATTTTGTACAACACCCCCTTCGACATGTACCTCACAAAGCACATACAGTGGCGGGAGAGACCACAGAGGTTCTTCACGGGGAAATTCCAGGACCCCAAACACTAACCCTACACAGATAGGCTAACAGCATTGTCACAACACTCAGTTCAATACAGACTCCTCAGAGGTGACCTCTGTCTGGCATACAAAGCAATCCAGACCCTGTCTTGATGAGACTGTTGCACATCTGGAAGGCAAGGCCCACTCAAACAACCTGTAGGTGCACCATCAACCTGGTCTGTGATATCAATAGGGCTTGTTGGTGTGGCAGATATGTGTCCCACAGACTCCACTATCTGTGGGTACACTCTCTGTCCACATCAAGCCATTCCTCAATACCCCTTGTGAAGTGCTCCCTGTATAAGTGCATGGGAAACAGAAAGTACAGTCCTGTGATTCCAACTGTGTCCTTGCTGGACAGGGGCTCTGGGTTCTGACATGTCTTAACATGGGCTACAGCCTCATCTGGGTAGGTATTAAGGGCTTCAGTGCCAATAGCCTATTAGCCTCATATCAACCTATCAACCTATAAACAAATGTTGTCAGTGGTTCACCACATTACTCTGTACTGCTCTGCTACTGAACTGACATAGGTGGAAATCACAGTGCTATGTGGAATATACCACACATATAATGGACATCTTTGCTCAGTAGAATGTACTCTGTACCAACACCAGGATATGGCTTTTCAGTTAAGAAGAATACCACACAAGCAGGAGATCCCCAGCCAGTATATCAGTGAGGTGCTTGACTGTTTACTCAAGTTCATCAGCCAATCAGCTGTAGCCACACCTCTCAACTAGATGGATTGGTAAAGAATATCTATACTTTGGCTCACAAGTGTGGTCTGTGCATCACACATCTTGTATTTCACAGGTAAATCACAGTGATGATCTGAGGCTTTCTGTCAGTAAGTAACGACACAATACAGTTCAGTGTCAGACGTCATCTATGTCAGAAGATGTCTGCTAAAACAAACCCTGTTACTCTAGCAAATTTCTACATTAATAAGAGCAATAGTTGCAGTATCTCCCTATGCTTGGACCATTGTTCCCCCATTTTGGTAGGCTATCTCCATATTTCTTGCACTAACAGGTTGACAGGTATGGCTGTAGCACACAAAACCCCAGACCAGAGTATGACTGTCTCTGAAATAGAGTCCCGCTCTTGCTATAGAAGGTCATACTGGGCATGCTCATACACTTAGAGAATTACAGCGCATGTCTAAACCCACATCAGAGTATATAACTGTATTATGCATATATGTCTTGGTATACAGACAGCTATGTACACCTTAACTGTCTCTACCCACATTCGTCAGAAAGGATTACCCTCAGCTAGCTGTAGGTGGCCCATATGTGATATATCTGCATCTGTTGCCTGTGATACACAGACATATATATAGGCAACATATAATAATATTTCAAGCAAACAAATACATAGACATGGGGAAGAGAGAGAAAGACAGTGATAGAGAGAGACAGACAGGGAGACACATACACACACAGAGTGAGTCATAGACAGGGATACCCTGAAATGTATAGAGTGATGTCCTGCTGTGGACAGTTGCATACCAGTTGTAACCAGTCACATGTGTCAGCATGAAAGCCCTGTTGTGTAATAGTACTGAGGTAGGGGGTTGTAATATCACATCACCCACCTTTGTGTGTGTGTGTGTGTGTGTGTGTGTGAGTGTGTGCGTGTGTGTGTGTGTGTGTGTGTGTGTGTGTGTGTGTGTGTGTGTGTATGTGTGTGTGTGTGTGTGTGTGTGTGTGTGTGTATGTGTGTGTGTGTGTGTGTGTGTGTGTGTGTGTGTGTGTGTGTGTGTGTTTGTAGGTTAAAGTATTATGAGGCCTTTCCCACTCAATACACATCCAAAGGTCCTACTGTACAAGATCTGCTGATGTCAGTTCATCTTAGAAGTACCTTTGGACAGCTCTCAACTGTATAAGCTCTGTGGCACGTGTGATAGCTGTGCAACATTATAGTACAAATAACAAGTTAGGTAGGGGTTCTAATCTCCATCCTGGCAAATGTAACTGTGTGTGTCTTTGTAGATTAAAGATTTTTAAGCTATTCTCATCCAGTACACTGCCCATTGCCTTACTTTGCAAGGGCTGCTGATGTCATTCACCTTAGAAGTACCTTTGGGCAGCCCTTAGCCTGATAATCTCTGTGGCATGTGCAATAACTGTGCAACACTTCAGTACAAATGACTAGAGAGGTTGGGGTCCTAATCTCAGTTCTGGCAAATGTGTGTATAAGTGTTTCTTTGTAGCTTATAGTACTTTGAGGACTTTCCCACCCAGTATACTTCCCATTCTCCTACTTTACAAGGGCCACTGATGTCAGTAAAAGTACCTTTGGACCACCATCAGCCCTATATGTTATGTGACGTGTGCGATAATTACATGACAGTATAATACAAATAACTAGATAGGCAGTGGTTTTAATCTTAGTTCTGACAAATGTGTATATGTGTATAAGTATTTGTAAGCATGTATGTTTGTAGAGTAAAGGATTTTGAGGCCTTTCCCACCTATTACTTTTCCCATTGCCCTACTTTACAAGGGCTACTGCTGTCATTCACCTTAGAAGTATCTTATCTTTGGACAACCCTTAGCCCTATAAGCTACATGGCACATGCAATAACTGCGTAACACTGTAGTGCAAAAAACTAGATAGGTAGGGGTTCTAAACTCAGTACTGGCAATTGTGATTTTGTGTGTGTGTGTGTGTGTGTGTGTGTGTGTGTGTGTGTGTGTGTGTGTGTGTGTGTGTGTGTGTGCGTGAGAACCATATCATTTGTGTGCATATTTGGGTGGGTACCATATCCCTGGGGGTGTGGGTTATACCATTTTGAGGCATGTCCCACCCCAGTACACTTCCCATTGCCTTACTTTACAAGGCCCGCTAATGTCAATTCATCTTAGAAGTACCTGTATACACTCTTCAGCTCTATAAGCTCTTCGGCATGTGCAATAACTGAGTAATACTATAATACTAATAATTAGATAGATAGGGGTTCTAATCTCAATACTGAAAATTATAGCACTGTCTGTGTTTGTGTGTGAAGCATATCTCCTGTGGCTGTTATGTGTTGGTTATACCATTTTAAGGCCTGTTGAACCCCTCCCCATGGCATTAATTTAAAGAGACAGTGAATGGCATCTGTCTTACATGCACCATGTTAAACTATATGGCCCATGCCATTCATCTGTACAGATGTATATGGAATATCTAGATGTTTGCAACCTTTATGTTGTCTGTGTCCCCTAACAATGATCATTTATGAGAAATCATTGCCAAATATGTCACAGTTACCTTAGTGACAGACATGTCAGCATCAGACTTTGCACCTGACTGAAACATCCTGCTGATACAAAGTATATTACTCTATCACTTGTCCAGGTTTGTGAGAGCAATTTGTGAGACCAGTCACTATTTTGGGTGGTTTATCCCATCATTCATGAAGGCATTCCCAAGATGACTTGTTGTAAGAGGTAGTAAGTTATGTCGCAGGCAGATAATCTCTGTGGTGCATGTAATCTATCCGTAGCACTATAGTACATACAAGTGGATATGTAGGGTTAATAATTTGTCTATTCGCAACTGTGTATGTGTTTGTGTATACATGTCCCCTGTGGTTGTCTTTATTTTTATTTATTTTACATTTGTTTACCAGGAAAGTCCAATGTTCATTTTCAGTGGAGGCTCTGGAAGAAAAGTTCCAGATTAAATATATAATCAGTCAGTTAAGAATGATGATATATACATACATTACACCATATTAGTAAAAAGCAGACAGTACTAGTTACAATTTCAGGGTATGATAAAAATCAGACAGTACATAGTTACAATTTCAGGATATGATATAACAGTTCTGAGGTATGTCTCATCTTTAACACATGCAATACT
Source organism: Protopterus annectens (assembly GCF_019279795.1). Taxonomy (NCBI): domain Eukaryota; kingdom Metazoa; phylum Chordata; order Ceratodontiformes; family Protopteridae; genus Protopterus; species Protopterus annectens. The sequence continues at coordinate 681,612,409 of NC_056746.1, forward strand.
TTTGGAAACATACACGTTCAGTATCTTGAGGTCAGACTTGAACCAGGAACTGAAGAGGAGTTAGTCATGCCTATATTTTAAACTGGGAGAATAACTACACTTTACATATGGTTGTGTTATGTCTTACTGATTGCATGTCTCTGTTTATCCAGGGGTGACATGGAACCATAGCCAGTTGTCCATGAGGTTGGGTTTTATGAGATTTTTAAATTGTGTGGTGGAGTTGTTGGATGTTAGTTGGCCAGTAGGGTGTTCCAAAGCTTAGAAATAGAGTGGCTGAAGAGAGATCTCCCTGTTTCAATTTTTTTGTTTGGTGACATGTAGGAATTCTTGGATGCTAGAGCTCAAGGTTCTTGTTGTGGTGTAAGGAATTATAAGATTTTGGAGTGCTGTAATTTTGTCAGAGTAGTAATATAACTTGTGCGCTAGTGACAATTGAATGAGTTGAAGTTTACCCAGGGGTGGCACAGAACCATAGCCAGTTGTTCATGAGGTGGGATTTTATGAGATTTTTAAATTGTGTGGTGGAGTTGTTGGATGTTAGTTGGCCAGTAGGGTGTTCCAAAGCTTAGAAATAGAGTGGCTGAAGAGAGATCTCCCTGCCTCGATTTTATGTTTGGTGATGTCTAGAAATTCTTGGATGCTAGATCTCAAGGTTCTTGTTGTGGTGTAAGAAATTATAAGATTTTGGAGTGCTGTGGTTTTGTCAGAGTAGTAATATAACTTGTGTGCTAGTGACAATTGAATGAGTTGAAGTAGCAGAAGGAGCTCCAGCCAATTTAGCTTTTTGAGAGAATCACAGTGATTTGTTCTATATGAAGATTCTGTAGAAAATCTAGCAATCTTATTATAACAAGATCTTACTTTGTTTAGGTAAGTTTTATGAAGGTTAGTACTGGGGATGTGCAGAGGAGGGTAGATAGTAGATTTGTCCTAGCTATAGTGCTTTTAGTGTGCTTTGAGAAAACATTGCTTATTGTGATAGAGCAATCCTATTTTTTTGTGAACTTTCTTGAGAGTTTGGACAATGTGTAAGTCAAATCTTAGGTTGTTGTCTATTTCAACACCTAAAAGTTTGGTTTGGTTGGTTGGAGTGATCACAGTTTTGTTATTAGAGATGATGGCAAAGTTATCAGTTGGGGGAATGACATGGGCTGAAAAGGTCTTGCTTTATTTTATTTGGGTTAGGAATAAGCTGACAGTTAGAGAAACAGGATTAAACTAGTGAAAAGCAATCCTGGGAGTGGAGGTCATCTAGTGTGGGGGCAGCACATATGAGGGTGGTGTCATCTGCATATTGGACAACCAAGGCTTTGGGTATGGAAGATGAGAGTTTATTGGTAAATAGAGAGAAGATCAATGGACCTAGGATGGAGCCTTGTGGGACTCCTAAGTATACTGGCAATAGGGAGGATGGTTACTGTTTGTACGCAATGGTTATACCATTTTCTGTGCCTCTTCCACCCTAAGTCCCCCATTGCCAACCTAGTTTCAGCCCCTACAGATGTCATCCACCTTACAAGCACAGTTACACAGTTTCTACCACAAAGGCACTGTGGTACATACAATAGTCATACCACTGTGTATTGTACATAAATAGAGTAGGTAATCTAATATGAGAAGTGTCAGCTCTGTGTGTATTTGCATTTCAATGCATGTCTACATGCAGCAGTGTGTGTATGTGTGTTTCAGATGGCTTTGCCATGTTAAGGGCCTCTGAACCCACCATTGGCAATCCTAACAGCCCCTGCAATTGTCACCCACTTGAATAGTAGTGGCAGACACTGCAATACTAGATTACCACTATGGTGTTTGCGTTGTGTATCTAGCACTATCATTTGTAAAACTGGGCAGGTAGAGGTTGTACTCAGCCATTCAATAGTCACCCCATGTACAAGACTATGACTGTGTGCACTACCAACAGAAGAGGCCAGACTCGCATATGAGATAGCAGGCACGCATGCTGATGGTTATCAGGTTAGACTAGCACAGGCTGACCTGTATCAGGAATACACTCCTGAAACCTGTCAAGCACAGTACCATGCATACCCTCTTCAACTGCATCAAGGTTGAGTGGATGGGAAAGAAATGACAGAGGCAACAGGTGCTGATAGGTGAATATGTTGGGGTTAAAGTAATGGCTAGGTTTGTGAGGGACCTAGTGCCAGTACTCAAGTAACCTCCTCTATATGTATGAGTCAGTGGTGCTACAGAACACCCAGGTGACATGTATGAAGGCTAGCTAGCAGTCTTGAGGGGTATGTACGCAAGGTCACGCTGTCTGCCCCATTGTCCCTCACACACTGTTGCATGAATACACACCGGTAAATGTGTACATATGCAGTTGTACCTTGGCTATTAAAAGGTCGCTGTGTTTCCACTCTGCCAGACTCATCATTGGTAATGTCAGCAGGGCCACAGCCTGCAGACACACAGAAACTTGGAACAGAAACAGAATACAGTATGTGAGACTACATTCAGTCAGCAGTATTAACAGCAATAATGTATAATGGCTAAAAAGGTACATACACTTCAATGTGCATCAAAAGCATTTGCCAGCAGACAGCACCTTACACAGCATTACATTACTACACTGTACTATAGTCACTCTGTGCATCAGATCCATATTAGCATGTGCCTGCATCGTTGGTAGGAATAACAGGGATGTGGCACTGGTTTCATACATGCACAGGGTGTGGTGTGGGTTTGCCAGAGGCCTAGGCTGGGCCATAAGGTTGACATCATATGTGTGTGTGTTTGTGTGTGTGTGTGTGTGTGTGTGTGTGTGTGTGTGTGTGTGTGTGTGTGTGTGTGTGTGTGTGTGTGTGTGTGTGTGTGTGTGTGTGTGTCTGCAGGGGTGTTGTTCAACTGGGCCAGGCAGAGGAGCTGTGTGTGTGTCTGGTGGTGACCTGCCTATGATAGAGATCTGTGAGTATTTGTATGCACATAGTCAAACCATGTGGTTGCCCTACACAGGGGTATGTTGGACAGCGGTGGACCATACATGGCAGGATGTACAGTTCACAATCTCTGGCCACAGACATGGGAACTGGTTCTGCCATTAATCTCACTGGCACCACCAGGCCCAAGGCCAGATGCAGTAATTCTCCCTGATGGTGACTGCTGTCTGCTGGATCTGTGTCCCTGATGGTACCAGCCAGGACCATGTGCCCATAGCCTGCTTCACTGTGGTGTGGACAGCACCATCCCTTCGCTAGTGCTGGTGGTACTGCCACTACAGGAGTGTGAATGTGCACAGCCAATTGGACTCTCCGCTGATCTTGTTACTGACCTATGTCCATGTGGCCGACACCCTACTCCCACCACATGCTGAAGCGTAGACATTGCACAGTTAAGCAATGACAATGTCTCACCCCACCGTCTATCCACAACATCAGTGTAGTAATGTACTGCATCACCAAGGCCATGGAGGTCATCACGCATGGCAGGAAGTGTTGCATTCATGACCCTGAGCATCTGTCTGGTATTGTGTTCAGAATGTGCCCGTGCCTCCATGATGGACCAAAACATACGTCTCGTGTTGCCTGCTTTGACACTTGTCACAGGGGGCTTGATGGGCAGCAGTCCTGCTTCAAGCATCCCTGTCCATCTGCCTGTGTGGGACCTCACCTGCTCTGTGGCTATGGTTAGTGTCTACACTTACACTTGCCATAGTCACCACATTAGCCTGTTCCATGCCACCACCCTCCAACTGTCCATTATCTGTGGCTGCTGGGGAATGGGAATGTGGGACCATACTGACTGTGTGTGGAGACATTGTGGGTGAAAGTGGGATGCCAACCAATGGCAAAGATTCAGCCCTTGACAATTCCATCTGTGCCTTACTATGACCATCATCATCATCAGAGTCTGCAAAGACACTGACAACATATGTTAATTAATACCTGCACTATAATGTTTGATGACACACACACACAAACACACACACACACACACACACACACACACACACACACACACACACACACACACACGTGTGAGTAAGCAGGCACACACACACACACACACACACACACACACACACACACACACACACATGCACACACACGTACAGACATGCACACACACAGACACGCACAGACCACATGCACATGCACTCACACAGACCCATTCAGATAAGGTGGCACAAAGGCATTATACAGACCACACAATTTCTGAATGATGACATGCACAACACAGAATCAGACCACAACAGACACACTCTGGACAGGCCCTCAACAAAATGCAGTGCAGCTATGTCCACTTAATGTTGCTACTAATATACACCTCTGAGATACGTGAGTTGTGGTAGTATGTGATGGACCTTCACCTAACACACACTGCACCCGTGTACACAATATTGATGTACCCGTGTATAGCACAGTGGAAACACCTACAGAAGCACATGTGCCAATATGTTACAGCTCCTGCGAATAGGCACCTGTGAAGATGACTGTGATGCACTGCAGTTAACCCCACCACAAGTAAACATGTACATATTGCAATATGGCTAAGCATAACAGTTGTGTGCATGGAAAACTGCATGCCCTTAACATGCCTAGGGTATTGATAAGCCACAGCAAGACATTTCCATACTCACCAGCTTCAGATAGCTGTTCTCCAGCCAGACAAGAGGGACCTATGTAGTTGTGGGTGAGATGTATTGTCAGCACACTCACATGTGGCATTGGTACAGGATAAATGATGCATTTATGAATATGTACACTACAAGTTCTGATACTAGACAGTTTACTGTCATTCACAATAGATGTGCACTTGCGTACATTACAAAACCCCACCCACAAATGCAGTTTGACTTGACATATCCATCCGGATATTCCAAGGATGCCAGTATAAGTTATACAGTATTAAAGTGATGTCCACTGGGGCCATACCTGGACACTCCTTGCTTGTTGACTGGGTGCCACCCACCTCCACGGCATAGGATTGTATGGTTTCCTGATGTGCAGTGGCTGCCCCAAGGTTGACGAGGAACTCTTCTGTTGGTCTAAGTGGGGGTTGTATAGCAGGACCCCCACCTGTGGCTGTCTGGTCCCTGTCCACAGCTGCAGCATAGGTTCAGCCATGATGCCCCAGATTGTTCACAGTGACCACTAGGTCTGACCACAGGATGGTCACTGTTGCAGCTGCTGTCTCCTCCTCCCAGACATGACAGTGTGATGCAGTCTTATGCAATCTATGATTGTTGCAGTCTCAGTGTCTAAAAATGGTTGCTGCCACTGTTGAGACATTCCACCTGAAAGACATGAACAGGGAAACACATCACAGTACCTCATACATTGGGCACCATTATGTACAGATCCTGAACATCCATGTTTGCTAGCACTATCCAACACTAACACCCACATCATACCCCTGCCATCTGTCATCACAGTATGTGCGTGGGTAGTTCTGCCTTACCTGCATTACAGCATGCATTGCACTCCTGATCCTGATGTTTCATGCCCCCTCCCCATGAGGTCCATTAATGTGCATAATCCTCCATTCATCATTCAAATCAGACAGCACATGCAGCAGCTGGGGACATCACATAAGTTTCCTACCAGGGCATACCAGCCCATCAGACATCTACCGTACACCTACAGACTATGAGGCCAAACCTCTATCTGGTGTCATACATACCCCTCAAGAGTTACCTCACTCTGGCATGCCAGGCAATCACACAATCCACATTGCTGGGACTGTTGCATGAGTACAGGTCATGCTTCACTCTGTTAACACACACACACACACACACACACACACACACACACACACACACACACACACACACACACACACACACAGCCTCCACCTAGTGAGTGACCTGGACTAGCCTTGTTGGCAGCTTGAATGTGTGTCACACATATTCACCCTGTGGGGGAATGGGCACCCTGTCCACATCAGGCAGAGTAGCTACCTACACCTTTGGAGGCATAACATGGTCAACTCGATGGTTAATGGCACATACACACTTGGGATACTACCTGCATCCCTATTGGATGGGGACATCAGCTGCTGCCTTGCATGGACTAACATGTGGCCTAGGGATATGGCTGCTCAGGGCCCACAGCCTAGTAACCTGGTATGGTACATGGAATACCATAAGTGGCCTGTCTGCTGTGAGAGACTGTTGTTATATGTCCACCTACATCAGTACCATCGACTGTTGGGCGTCTTCTATGGGCAGCATTACAGTACCATGTCTTCAAGCCTACATCCCACAAATAGGTGAATGCTCCTACATGTGTATGTGGACATTCCAAGAACATCTGAGCTACACAATGACTGAGATCAGTGTATATGTGTTGTAGGGTGACCTCTTCATAGATGCCTGACATCTTCAGCACCCAGATGTTTGTGGAATGTGTACATGTGCTTGAAAGATGTAGACCCCCCCTCCCAGACAAATGTGTATTACTGCACACCAATTGAACAATACGTTATGTTTGTCCACATAACTTGGGGAATGTGTCTGTGGCATGCCAGACCCCTGGGAGCACAGTGATGGTACCTGGGTATTGTATCCATTCCCTTGCATTGTATGCTCAGTATGTAGAGACTGCTGCTGGCCGAGTGCCAGTATCCACCTACTACTACTACCTATGACTTGCTGTCCTACTGCAGTGGTCACGAGGTATGCTAGCCATAGGCATGAGGCAATCAGGTACAGGTGTGGAGCACACACTCACCTAGGAAGAGTATGTCAGAAATGGTCAAGGAGACCAGGACAATCTGTGACATAACCCTGTATTTCATTCTCAGACTGAGAGGGGTTCAGTGACGGTACATGCTGTGATATACCATCTGTATCCACCAGTACATACTGTCATTGTGACACCCCTGCACTAGCCCAATCATCAGGGAGCCTAAATACTTGCCACTACCACCAGTGAGGGGTGTAAACAATCGCAGGATGACAAGTACATGCACATTAAAGAACAATTACCCTTCAGACCACACAGAGGTCACAGCCAGTGTGGGGATCATCTCTCCCTCTCTCTCCACATCCCCAATAACACTCCCCACTGGCACACCTATGAGGATAACATCTCAGCAGAGCAGTCAGTCCAACATATCTGTCAGCTTCTTTGTCCAACCAGTACTTTGGGTCCCTGAGCAAGTAGCTGACACACACACTTTGCTATTAGAGTTTTGAATCACACACACACACACACACACACACACACACACACACACACACACACACACACACACACACACACATGCACTCCTGGTAAAGTCTGGCACAACTTTGCTACCTATGGGCCCTTCAGCTCAGACATTATGGTAGTTCTGGCTGCCACAATCCATCTCTTTAACAGCTACTGTAAGGCCCTCAACAAAGGGTGACAAGTCCTACTGTGTAATGAGCCTATTAGCAAAATGGTAAGTGTGACCAAGATCAAGGCTATTGGAGTGAGCTACACAGTGTCACCACATACATAATCAAGTACTCTAAGAGCTGACTTAGTGCTATGCAAAACAGACACAATGACAAGGTTTAATGATATGTAATAATTGCTACTAAAGGAACAAGAGTACTCTATCAATGCAGTAAGGTATGAGCTCTGTATATCACATATAGTTCAACACACACTTCTGCACCAGTTGTTTACTATGCACAGAACCTATATAGATCTCTTACATTTGTAAGACAAGCATATGTATCATAGTAGTATTCACAAGTGACGTATGAATATTTACAGCATCCCAGGTAGCTGGGTCAGTATTGTACAGTAGTCATATGTGAGCTGACCTTTGCTGGGGTGACACACGGGCCAGAGATGTGATCTATGTTACTGCAGACAGAGCCATCCAGGGATGGCCATGGGTGCTGGACAACAACAACATGTCAGTCCAGCAGGTGTTGTTGAGACCTATTGTTTAACTTCTTATTTCCCATGATTGCATCCCCAATCTGCATTCCATTGCATGCTTATTTGTTTGACATACTTGTTGCAGTGCTGTAGTGTTTTCTCAGAGTACTCCATAGGTATATGTTTCTGTAGTTGCAGTCTATCTTTTCATACAAAGGTGCAGACCTGTTTTGCATAGGCAGCAGCTAGCCTTATGTAGGTAATGCTCATGAGCAGATGATAATCTGTGCACCAATTGGTGTGTCCCACTTGCTAATTGCATCCAGAACAGCTGTGTTGTCTTTCCATTAGCTAATGGCATGTCAACACAGTGCTATATTTAAGTTCTTCATGTGGGTCTTGGCCCTTTTCTTTGCCTGTGAGGAGGACATTTTGAAGGTATGGAAGCTACAGCATTACAGTGTGTAGGTGGAAATAATGTCCACTGTTTGGATTGATGTGCTACGTCCATAGTTTTGCATGCTGCCTCTGCATACCTGTCAATATATTAGCACAAGAAATGTGGAGAAAACCCAACAAAATGGGGGACAAAGTTCCAACATTAGGGACCTTGCAAGTATTGCTGTTATACAGTTAGAAACCTGCTAGAGTAATAGGGTATGTTTGGACATGCATTTTCTGCATGATTTGATGTCAGAAACTGATACATATATGACATACCACTTAACTGTCCAGATTTTCACAGAATGTCCAGAAGTTTGGCTTTTATTTTTGGTCTGTTCCTCATACAACTTTTTTTTTTTGGCAAATCACTAGGATGATCTGAGGGTTGAAGTCACTAAATAATGACATATATTTGTGTTTCAGACTTCATTTCCTTCAGAAAATGTATATGTTGGAACAAACCCTGTCACTCCAGCAATTTTTTACATTTATAACACCAATATTTAAAATATGTCCCTATTTTTGGGCCTCTGTCTGCCAATTGTGTCAGGCTTTGTCCAGATTTCTTGCACTAAAAGGTTGACAGGTATGGTGTATCATTATTTAGTGACTTCATTCCTGATATCAGCACAGAGATTTAGCAGATTCCAGGAAATATTATGAGGAGGAGGCCATAATTATGAGGCCAAAACCTGGACATTCTGTGGAAATCTATACAGTTGAGAGTCATGTATGTCTGGCCATTGTTAACAGACTTTCATGATTGTGTAACAGTATAGTGTGTAAATATTTGCTAGGCTGAGTAGGGATAGGGGCAGATGTGAGTGTTATAGATCCGTTTCTATCTGACTGTGCATGCTGCTACAGTTACTGGGGGTCTATCAGCTGTATATGTTTGTAGGGGCAGACTGAGACATGTACCTTAAAACATCAGGATTCCAAGTACACTGTGATTTGGGGCAGTTTATATTGGAGTAGTGTGTGAGTGGCAATCAGGATATGTTTGCTAAAACAGTCATTATACTGTAGAGGTCAGTTGGCTTGCTGTTATGTTGCTTTGACTGTAGTGCAAATGGTTCTGAGTAGACAATTTCTCAGTGATGTCTGTTGTTCCCTACAGTTACATCCCTGTAGTGCATGATATATTTACAAATGCAGCAGCAATTCCCCAGAGCTGATTTGGTGTAGTGTTGCATTGCTCTGACTGTAGTTCAGAAGGTGCTGGGTGAAATGCTTGGCAGCTCAGTGTTTTTTATCTTATATTACATGACTTCACTCATACCTCTCAACTATCCAGATTTTCATAGCATGTCCAGATGTTTGGCTCATATCTTTGGCCTGTTCCCTATAACTGTTGTGGATTTCTGACAAATAACTGGGATGATGTGAGGAATGAAGTCACTAAATAATGAGAAGCATTTGGGTGTCAGACTTGACATAGTTCAGAAAATATATATTAAAATAAACCATGTTACTGTAGCAACTTTCTAAGCTTATAAAAACAATAATTAAAATATGTCCCTATTACTGGGCATTTATCCCCCTACTTTGTCAGGCTTTGTCCAGATCTCTTGCACTAAGAGGTTGAGTGTATATATATACATATATACATATATAAATATATACATATATATATATATATATATATATATATATATATATATATATATATATATATAAAAAACATTACTAATTACACAGGTTTTTTTTTCCCTAATGTTGGATGACCATCCTGCATAATATATTTACTGATTCATTATTACTTTTCACAGCTTGTGTGGAGTAGTGATAGCTGATGTGATTGCAGTGCACAGGGTCCTGGGTTTAAGACTTGCCAGGGATGTGTATTTTTTTCCCTTATGTTAAATGACTGTAATGCATGAAATGTTTGTAAAAGCATTACAAATTCACACCAATCATATCGCGTAGTGGTAAGTTGCTCTGACTGTAGTGCACAGGGTCCTGGATTTGTGACCTGCTAGGGCTGGTTATTTTGTTGCTGGGCAGAACAGAGGCAAATTGAGATAGAGTGATACAAGCAGTTTTAAGAAGTTTAAGCAGGTTTGTGTGGGTTTGTGTGATGCTAAGCAATGCCAAAGGCGCTTAATCCTATTCACACTTAAACCCAAGCTAATTTCAAAAAAGAAAAAAGGGTGATAGGAAAGTGGTGAAATGGGGGCAAGCAGGGGATAAAGCATTAGGAAAAGCAGCTTGGGATGTGCAGGACGGGTGTCAGAAAGGACCATAGCTCTACATTTCTTCTGCAGTAACAGCTGTGAATGATGTGGGAAATTTGGAATTTTCAACCTTACACCCCACAGAGAGGGGTGTTGGCAACATACATTTGTAGAGTAATTTGAGGGTAGATTAATTTATATCACTGTACATGGGGGCAAAATGTAGAACTATGTATGGAACAATGTTTTTTTTTGTGGGAAAGATCCCCCCCCCCTTTTTTTTTTAAGGAGAGAGTGGGATGTTGGGGAAGGGCTGCAGATATGTTTGGGGAGGTAGGTTGGGTAGGACAGGTTGCATTCGCAGAGAGATAAGACACACAATACAGTAGATAGGGGTGATATATGACACATGAGGGAGCTAAACACCTTGGATGGGGAGAGTGGTTGGGAATCAGAGGCCCATGCACCCCCAAATGGATACAGTGAGAGTGAGATCCCCACCCAGGGGCAGTCACCACTGCACTTTCACAGCCTCAAATGTGGCTTTGCTGGTGGCTGGACAACAGGAGCAGGCTGCCCCTCGAGGTGTGTAAGTCTGCCCTCAATCTGGCTCAGCCATCCATTCAAATCAGAGGCAATGACATTGCGCACCAAGCCCCAGAACTTCTTGTATGTGACTGGTTCCTCTCTGTGCCCGCACACAGGGAGGAGATGGGCCCTGCCCCCTGAAACAGTTCCATCCGAGGGTGGTGGAGGACCAGCAGAGGGGGCATTTCCAGGTTGGGTCCCAAATGTGTTGGCGCCCAGTGCCATGGCCAGAAGAGGAAGGACAGGTGGATCTGCTGGGACTGGCCTTCCCAAACATGCTATGGTGTTGAGGTTTTACAAAATGTATTGGCTAGTCATGAACAAAACATTTCAAAATTAGTTATAACAACATGCATGGGTGCTCCAATTAACCCAGAACAGTGGCATTCACACAATTGCATAGCAAAAAGAACACATGCATATATGGAATAACAGTCCGAGTTTTAACAGCATGCCTGTTAAATTTGTGGCAACATGTCATCAACAATGGCATTTGAACAAGGTATGTTAATATGTAAACAATTAAATATATGAACGATAATAGAACACAAGTCCTAACATTAGATTTTGAGAACAACATACCCATAGTATATGGATAATAATTATTGATGCTGATAAGGGGTGGGGGGAGAGTTGAAAAGTCCATTAACAACTGTATAGGCTTATATTGTTCACAACAGTACTGCTCACTACTCTACAGGTCTGCCCTCACTTTACATCTACCTGTGGCCCATAGCTTCTGTAGCACATACATAACTGTTAAACTGTCAAGCTGGAATATTATAGGGCAAAGTGTGAGTACTCTGCGTACATGACTAGAGAGGACTTGTACATGTCAGGGTTACATATATGACTAACATGGTGTAGCCTGCACTGATGTGTGACCCTGCTACTGGAATTCTTCAACTAGATTCATATCTGTGCCCAAGGTTATTGGCAACAGTGATGGCTATCTGTGACAGTGTGACACTTGAGAGACATGTATCGCGAAGAGTGCATGGTGTATGTACCTATCCTGCTGTCTTTTACAGGCATGGGGTTGGACACTGGAATATTTGGACAGAAAGTTTATTAGTATACTCATCATACAGCTGCTGCGATCATTTATTTACCTGTAAAACCTGTGGAGAAAATGTCTGTTAACACTACCTGACTTTTGACTATTTGAACACATATTCAGGATTACTTGTGTGTAAATATTCACACATCTTAGTTCCACTCCCTGGATTCAAGCAATGGTCTGTTTGTGCAAAAATGAAAAACATCTCTATTTCTCAACACAATGACCTACTGGGGAACCACTGTCTCTTGCATGACTGATTTTTGCCTAATACTCACTTGGTTGGACAGTCTGACTTTGTAATCTAAGTGGAGTGTCACCAAAGGCTGTAGTGACAGTTGAGCATACATGCCTGACAGATAATTTGAAAGCAGTTGTAGATGTGAATATGTGTGATATATATATATATATATATATATATATATATATATATATGTGATATATATATATATATATATGTGATATATATATATATATATATATATATATATATATATATATATATATATATATATATATATGTGTGTGTGTGTGTGATATATATATATATATATATATATATAAATATATATATATATATATATATATATATATATATATATATATATGTATGTGTGTGTGATATGTACAGAGTATAGCAGGGTGCTGGGAATGCATACCCGACCCATAAACATTTGAACATCGTATATTTGTAGTCCCCACCTATTACACTCTCATACTTGCCTGCATCAGCATACCCACATTCAGGACTACATTGATCTGAAATGAAAGGTTAACAGAAGGCAATGCTGCAGGGGGCACACTGTAATCTATTGCACATTACTAATCAAGGTTTAGATCTTAGTGCATGACATATTTCATATTTCATTTATATCTTGTTTTGCACATTCTATTTCTTCAACAACAAACCAGGTTAATCACAACAGTTTGTGGTATAAATCTTTATTAGAGTAGCATGACAGTGCTTTCTTACAGTTGATATTCTACATTCAGTACTACTGCGTATCCTGTAGATCATTATTGGTCTGACAAATTCTTTATTTATTCAGTACACTCAGAACACACTATACACACTGGCAGTAAACACTGTACTCCTTCTTATTTATTACAGCATATACTGCAAGATAAATCTGTACTCATCAGACTCTCATCACAACCTTGCTAATCTGTCACTATGGGCCTCAAGATTGCTAACTCTCTCTTCTGCATCTGTAGGGGAAAAAACATTTTAAGCATACATGTCTATCACACTCAGGCTAGATTTTGGTACTGATATGGGTGAGATACTTACTCACTACTGGGGCATCCCCATGTCAAGCTTCTTGGATCCATTGGGGCAAGAGTGCCCCCTTCTTACGCTTTAGGTCAGCATAATGATGCTGTACCTGCTCACCATTTCGGGGGATTCCAGTAACACTGGTGGGATCACATACCAGATGGTCCCAGGCCTCTGCTTTGTACTGTGAGCCCTGGTACTGGCCCTGCAGCAGTCTGTGGTCATGGTCTTTAACAAGCAGCCCAGCCATGACCCTGGACTCCAAGATGCCCAAGCACTGCACCCAAAAGTGCGCTCCCTCTCCAATGCCAGACATAATTCCTGGAGAGATCAACCTACAAAAGATTCTGACTGCATTCCAGCCTGTGCAGTTTAAATAAGCCATATTCCCACCCTTTGCCATCATTGGACCATTTTTGAAAATGCTAAAAATAGCTTGGTGGAGTGCAGACCTGCTAAGCTGAGTTAAGCAGTGCTTAAAGGGGAAAATGTTGAGAAGTGCTTAGCGGTGTGCAAATACTCTCAACTGGGCTGAATACTGCTTAGAATGAGACTTCTAAGCAATGCTCATACTGGCTAAGTAGAGATAAGCACTGCTAAGCATTGCTCAGTTTTCATTTAAACAAAAATTCAGAATTGCAAATTAATTAATCATTCCTAACATATTAAGTGTATATAATTTACTTTACATGATGTCCCCTATGTGCTTTCATTACAGTACCAAGGGGTGTGACTATACTGTATGGGACACTTGTGTTTACATGGGTGATTTCACATGTTATATCACTGACACTTCAGTTTTGGACCAGCTACACTACCCTGGTTTGCAAATATCAATTTCTACATTATTTAAGAAAAAAAATAACAATGCTTTACCATGTAAAAATGAAGGGTCTGTCTTGGTACACAAACCATGAGCTGCTGCATGTAAAGCTGGAACTCTAACCACTACACTATCTTGCCATTTAATATTTTAGCTATACATTTGTATTTAGCTCATACAAGATGTTTAAGCAATGCTGAGCAAAGCTCTGTGACATGCAAACCCACTCAACTGCACTTAAACTACACTTATAATGGGAACAAATTAATACAACCACTTTAATTACATATAATAATACTAATGCTGATTCATATTTGGTAATGCACTACCTGGCATTGCATCAACTTTCTAAGTCTGTATGCATAATATATTTTAGATTTTCCATATTTTGGGACCTTTGTCCCAAGTTTTTTTCATGGTTCTATCCAGATTTCTTGGTGGAAGAGGTTGAGGTGTGTGCATACCTTTCAACTGTCCAGAATTTTGCAAACTGTCCAGATGTTTGGTTCATATTTTTGTATTGTTCCACATAAAATTTGTGGTTTTCTGCAAAACAATGGGATGATCTCAAGACTTGAAGTCACTACATAATGGCATACAGTTGAGTTTCAGATTTCTAATCTTTCACAAATGTATGTTAAAACAAAACCTGATACTCTATCAATGTTCTAGGTGTATAAGAGCTGTACTTAGGATATGTCCCTATTTTTGGAACTTTGTCCCTCCATTTTGTTGCCCTTTGTCTGGATTTTTGGCACTAAGAGATTTACAGGTATAGCTGGGTGTCTGAGGACACACTTGTGCTGTAAAGTGCCATATGGCACTTTGATAATACAGGGGGTGTGTTACAGTTCCTTTCACACACACCCTCCATTGCTTCCCATTCACACTCCTGCCATTCAGTGTCTGTGGACACTGAAAGCATTGTAAAGTACCATATAGCACTTTGACAATGCAGGGGGTGTGTTACAGCTCCTGTCACACACCCTCTGCATTACTTCCCATTGACAATCTTGTTTCAATGTCCACAGACAGTCCCTGCAAAGATCAAACTACAACAGGTTCTGGCTGTATTCCCACCTGTGCAGTTTAAATAAGGCCATATTCCCGCCCTTTGTCATCATTGGACCATTTTTGAAAATGCTGAGCATAGCTCAGTGGTGCGCAAACCCACTAAGCTGAGTTGAGCAGTGAATAAAGGGGAAAATGTTGAGCAGTGCTTAGCAGTATGTAAATCTTCTCAGATGAACTGAATACTGCTTAGAATGAGACTTCTAATTAATGTTCTTACCAGCTAAGCAGAGCTAAGCACTGCTCAGCATTGCTTAGTTTTTATTTTATAAAATAAATTCAGAATTGAAATTTAATTAATCATTACTGACATATTTTTAAGTGTATATAATTTACTTTACATGACGTCCCCCTATGTGCTTTTATTACATTACCATGAGTTGTGACTATACTGTATGGGACACTTGTGTTTACATGTGTGATTTCACATGTTATATCCACTGACACTTAAATTTTGGACCAGCTACACTACCCTGGTTAACAACTATCAATTACTATATCATTTAAGAAAAGCATTTTAACAATGCTTTCCCATGTAAAAATGAAAGGCCTGTCTTGGTACCCAAACCATGAGCTGCTGCATGTAATGCCAGAACTCTAACCACTATGTTATCTCGCCATCGAGGATTTTAGCTATACGTTTGTATTTAGCTCCTATAAGATGTTTAACCAATGCTGAGCAAAGCACTGTGATGCATAAACCCACACAGCTACACTTATACTTCACTTTTAATGGAAAAAAATGTAATACAACTACTTTAATTATATATATTAATATTAATGCTGATTCATATTTGGTAATGCACTACCTTTCATTGCATCAACTTTCTAAGTCTTTATGTACAATATGCTTTAGATGTGCCATATTTTGGGACCTTTTCCCACATTTATTTTGTGGGTTTATCCAGATTTTTTGGTGGAAGAGGTTGAGGTGTGTGTATACCTCTCAACTGTCCAGATTTTTGCAGACTGTCCAGATGTTTGGCTCATATTTTTGTTTTGTTCCTCATAAAATTTGTGTTTTTTTTTTTTTGCAAAACAATGGGATGATCTCAGGACTGACGTCACTACATAATGGCACACAGTTGAGTTTCAGACTTCTAGTCCTTCAGAAAATGTATGTTAAAACAAACCCTGTTACTCTATTAATGTTCTAAGTGTATAAGAGCTGTACTTAAGATATGTCCCTATTTTTGGAACTTTGTCCCCCCATTATGTTGCCCTTTGTCCAGATTTTTGGCACTAAGAAATTTACAGGTATGGCTCTGTGTCTGAGGACACACGTACTGTAAGGTGTCGTACGGCACTTTGACAGTGCAAGGAGTTTGTTACAGTTCCTGTCAGACACCCCCTGCATTGCCTCCCATTCACACTCCTGGCTTTCAGTGTCTCCAGACACTGAAAGCATTGTAAAGTGCCATATGGCACTTTGAAAATGCAGGGTGTGTGTTATAGTTCCAGTCACACACACCCTTTCAATACTTCCCATTAACAATCCTGCTTTCAGTTTCTGCAGACACTGAAAGCATTGTAAAGTGCTGCATGGCACTTTCACAATGCAGAGGGAGTGTTGCAGTTCCTGTCACACACACCCTGCATTGCTTGCCATTCACACTCCTGGCTTTCAGTGTCTGTGCACACAGAAAGTCTTGTAAAGTGCAATACGGCACTTTGACAATGCAGGGGGTGTGTTACAGTTCCTGTCACACACACACTTCATTTCTTCCCATTGACAATCCTGCTTTCAGTGTCTGTGGACACTGAAAGCATTGTAAAGTGCCGTACAGCACTTTCACAATGCATGGGGTGTCTGACAGTACCTGTCACATAAGCCCTGCTTTACTTCCCACTAACAATCCTGCTTTCAGTGTCCCCAGACACTGAAAGCATTGTAAAGTGCTGTATGGCATTTTGAGAGTGCAGGGGGCACGTTGGATCTCCAAGCACTACTGCAAAATGCCCCCCTGCACTCATTTAGTGTTAGTGGCTGCAGATTCATCTCAGTAGCACGGCTTCATTAACATCAAAGGCGTGCTGCTGAGAAGGGTATGCAAGCACAACCACCATTCATTCTTTGTAGGAATAACCCTATTCCTACACAGAGTTTATTGAATCCTGGGGATTGTCTTTTCATTCACCCCCAATTCAACAGAAGTTTGCCACTTTTCACAGTCTGGTTTTAACTCCCACCTTTCCCTTATCATCTGTCACATGAAAACATTTGAACAGTTAGTTATGTCTGACCTAAATAAAAATGCTTGCTAGACTTTTAAGAGTTATAATAATAACCTTACTCCCTCTAAAAGACAGTCATTAACTGAAATGATTCACAGTCAGTGTATGTTAATCACTACAAGTGATAAAGAGGTGCAGTGTTTTTTTGGAATCAAAATTATTATGAGAAAGAAGCTATGGTACAACTCTTGAATCCTTTGTTTTACCAGCATTTATCTTTAGATCTCATCTCACTTTTGTTTTTTAAAACAATGTGTACAATGTTTATCCAAGATAGTGCTTAGGAGCATTACAACTAATGAAATTAAACAATGTTTATTTGTGGATGATCATACACCTCACATATTTTACTCCTTAAAAATTAATAAGGACAGTTTTCTGCCTCCAAGTAAGGCTGATTGCCTTGGGGAGTGATTTTCTGGCAGAACCAATATCTATCTATTTATTTATGTATTTATTTATTTTTTGGAAAGATTGGTTTCATGCACATCATCTAGATTAAAAGACACTCCTAGTTTTTTGAAGGTTCTAAATGATACACATACTAAAAAATCATATTATTTATGCACCTTTGATGTTAAAATGCTCTATATGAGCATCCCTCACTCAGCTGGTTTAAATGCTAAGTACTATTTAGATCTGTCTGATATATATATATATATATATATATATATATTATAAAACATTGATATATCCCACTCATCAGCTATCATTTGTCTATCAAGCAAGGGCCAGGATCTGCCAAATTACCCATGCTCTAAGTTCAATAAACCAAAAATACAGGCATGACTCAGTCATAGTCTACGTGAGTGTAAATGACATAAGAGGTAACTCATTAGACTATATGAAGAAAAACATTATGTTGCTCTCAGAACATGCATCCCAGGCTGGTATGTGCCAAGCACTGAACAGCATTCTAACTTCACAAAGGATGATTCCATAATATAAACAAAAGATGACTGATTTCAGTAATTGGCTTAGTTTCTTGTGTCACTCCAAAGTGGTACAATATTTGTCAGCATGGGACGATGGGTTCAAAAGACCATATTACTTTCAAAGAAAAAGACTGACTAAGTGGACAAAGGTTGGCGAAACTAAAACACTAAAAACTAAAATATAACCAACCAAACAGGCCAAAATAAAAACATAAAATCTTTTATTAAAAAGGTAAGCACTTTTGTGTATCCACTCTGCACTTCTTCAGACAATTCAAAAACAAAAGAACACACATTTTTAAATATTAATAAAAAACGAATAGTTAATGAGGTAGAGTGCGAGCTCTCAATACCGGTTTTAAAGATGTATTATCATTTATACCGGGAGCTCTATGCACTTGTAAGTAGTGATCCATCTACTCTCTACCACTTCTACCTTATTAACAATATCTCCCCCTCTAAAATCACAAATAATCAATTGCAAAACCATAAAACTAAAAGTATGACCTATTTACCACATGTTTATACAAAGCACTGTTCTTATCCCTATTCAGGATATATGCAAGATGTTCCAACATACGCTCCCTCAAAGAACGATTAGTTTTTCCTACATAAAAATATGATCAATCATTGCAGCAAGCCAAATAAACCAAATTGCCCTACACTTTCTACAAGCAAATGTTGCTAATCTGTTGTGCAAGTTTGTGTTTTGAATCAATGTTTATTGTTCATACCTGCACATTCATCTAAGGTGTGTGATGTTATTTTGGAATTAAAACTTTTTGTCCGGAGTGTTATGTTAAAGACTTTGCTTCCAGATAATGTTGATACATGCTCTGTTAAATTCCAAAGGCTTAGTACTTTTTCTCCCCCACTGAGTGCATCTTTAGAGTTGTTTCTAAGGCTTTGTGAACATGACCTTTTTGCTTCTGATGGTGCCTTGGATTGTAAGAAGTTTCATAATATAACCAATGATGAATGGGATGCACTTACTGATTTGAAAAATAATGATTTGGTGCAAGTACACCCCACTGATAAAGGTGGGGCAATTGTAGTTTTAGATAGAATGCTTTATGTAGATAGCATGCTTGAGATGTTATCGGATGCTGCTGTTTATGTCCTTATTCCTCATTCAGCTATATGCAAGATGGTTCAACATGTTCATGATGAGTTGTATGATTTGCTTATGAACAGGTTGCTTGATTATGAGCTTTATAAATATTTGAGGGTGAAGAATCCCATGATACCAATCATCCATGGTCTCCCAAAGATTCATAAAAGTCTACATAAGTCCCCATTGCAACCAACTGTATCTGGCAAGGGGTGGTTAACCAAGCCTCTCTCCATATTTATGGAGAGTAAGTTAAAATTAGTGGTGGATAAGGTTCTGTCTATATTGAGAAATACACATTTTCTTGAGACTCTTTATGAATCTGTTAGTTAGATGTGTACTGATGTTATTTAGATATTCTTGATGTTTGTACATTATTTACTGTTGTCCCCATTGTTGAAGGGGTTGTGTCGATTAGGTTATATCTTTCTAAGAATCAACATTATTCTAGTGATGTGGTGTTTTTGATTTTTTTTTTGTTGGATCTTATTTTGGAGAACAATATATTTGATTTTAATGATGGCACAGTGGATGGAAGAGTTTGTTTTTGAGACACATAAGTTTACACTGCATATTAGATATTTTAAGAGATTTGTGGATAATATTTTTGTTATGGGATGGTCTAATTGATTTGTTGGTAGAGTTTATACAATATTTGGAGAGCACAATGTCCTTCCTTAAGTTTACAAGATATGTATCCTATGAGGCAATTGATTTTCTGGATGTGCAACTTGTGAAAACTGATGATGGGTCATTGGAAATTAGACTCTTCAAGAAAGCATGCTGGAGGAATGGTCTGTTACATTGTACCAGCATTCATCCTAGTTTTATCTACCGTAATATTATTAAGTGTTAAGTTTATAGAATGTCAATGTTACACACTCATGATAATGTGTTTGAGCAAGCTTTATTAGATATCCATAATGATTTTAGATTGAGTGGTTACTCAAGACATGACTGGAGTTCCTCAGTAAAAAGCGTGGATTGTGCTCATTATGATATCGCTCAACCCTATTTTTCACAGAATGCACAAAAAAAGGTGTAGTAAGGTACATTGTAGAAGAGGGAATAGAGTAATCCTAACCTACACTAATGATATAGGTAAGATATGTGAGATTGTACGTAAGAAATGGCCAGTTCTTTTTGCCAATGAGACTATTAGAGCTATAGCTGGCTCTACTCCCTCTATTTGTTTTAAGAATAGTTTATCTCTTAAGTGGATGTTGTGTTATCACCATAAATCAAGGGTTAGTGTTCCATCATGTAGATTAGGGACATTTGCTTGTAAAAAAGTATAGGGAATGTAGTTATATTTCAGAAATTAAGATTTTTACACATCCAGTGAATGGTTTTAAGTTTGTCCCAGGTTTTATGCTGATTGCAGAAGTACCAATTTGGTTTACTTGACCTGCTGCAATGATTGATCATGTTTTTATGTGGGAAAATCTAATCATCCTTTGAGGTAACATATGTTGGAACATCTTACATGTATACAGAATAGGGATGAGTACAGTGCTTTGTTCCGATCATTTATTTTTATGGATTTTAGTGGGATAATCATCTTCATCCTTTTAGGTGTCTTCAGGTCCAGTTCTTACATCTAAACTTTCTATGATCATGTTGCTACTACAAACATTGTTACTGAGGGGGTGTAGTACTCTGTGGGACAACCCATTTCCACCTGATTGATCTTTCATCTGCTCAAAATTAAGACATCTGAGAAGCCATTAGACAAATCGTCATTGGCATGAAGATGTTCACAAGTAATTCTTGATAAGCCCATGTGTCCAGCCATTGGAAATCTTATGTATTGCTAAACTTTGTTATTGACAATCCCTTTATTACCTTAAAACCTTACCTTAAAAATCTATCTTCTTTTATGTATAAACTTAAAATCAATCAATTTTCAAAGAGTGGCTAACTAAATTTTATAAAATGGTTTACAGGCACTTGTTGTCAGCAAACATAACTATGTTGTTTTAACAAATCACTTGCTGCATGGGCCTGTAATCAGGTGTTAGTTTCAGCTTATTATATCTTGATCATCATGTTCATTTTCATCTTTTTTTCTGTTTACTACCTAAAATGCCTTTAAACTGTCAGAACAACTAAATATCAACCTCCTTTATCATTTAACAGAGCCTGTTGGTGGATTTTGTTACTCTAGTAGTGCTTTATCTTGCTCATTGCACGTTTCCTCAGATCCTGAGTTAACATATGAATCATCCTCTTCTGGCTTTTCCCAGTTAGGGGTCGCCACAGCGGATCATATGTCTGCTCATAATTGGCAGAAGAGTTTTATGGTGTCGAGTTGCCAGCCTGGTGCCCAACCTTCCACAGGAGGCACACACATGCACACACTCACACCTAGGGCCAATTTAGAGTGTCCAATCCACCTACTGCATGTCTTTGGGATGTTGGAGGAAACTGGAGCACCCGAAGGAAACCCACACGACCAAAGGGAGGACATGCAGACTCCACACAGAAGGTATCCCAGCTGAGAATCGAACCAGAGAACCTCTTGCTGTGAGGCAGCAATGCTAACTGCTGCACCAACATGGCTGGTGCATCATGCAGTAGTTAAATTGTGCAGAACTATTAACAGTAGATGTGAGATGAAAAATCCTGCACTGAAGAAAGCCAATAATAATAATGTTATTTGCAGCTGCAGTAGGAAGCTAAAATAATACTGAAAAACAAATATTCTCAGAATACACCCCAAAGTAATAATAATTGTAACTTCTAATATGACTCTAGCAGAAATTTGAATTTTAATGTAAATCTGTAACAGAATTCCAGAGATGTGTCCCAAGCAGATGTATGGAGGATAAATCTGGATTTTCAGCTTTTTGTTTTCCCCACATCAGCATTTTTACATTTCAGACATTGTGCCCTGTAAACTATTCTTTCAGTGCTGCTGTCAGCCCTGATTTTGCTAAGGTACTTCTGGCCTATGCTAAGGCAGATAAAGTGGTCCACTCCACTCATTAGGCTGTAAAAACATGCATGTCGGAAGTCCACAGCGATTTGTACCATAAGCATCTGTCCTTTCCCCTTGGTTGATTCAAGGAAGGCTCTGGTATTTCCTCCTTTCTTAAAGAAAAATCTCTGCACTGGTTCAAGGATCTTAGCTATGGGTCTGTTATTCTGTATTATGAACCAGTTCTCAGAGATGGTGCTGCATATATCTTTATGGTCTGTTGTAAATGGTATGGCCATGCTTCATTGGATAACACTGAACCTTCCCAGTGTAGTGTCCTCATTGCAAGGTCAGATCATAAAACTGTTTCCTTCATAATAAATATAAATTATATGAACCTGTCTGACCCTACAGCACTTAGGAACTAGGCTAAGGCAAACATCATACTACTAAGTGATAAATTTCAACTTCCCCTCCCCAAACTCTGAGAGCTCAACTGCCTATGTGGAATTGTTCCCATAAACCATGCACAATCATGTCAATAAATGCATATAGATAGCTGTAACTAGCGTAAATATACCCAAAGCTAACTTGAAATACAAACCACCCTGGTGGAATCCAAACATAAACAGGTTATACAACAAAAGACAAAAAGTCAGAGGCAAGATTAGAAAGTGCTACACCCAGCATGATGAAGACATTCTTATCAGTCTAAACAAACAACTAATAGGGTAAATTAAGTATACTAAAGCCATACTTGAAGTGAATATAACTTACAAGGCAAAGGATAACAACATCTTTCTTTAGCAATGTCTGAAACTGCAAAGGCAACACACAGCATTGTGCAGAAATTATTGTAAATGGAGCCACAAACATGGAGCTGAAAGCTATAGGAAATCTGCTGGCTGAAATATTCTGCTCCAATTAGCCCTCCAGGCACCCCTTCCCCAAGAAAATGAAATCAAGCGACCCCCTCCCACCAAAATATCACTAGGAAGAAAGTTGTAGATGCACTCTCTAAGGCTAACAAACAGTGCATTGATGGGTCTCAATAATATCCCAAATAGCCTGAAATATGCTTATTGGGACCACTGGTGTCACAGTTTAACCAGACCCTCCAGATAGGCTTTGTTCTATGTGACTGAAGAACTGCAGTAATCATTCCTCTGCACAAATGGGGGCCATAAACTGATCCCAGGAACTGTAGACCAATACGTCTGACTAGTCTCATATGCAAAGCTATGGAAAGAATTATCATGGAGATGATTGATATGGACACAGAAAACCTTCAAACACTAGATTCAACCCAGTTTGTTTTCATCAAGTGCAGATCTTGCCAGCTGAACCTGGTGGACTTCTTTGAGAAGGTCACTAAGGCAATGGATGAGGGCAATATGGTATATACTTCCTACCTTTACCTGGCTAAGGCATTTGACACAATACCACACTCAGGCCTTGTAAACAAACTCATGGATATAGGCATAACCACTATAATATATCCGGCTAACAGACAGGACCAAGGAAGTTAGGATAGGGGATGCCACCTCCACAAAGAATCCAGCCACTAGCAGAGTACCCGTGGCTCTGTGCTGGGTCTGCTCTCTTTTTGGTATCTACTTCTTGGAAGTCAAAGTCAGTATAAAGGGCCTCTGGCTGATCAAGTTTGCAGATGATTGCAAACTAGGACCAGTCATAGAATCTCCCCAACTTACTAACATCCTACAGGAAGGCCTAACACAGACAAATGACTGGTACCAAACCCATGACTTAAAACTCAATGATAGGAAATGCATAATAGTACCTTTTGGGAACTCAGTGACCCTACAAATTTACTTCATCAATAGCACATCCTTAAGAATAGATTCAGTAGTTAGGGATTTAGGTACAAATGCTGATAGTAACCTGGCTTTCAAACAACACTCATCTAGGTTAGTTAGTAAATCATTCTATGTTGATCATCATATAAGCACATGCATGGCATCTAGAGCCAAGGAAGTAATTGTTCCACTTTATTTGACACTCATCAGACCCATCATTCAGTACAATGCCCCCTTTGGTATATACCTGACAGACACATGCAATGACCGGTACATCCATACAGGATCTTCACAAAAAGAATACAAGGCATAAACAGCACCTCTTATGCAGATAACCTCAACAAACTAGCTCTATACTCTGCTTCCTACAGACTGTTAAGAGGTGATCTATGCCTGCCATACAAGACATCCGTGGATCCTACTCAGAGGGACCTTTTGCATATCCACAAAATGAATATCATCAGAATTACTTAATCTAGGGACTTAAACTTTGTGAAAAACATAGTGCATGTTGGAAGGACAGTTATATGTCTCAGAGAATTCCTATTCTCTGGAGTAGACTTCCCATCCATGTGAATCAGAGTTCTTCAATAACCCATTCAAGAGAAACTCAAACCAGTGGATGGGAAATTGGAAATACACCTGAGCTCTAGCACCTGTGTCTCTAATGGACAGAGGCAGTCTGCAAATCTTTCCCCAGCTTAAATATTTCCCTTAAAATAACCGCTAAGTCAGATATATTTGCAGGATATAATTGGAATGCTTGCAAGGCTTATAAAGGCCATAGTGGTCATTAGCCTAGTATATTACTGTGACCCTATGAACCTATAAGTAAGGGACTGAGGTACAGATCTATTTCTCACTACTTATTTTCATGAATGCTCAATAAATTGAACACATGTGGTCAGAATTAATATATAAAATAGGATTAGACAATATCACAAAGTTTAATATAAGGTCCCAAGCTAGTTCTGATAAAGACTTCTGATGTTACCTTAAGAAGAAAAATTTGTGGAAGCTAAGTATGCTGATTATATCACAGTAACATACCTCATAAGATACACAGATTCATGCAGAACATTTAAGGAAGTGCACAGCTGCTATCTGCATGTTACTCTACTGGTGGACAAAGATTGAATTCTACAGCTTCAGCTGTCCAAGGTACAACCTGCCAGCAATCAGAGTTCCTCCAAAGGAAATCACTGTCAACAAGTTCTGACAGCAGTGATGCCCTTTTTGGGGGGAGTTCGCCCTTCATTGATTTGGTGCACCCATGGAGTTAATATATATCAGTTTAAAAGTGTAGGGAGGTTGCCCCCCCACATACGGATGGGGTGGGGTGCAGGGGGGCCTTTTCCCCAGGGAAAAAAATACTAATTTGTATTGGAGTAGCATGCCTTTTTTCCCAAACACCTTTATTGAATTATCACTTGTGACATAGGCAAATTTACATTCATATAAATGAATCAAACTTTATTAACATAACAAACATGCAGTTTGGGCATTCTGATTCTCAATGCATTCTGTTTTGTCTCCTCATAGAGGAAGCCCTATCCAGATAATAACCTTTTCTTGAACATGTTAGCAAGATTAATATAGTATGAAAAAATACTAATTATCCATTATACATGAAAGCAAAGAGAGAATCTTCTAGTATATAGGCCTTTCTTTAAAGCAGTCTGTCAGACCTCATCTTAAAAGTTATCTCAGCATACTTTAAGACAGCTTAATTAGGAGGTGGTATATCTTATTCTTTTAACAATTCACTTTAAAATAGCAATCCAGTGTCAGTCATAAAGATTTAATTAACATAGGGCTTCCTTTTTGGGGGGAATAAGATCAGATGGCAAGCTGACATGTTCTTTTAAACACTTTCAATAAAATCACTGAAAAGATGTCCTTAATATTTTAATGTATCACCACTCCATTTACCATGCCAAATCAAGTCCAGCTGTAATGTATGTGCATTTTAATTATCTGCAGTTTTTCACTGGTATTGTTATGTTTTATATACTTCATCTAGCCAAGAGTAGTAGTTTTTTTCTTACACATTTTTTACTGTTTTAGACTCAACATCAGCAGCAGTAGCATTTTGACCTGCCACATAAATGTATTCTTTAATAAAGTTCTGCAAACAGAAGTGTATATATTTTTGCCAACAAACACAATTTTTAAAGCAATGCAAATGCAGATTGTTTAAGACATGCAACTTTAAAACTACCCTGCTTATACTGACGTAATATCCATTTGTGGTTAATTTGTATTTGAGTAGCATGCCTTTTCTTCTCTCTTTTTTACCTTGCATTTTTTCTCATTGACTCTATTATTGTTAATCATCTCTCTGCATGTTTTCATTTTGCTATGAAGATTTTGTGCTTGTTCAGATGTTACATCTAAAACATCTATCACATATTATTGTTGTTGTCACAATCTATTATTTTCATTTTTTTGCGTGTGTGTGTGTGTGTGTGTGTGTGTGTGTGTGTGTGTGTGTGTGTGTGTGTAAGTGGTACACTACTTTTATATCCCCACCTTATTTGGAATCTACATAACTCTGTTGCAAGCTATATTATCCTTTTGTACATGTTGTATGCATCTAACTAATAATGAATTATTTATTGTTTTCCCTTTCCTCTCTTGTCCCACCATCTCTTTTTTCCATGATTATGAGGACACGCACTTCTGACGGAACCTGTTTTCCCACCCAGAGGATCCATTTCTCTTGTTTCTTACTGATAAAGTGAAAAGTTAGCACAGCTTTTCTCAGCATGACAACATTCAAATAACTTCCCACCTACCTACCACACACACACACACACACACACACACACACACACACACACACACACACACACACACACACTAGACATGATGACACCAAATCTAAAAGCAAAACACAATACTTGATCTTGTGTTGGTACTGGCACAAATTGACTTTATAATTGCAGTCTGTCCCATTACTGATAATGAGCCAATTTAAAAATATTCAAATCTAATTAAGTGCAAATATTTAACAATAATAATAATAATAATAATAATCATTAAAAATACATGAAGTTTGGACAATAGAAATAGCACCACAAATATATATACTGAGAGCCACAATCTATTTGAGTTCAAATATTAAAAAAAAAAAAAACTTACAGGTATTGACTGAAAAAAAACTGTTGCCCTCTAAAAATATTGGCAGTAAATGCATTTTCCAAAAATTTTCATACAAGCTAATTCTTCCTCCATCATTATTTAAAAAATATCCATGATCAACTCTTTTAAACAAGGTAAACTATTGCTATAAGCTATTTCTTCTTTTAGAGCCAATCCTACTTCTTTCTGTCACGTAATTGTTAAAACATTGTGGGTATATAAAGTATACCAATATTTGTCCAAAACAGTTCTAATAGCCTCCCTATTAGTACATAAAGTGCCAATAAATCTAAATTTTGTATTGGTACTGGTTTCCCATAACTGATATTTCAACATGATTTCTATAATCATACCACAAACTGTTGAAGTAGCTTAATTTATTACCCCTTTGTCATAATGCCTTTCTTTTAAGGACTGGCTTATCCGATTTACCTCTTCCTCATACACTTCATTTGAACTAAAAAAACAGAAAATGTTCCCATGCTCCCATACCAAGACCAGTTGAATGTGTTATTATTATTTATTTATTTGCTTATTTATTCACATTTGATATATAGGAAAGTCCAACTGAGTAGGAACCCAATGTATTACAAAACATTTCAAGAACAAACATTTTACAATCTTTAAAAATAATACTAAAAAACAACTACAGTTTAAATAATTATGCCAAATTAGACATAATATGAAAGCATTGGTTAAGAATAGATACAGGTTATATGGCAATGATTTAATAGACAAATTTTTTCCAGTTTATAGATGAATTAAAGACAAGTTAGTATAATACAAACAAATTGCAATATTAAGTGAGAGAAAAGCAGACTTATGGTGTTGATAAAGATATATATATATATATATATATATATATATATATATATATATATATAAATACACACACACACACACACACACACACACACACACACACACACACACACACACACACAGACAAACATATTTATAGGTGTACCTGAAGTAATCTAAACTAGCAAAAGATTGACCATTGTAATTTTTAAACTGCAAAGCATCTAAACACAAAATGCTTACAAAAATCTAACCATATATGAAGACAATGTCCGTGATAATTTATATATGCCAACTCTGAAGTTGCACAACAGTTGGGAAAGGGCATAAACCTTTCACTAGTATAACTTCAATTTTGTCAGTATTTTTTCTTTAGATATTTTGCAGTTTAAATGTTTTGCTGTCAATATGTTTACCTTCAGTCATATGCTGTTTTATACACACACACACACACACACACACACACACACACACACACACATGTATATATATATATATATATATATATATATATATATATATATATAAAGAGAGAGAGACATCGTGACCACCTCTAACTACAGGACTCCCAGGTCATCTGCATAAATCTGTCTTCTTGTTTCATGGTACATTGATGGCAATATCACAGTTCCTCAGTATTACTCCTTACAATTTAGATTATTTGTTTGGAGGTGTTGATTACCATTATATAAAGACAAGAAACAGGGAAGCTGGAGCTATCACAATGCTAGGCTGTTGAGGGATTATTGTATACTCTTACATTTTCACCTTTGTTTGTGGGAAAATGTCTCCATGTTACGATGTAGTAGAATTCATGAGGGTGATTCCATCATTACAGTGATGTAACCTCAAGTATTCCTACCCTTGGCACTGAGAACCTTTTAATGACCTCTGGTCTGTGCTAGGAATGTGTAGCCATGTCCTCCTCCTGAGATAAAGAATCAAGCAGGAAAAACCTCTTTCTCTGCCTCTTCCAATGTCCAGACCATTAATCAAATGTTAAAATCAAAGCTTCATCTCTAATCACCATGGAGTTTTCTGGTTTAATGGTCATAAAAAATGCATTACCACCTTTACTTGTTAAATCACTCATTATAAAAACACATTTCTGCAGTCTCAATTTTTAGTTTAACACATACTGTTGCATTAGACTTCCTACTGAATTGTGTTATATTATGACAGACTGAGTGGGGCAGTTCTACTTATATGAAACACTTTCCACGCTAAATCCCTAATTTCCTTAATACAGAAAATGTGACTATATTAAATGAAAAAAAAAATATTTTCATTGGTAAGAGCATGATACTGATTGGGAGTTAACAAGGGACACCACAGGTTACATGATTTGTATTTCTTTTCACCTGCTGTTATTTCAAATATAAATTTTTCCTTGAGCTCCCATACTGAAATCAGATCACCCTTTTTTCCTTCATCTATTTATTTTTTCCATCTACCCTAGTGTCCTGAACGTTTAAGGACACTATTCAAGGATGTCATGCAGAATACAACCACAGTTGTAGTCACTTTGCTATCACAGGAGATGACATATTAGGAAATAATTCAATACAAAAGTTTGTTCTGTAATTAATTTACAACCTCATTCAGTATTTACTATTTTGCAGATTATTTTTATTACCCTCACCTTTTGTGTTTTGACTGTCTTTTTCTACTCAACAAATATTTTCTGTCACAATTATTTAGATCACAGGCAGCACAGTCTTACCTTTTGCAGGACACAGGTGAAAATGATGCAGTATAAAGACATTTTCTAAAGATTTCTGAAATGTAGGGACATGGAAATGATGTTTGTTATAGTTTGAAGGTCTCAGGAAGTAATGGTTATGAAGCATATACAAGAAAGAATAATCCCTGGATACTTGGTGACGGAAATTCTTGGTGTCCAACCAATTAATATTTTTCAAATGTGCTATGACTGACTTTACAGTAGAAAGACTGTCTTTTAAACAACCTCTGTAAGCACTGTATTTTTCATTCTTTATTCCTTTCTTTTCTTTTTGTGTTGCTTTTGTGCTCCCCTTTCCTGTCCATCAAGTAAAACTCCTTCCCATTGCTCAACTGGCTTATTCATTCTCCTTTACTCAAAATACCTATGCCATATTTACTTTCCTTGAGACAAAGCTTAATAACAATCAGTAGAAGTCACATAATCCAAGTAGAGGATTTTTAAGGCACGATCTCTTGCTTATGCCCAAAGTCTCCAAAATGGTGACATACAATGAACAGAGTGTATGCACATGATTCCGTGTATATGAATCCAGTTATCCCTGTACTCTTTGTACCTTATGATGATTTCTGGTATCTAGTAAGGATTTTGCTAAGGTAAGTGTGCCCAGGCATATGCCTATATTCCCTTTGCCTGAAGAAAGATGAGGTGGCTCTACTACATTGTTTCTTTCCTCCACCACACCAGCTCAAAAGTTGCTTAAACTACTCACTGAACATGATTTGCCTGTATACTAGTCAGAGCATTATACCTGGGAGCCAAGACAGATGGCTTAGCATGGGAATTTCTTGATCAGCAAAAGAAAACAGGCACCAGCCAATGGAGTTGAGCTCATTCAGCCAAAACAGATAAAAGGTGATCTCCTACCAGAAGTGAGAGATAGGTGACACAGTGTAATTCCAAGGAGAATGGGTAGCAAATACAAAATAGATGTTACCGCTATTAATCTTCCATATCTCCTGAAATGCCAAAGGGGTGACATGTTGCCCTTCTTTCATAAATTGAACCACTTTGATAATAAACATACCTGTGTGTGGGAGCTGTAGAGGAGATCGATTTGAATGCAACCTGCTTGGATTTATGGCATCCAATCATATCTCCAGAAACATGCCAGAACTTCAGAGTGACTCTTTATCCTGGGTGGACTTGCAAAAGGGCAGATTATTTAGGGGAGTGAACCCATGCTTCTCTAGCTATGAAACATGTTATTTACTGCTTGCAAATTCAAATTATTTACACAAACTATTTATCATGACTTTTTTTACAGTTTAATGATGTGCATTAACATTTTAAAACACTTGTGTAAAGGTATCTGACAGGATACTTACTACCAGAACACAAGTGGTTGAATTCCTTCTCATCATAGCTAGGTTCCTATGTGATAGGCGGATAGCAGTTTGTTCAAAACCACTATGTGCTGTTTTGGGAGTTTCTCCCTTACTCCATTATTGTTCAACTGTGGAATTGGCATGCACAAGTTAGGGAATCCTCCTATCTGAAGAGTGCACATAGAATGCTTCACCCCCTTCCAAAAAAAAAAAAAAAAAAGAAAGAAAAGAAGAAGAAAAGTGTTTTGGATCTGTGTGGATAAATGTAGGTCATTTTATTGACTAATTGGTTTGTGCTAAATGGGTGCATGCTAGCTAATCAATCAATTGGGGCAGATGAGTGATTATTTTAGTTACCATGTCTTATTCATGCATTCATAATACAATAATATACTAAGAACATTTTTCTTAATTTGTCATTTGCTTTCTGGGAAAGTGAAACTGAGATAATATTCCATTTTCAGCAGACATCCAGGAGAACAGCTCCACACTGGCATAATCTGGTTACAGTTAAACAACAAAGTCAACAAATCACAATTTCAGCTCATGCAGTAGAAACTCATACATACACAGGCAAATATGTATACAGAGATAACAAGTTGAAAAAAGAATATTGTCAATAGTCAAAGAATTCACAACTTCCTTTACCATTTATAGAGGTGACATTATATAGAATGGGTACAGATTTTGGAACACGGATGGCTAGATAACATAGCTTAGAGAAATTTTAATTGTCCTTTATCTAAGAATTAGATTGAAAAGAAATAAATTATGGTACAACCCATTGTGGCCGATCCCTCTTCCCTGGCATCTCTCTTCCTCAGAGACAGAGTAATCTGAAGGGGGAAAAAAAAGATTAACATTCATGAAAATATAGAAAGAAATGAAGGTTACAGCACTGCACCATCAGTGAAGACACGCACCCAAGTCATACTGCTTATAGAAGAAACTAAGCAGAAATGGCATAAAGTCTGAGTATATGAGATCAGTAGTAAGCCTGCCACATATACTCTGCGATATGTAAAATGAGGAACCTGCATACTTGAATTAGTTTCATTCCAGATAGTTTACCTTCCTAATCCGAGAGGCAGAGTGTATCAGTTTTCTTTGATTGGCAGAGTACAGAGAAAATATAGGACAGTGAAATTACAGATGCTGCAGTGATATTGCCTTGGGTATTGCCTTGGTGAAGAAGTCCTAGTAAGCATGACAACTTTTCTTGTCAATCCTAATGCAGGGTCAACATAAAAAACACTCCAACTGCAAGTCAAGAAATGGAATATTTAATATTTAGTGCTTTCATCCACAATCTTCATTGGACTTCATCAGAATAAAGTAGAACACAATAGCACAACATTTAAACATTAATAACCAATAAACATCATGCCCAATTCACTAATTAAACAGTTAAAGTGCAAAACAGTTAAATACTATGTTGTATAAACTTAAATATTATCTGGATAAACACACATATATATATATATATATATATATATATATATATATATATATATATATATATATATATATATATATATATATATATATATATATATATATATATATATATATATATATATATATATATATATATATTATATGGCCTATGTTAAATGTTCGAACATCCAAAATGTCGAACATTACATGGTTGAGACCAAATGTTCGACATTTGGATGCTTGACATAAAAAAAAAAAAGAAAACACAGAAAAAAAACACTTTAACAGTGTAGACAGGGGGTCAAGCCCTCCATACCCACCTACTTAAATATACCAACTCTGAGACCGCACTTCAGTGCAGAAAAGGGAAATTCTCCCTATCTGCACCATACGGTGCTGTTGCAAGTCTATCTTCGAGCTCTCAAAATTTCGAACATTTGGTCTCGACCATGTAACGTTCGAAATTTTGAGCGTTCGAAGATTTGACAGGTACCCTATATATAGGTTCCCTATTACACTGTCGCAGGTTGTCAAATGCTTCTTTGTCGAACTAAAAAGCACAAAAAGGCAAAATAGCAAAGTGACTTTTCAGCGAATTCTTTCCCTGGGAAAGAATTTGCTTGGCCACTTTCGCTACTTTGCCATTTTCTGCACTGTACTGCGACCTCGGAGTTGGTATATTTAAGTAGGGAGGGTGTGGGGGGCTTCATGTAATGTTTTACATTTTTTTTTTTATTTCAGAACAGCAATTTTTTTCCCTTGGAAAAAAAATCGCTGTTCTTAGGTTTTGACGTTGTAAGCTTTTGCTTACATGGGGTTGAATATGTGTTTTTTGCTCTTCTGAGACTGCGATATCATAGTATAGACCCATACACACACACACACACACACACACACACACACACACACACACACACACACACACACACACACACACACACACACACACATGTGAAAATGATTAAATACATTTTACATTATAAATCAGTGGGAGGGAGGTTCAGTAAAGCCTACATGACAATTTTGACCATGTGACGGCTGAGAATAGTTTTAGATTCAGTGAAATCTGCATAGCAGTGCGCACTCATGTCCAAACAAGGAAACTTTTGTTGCATGCAAATTACAGCATAAGCAGCTAAACTACATGCTAGTGAAGGAAATCAACATGGTGGAGCAATTCAACAAGCTATAAAGTAACTGTGTAGACACTGTGCTTGTGTTGGCCATGTATGTAAATGTTTACTAAATGCAGCCACACAAAGGAGTCTACATGGAAACTAGAGAAAATAATTGTCCATGCATTTGTGCAGAACAGACCCTAACATGTAATCCCACACACACTGTGACATTTCCAGACATGGTGGATGCTAGAAAATTATGTTAAAAATAGCAACAATTCTTTATTAAGTGCCATGACATAAATGCCATTTTGCACCCCCACCCACAAATGAACAATGTAATTATAACTAATGTATGCAGCTAAAAGTGTACATCCCATGAAATATAGAATCCTAAACC
Source organism: Protopterus annectens (assembly GCF_019279795.1). Lineage (NCBI taxonomy): Eukaryota > Metazoa > Chordata > Ceratodontiformes > Protopteridae > Protopterus > Protopterus annectens. The sequence continues at coordinate 681,646,658 of NC_056746.1, forward strand.
TGAATTGCTCTGTACACATATATACACTTAAGTAATACCCTCTCTTGACTGTACAACACTGGGCTCCACTTCAGTTTCCCTGCTTAAATTTTTACCAACCATGTAGATTCAGGGCTGTCAACATGGTGAAGATGTAAATGAGGTCAAAACTCATTAGAACTGCTGAATCCCAAAAACTTGTACCACGTAGGGATGTTCACTTCATGTAGGCACTTCCACAGTGTTCATGTTGAATGCATGGCAACAGTGAATTAAGACATTATGGGGGTGTGTCAGATTACACTTACAGAGGTGTACATGTAAGTCTGTGAAGTGTAAATGTGTATGTAAGCAGTGCACAGTTCACAAGTTCTGTGTCATCCTCTGTATTATTTGTTAAAATGTATCTTATCTATCTGCATTACAATAACATTTATTTTTTAATTTTCATCCTTATTTGCACGATACCACGCTTAGTGCACCCATGGGAAATGGAGGAATGAGTGACAGGTTTCTCGATGCATGTCACATAACTATTCCTGTGGCAGTATGTGCATATGTAAAGCTAGCATATAGAAGGTCCTGGGTTCTACTACAGGTTCTGCAACCCTACGCATACTTTTTGAACTGCATGTTTGTACAATATAACAGGCACAGACAGACCTAATAAGCTCCTTTGTGTTCAACTTATGTCAGCATCAGTGTGCACAGTATCAATGTGTGCAGCAGCGCATAGGCGTGCATCATGCACCAATGGAACTTTCAGAGTTCATATATTCATTAAAGTAGCAGATGCTTTTCATAGCTGCTAATTACAGCATAATCAGGTGATTTCAGTACAGTGGAGCTATTCAACAATTTTTATTTATATTTATTTTATTTTACATTTGTTAACCGGGCTAGTCTAGCTGGATACATATCCGTTTTCAGTAGAGGCCCGAGGAGAAAAGCTCCAAACAAACAAACAAAATATTAATACGTGTTACAGATAGACACAAAATAATGCTATAAAGCATCCTTCTAGCCTACATTCTGTTTTTCCTGAATACTTCAATTCCATGGTAGTCGACACAAGGAAATTCTAGGCCTTAAATAAAATTGTCTCAAGTGCTGCTTTGCAAAGTAAGTCCTGAACCTAGAATGTTTTCTGTAATAATATTATGGCATATTGTATATCTTAACTTAGTGTAGTAATGAAGGAAATAGTTGTGGATTTGTCCAGAAAGTACCTTAAAATGTGACAGCAGACACTTATTTTACTCATATGTGTCCATTACTAAGATTTTCTTTCTTATTCTTCAACTTTTTCATTGCCTTTTTGCATGATGCGTCTCAAAGCATAAATGGTATAAGCAGTAATGGCTATTTTTATTGGGTTTGCACGAAGCGTGACAGACCACCTATGAAATAGCCAAAAATGGTAACTGGATGCTTTCAATTAATGCCCTTGGCTATCATGAAAACCCAGCCTGGAGTACAGATGGTACTGAGTTCTAGTACAGATAGAGCAATCTTTGTTTTACTGCTGTGACATTGCAGTTTACCACAATGAAGTGCAACATACACAACTGTTTCCTCAACATTCTTGTGGCAACAGGTATAAGTGTAGGACTAGCATAAACATGGTCCTGGGTTCGAATGCACTATATGCCATATAGTATTTTTACTGACATTAGATATGCAGCTCACATTTGCGCACCACTTACCAACATGCAAATGGCGTAACTCGCATGCGTGAACACTTTGTTAACCACTGCACAAATCTGCTGGTCACTGCATGTTGGAACTGTATATATGATGCTTTATTACTGTTTATTGTTCATTTCCTTTGTATGACATAAAACTGCATGCGGAAACATTAGAAGTTCAAGGCACATTCTAAGTATATGTCATATATTTACAATGCATGCATTTGTTGTCCACCCTCCCCACCAGTACAACCCTGGGGCTCAATATGTTATACACACATATATATCAATCACATTACAAAGTGTAATATATAATGTTGTGTACTATTAAATGTCGAATAATGGCACTAAAACTGTAATATGATGAAACACGGAAGTTCGAAAATAGTAATGTCGATGTCAAAAAAACAATCTAGGAATGGTTTTAACATGGGTCGAGGTAGGTGTTCAGTATTATTCAGAACTACAAGCATCTCCTCTACCTCGACTCATGTTAAAACACAGTCCCAGATTGTTTTTTTTGTCGTCAACATTACCATTTTTGAACTTCCGTGTTCGACTATAGTACAATCGATGTAGTGCCGTTCGACATTTCAATAGTAAACCTGTTGTGTGCTCCCTCATGGACAAGGCCAGTTGGTGGTGATGACAACCTTGCTTTGCTAAACCCAAACATCCAACTATGTTCAGTAAGGATACTTGTGTTTATACACAGCTATGCTTCTGCACACCTAGGACACACTCTACAGTTAGGCTACGGACCTCATATGAACCTATGAGTCTATGCGCCTATGCAGGCCTCCCAGCCTGTTGTCCCCCACATGGCCTGCTGATGTCATCTGCCATTAGTTAACCTGCAGCCATGTAAAAGTCAGACTTGTGGCATGGCACTTGCATAAAGCACTGTGTTCTGTAGTCTGTGTACTTAGGCAGAGGTTTTGTTGTCACTGCAGTCAACTGGGTGTGTGCGTGTATATGCATGTGTGTGTCCAGCCAGAAAAGCAAGTGTGTATCCTGCAGTTATCCGCCAATCCCATGAATTGGCAGTATTTTGATACTTGAACCTACCTACACATCCGCTTCAGGCAGGCCCCCCAACTTCTTTTCTCCAGCATGCACTGTTGGTGTCATCCACTATAAGTTGATCTGCAGATATGCAAAAGTCAGATGTGCGCCACTGTGCTTGCATAGAGTACTGTGTTCTATAGTCTGTGTAGTTAGATAAGTAGGAGTTCTGTTTTCACTGCAGTCAACTAGGTATGCATGTGTATGTGTTTGCGTGGCCAGCAAGCTGAAGAACTGTGTATCCTGCAATTATCCCCCCCCCCAATCCAATACATTGACAGTATTTTGATACTTGCACCTGCCCACACATCCATGTTAGACAGGCCTCCCACCTTCTTCTCTCTAACATGCACTGCTGATATCATCCACTATAAGTTGACCTGCCGCCCTGTAAAAGTCAGATTTGTACCATGGCATGTGCATAGAGTACTGTGTTCTATAGTCTGTGTACATAACTAGGAGTTTTGTTCTTAGTGCAGTCAACTGTGTGTGTATGTGCATCTCTACTCAGCAAAGTAGATGTGCTAGCCTACAGTTACTTCTCCAATGGCATGGCTTGCTAGTCTTTTAATACTTGCACAAGCCTGAACATCTATGTCATGCAGTACTCTCAAACTCTTGTCTCCCACATGGCTCACTGATGTCATCCACTATAAGTTGACCTGCAGACAGGTAAAAGTTAGACTTGTGCCATGGTGCTTCTGTATACTACTGTGGTCTCTAGTCTGTGTAGTTAGGTAGGGGTTCTGTTCTCACTACAATCAACTGCGTGCATGTGTGCGAGATGTTACTTGACATTACAGACATCCTTTTACACCAGCATGTGGGACACTGTTATCACCATATTCTCAACAGACAATGCTGATGTAATCAGCTATTTAAGATTATTGCATATACAAACATCTCAACAGGGCAGGATTAAACAGTGGCCTAGTGCCCAGTCAGATGTCACCTTTGTTTCATAGGAGGTTGCTAGGCTATTGGCCCTATGGCCTTTATAAGCCTAGCCATGTTATACCATTGTTCCCTTATTGAACAACTTGTATGGTCTATATTTGCAGTGCAAATGTATAATCATCACCGACTGCCCTTATCAAAGAGGGATGTGGATGACACACCTTGGGTATATTTATGTTCTCCCATCCAGTTGGCTAAATTATGCTTAAATAGAGTCACCAAGCAGCTCTGCTTTATGTGAATTGGGATTTTTTCCAGAGGAGTGGCAATCTTTGGGAGACATATCTGTCACTCCAGCATGTCCTATTAATGCCACAGGCTAGACTAAGATTTCTAGAGTGAGTGAATCTTGTCCTATTAGGCCAGGGTCTGAGACTGCTCTGTAGACCAGGGACAAGTCACCACTCAGCAGCCTATAAGATACAGAGTGCAATGACATGGTCTTCAGTCTGTCCATGCAGGTCATGAGTTGCAGGCACTGAATTGTCTTGGTGTGAAACCTCTGAGGGCTATCCAGCTGCTGCATGTATATGGTAAGATGCATACACAAGGGAGTGTTGTACTTTATTAGTGTTCTGATGAGGGATGAATACAGAGGAGTTATAACATCCTTAGCTTTGTATTTGATGCCCTTATTTATGAGCAGTGCAACATCAAAGGCTTTCCTTACCACTGTGGACACATGGTGATCACAGTTAAGGGTGCTATCAACCTGTGTTCCCAGATTTCTTACCACAGGGATTCAGCTAAGGTGGGTACTGTTAATATTGTAATGTGCAGGGACTTCCCATTGATCATAATGGAAGATAATGCATTATTTAGCATTTATTTTGAGTCTGTGTATTTGGCACCAATCTTTTACCTGTGTAAGGCCTTTTTGTAGTATGTCAACATTGTTAGAAAACTCAGTGATTGCACACAGTGTGCAATCATCAGTGAACATAGTAAGCCAAAGGCTATCAATTTTCTCCTGAACATCTGAGAAATACATTCCAAACCATAGGGGCCCAACACAAATCCTTCTGGTACACCAGTGGTAACTGATCTTCTGCTAGTGATGGAATCCCTACATTTGACTGTATGTGTTCTGTCAGTGATTCAGTTGGCTACCCATGTAGGGACATATTGGTTAAGTCCAAGTTTTTTTTTAATTTCTCCAAATCTTTTGGGTTTCTAATACCATGATGGGAATGGACCCCATTTCTAAGTCAAAGTATGATTAAAGTTCATGAAATTAGTATTGTTTCAATCTTTGATGTCAGCCAGAAATGCTCTTTGCGGCTCCCAAAATGCGCCCAGTAATGACTCCTGCAATTCATATGGAGTTACATGTATCAGTAACATATCTAAAGATGATTGTGGATTATTTTTTGTAAGACCCATTGCTCCTACTACTATTGGAATGGAATGGGTATCTTTCTTCCAGATTGCACTCATTTCTGCCTGAAAAATCCTGATATTTTATGACATTGTGTCTCTCTGCATACAAGACACTGTTTGTTCAACACAATCATTGGACAAGGGACTTAATTTTTATTACTTTTATTATTTTTGTACTTATTTTGTTTTATTTCATTCTTTTCATTAAATTCTGGATTTTAAAATTTGAACAAAAGAGTTTAATTCCAGTAAGCGCTTTCACCGTGAGGCTTCTTCAGACTTTTACAAAAACAACTGCTAAGCAAGTTTAAAAAAACCCTCAGAGCTCTGTTGGTTGGTCGAGCTCAAACCAATCAATGTGCATTAATAAAATCATCATCACATGAATATTAAACATGTCAAAAAACTTTCACATAAACTGTGAATCAAATGCATCAAGTATATCATAGGGTGAAAATGCACAATGTTAAAAACACATAGACAAACATAGTTTAAATCAACAATAAAAGGCATCATTAAAATCAACATTAAAAACTCCTACAGAGGTGAAAACATTCATATATAGTTCATAACAGCCCTCCCCATAGCAGCTAATCATGTATTAAAAACTTATCATAACAAATACATACAACGGCGATCAACCGTCCCATTCATAACAAGGATATATACAGGCTGACGTAACGCCAAGCATGTAGGACAAACAGATCAGACACGCGAGCACTGCAGCAACATTACTATTATGGGGGATATGTTCATATTTTTGTTCCAATACTCTGTTAATAGTTGCCCATTGGAGACCTATAGGTCTATGTTTTGCCATATTCGTATAGTATATTACTGCATACTTGCTTGATATATTATGTCTATTTGATTAGTACTGTATTGATATATATCTTTTAGATATCAGCCTGTTCCCTGTTGGAGTATGTGGTTTTCTTGTTTGAATTTATATGAGCCACGATATTTCATCCAATGTGTAGTGAGAACGTGCATTGGTTTTATTTTGGACCTCAAGAGTTTGTATGTTATATGAATTTACTTTATAGCCTAATTTTTAGGCTTTACTGCCACCTATTGATAGTTTCTGTTAAGGCATCAGTTATGTAGTATCTGTCGTACTCTTGTGACGATATGCAACGTGGATATACATTCAGAGTTAAGAAGTGTTCTGTTTGTTGCTAGTCTATACTATATTACACTGTGCCTTTGTTCTAGTAATGTTTATAACATCCAATGGACTGTAGGCTGACATATTTAATGTCCATCTGGTAAGCGCCCTTGGTTAGAATGGATTTTTGAATAGCTCAGTTGAGCGGGTTTATGCAACAACGCATTTGAGGTTGTTGACTTGATGTTTTAAGGTTTCTAAACACATGCTGCAGTGCTCGCTGTCTGATCTGTTTGTCCTACATGCTTGCTACGTCAGCCTGTATATATCCTTGTTATGAATGGGACGGTTGATCGCCGTTGTATGTATTTGTTATGATAAGTTTTAATACATGATTAGCTGCTATGGGAGGGCTGTTATGAACTATATATGAATGTTTTCACCTCTGTAGGAGTTTTTAATGTTGATTTTAATGATGCCTTTTATTGTTGATTTAAACTATGTTTGTCTGTGTTTTTAACATTGTGCATTTTCACCCTATGATATACTTGATGCATTTGATTCACAGTTTATGTGAAAGTTTTTGACATGTTTAATATTCATGTGATGATGATTTTATTAATGCACATTGATTGGTTTGAGCTCGACCAACCAACAGAGCTCTGAGGGTTTTTTTAAACTTGCTTAGCAGTTGTTTTTGTAAAAGTCTGAAGAAGCCTCAGGGTGAAAGTGCTTACTGGAATTAAACTCTTTTGTTCAAATTTTGGATTCTTGATTCGTTGTTTGGAGACCTACAAGTGATTTGTTTGCCATCCAGGGACCACACTTGAACTTTATGACAGTTTTGTTACTTATTCTTTTATCTAGTGTGAGTCCCATACTCCGTTTGCTGTGTGTGCTGCTTTTGTTGTCTGGATTTTAACAGAACTTTTATTACTGGATTGCACAGACAGTTTATTTGCTTTTCAGCAGCGTTAGCCTGGGTGAAGCAGCTGTCTTTTGGTTTGTGGATTATTTATTGGACAGTTCACCACAGCAAAAGGGAATATCTCTTCATCATTTTATATGATGGTTTGTAGCTCATGTTTCCAGTATTTTTCAGCTACTTCAGTATTAAAATGTTTGCAAAATCCCAAGTGCAACAGTCTTGCCACATTATTATGCCTTGCAGTATACAGTTGTTCTCCCATTAGTATGTCGCAACCAGCAATAAGGTGCACAACTGTTTCCAATTCTGTTTTACAAAACCTACATTTGTCTGTTTCTCCCACATGTTCAATGAACTTTGTAAAACAATGTGTACGTAGTCCACTATCTTGGGCTGCCAATATTAACCTTTCATCTTTTGGTTTGAATTTGCCTCTCCTTAACCATTCCTGTGTTCAATCCTGATCAACATGAGGTTATTCCAGGAGTTTTTTATACTTGCAACTATATTTATTAATTTTCCAGCTAAATGAGAATTCTCAGTCTTTTTTAATTTGTCCAAATCTTTTGGGTTTCTAATACCATAATGTTTCTAATAATAATAATAATAATAATAATAATAATAATAATTTCATAATACCATAGCATTCCTAAGTCAAAATATGATTAAAGTTCATGAAATTAGTATTGTTTCCATCTTTGATGTCAGCCAAAAGTGCTCTTTGCAGCACTGGAATGTGCCCAGTAATGACTTCTGCAATTCATATGGGGTTATATGTATTGGTAACATATCTAAATATGATTGTAGATTATTTTTTATAAGACTCCAATGCTCATACTACTATTGGAACTGTCTGAGTATCTTTCTTCCACACTGCTCTTGTTTCTGCCTGCAGATCCTCATATTTTATGACTTTGTGTCTCTCCATATGCAAGACACTGGATTTACTGGATGTGGCGATTTCAATGATCAATGCTACTTTTGGTTTCTTTTCATGGACCACTATATTGAGTTTTCTAGCATCTATCTTTTGAACTGCTGGCAATGGCTGATCCCATGCGATATAAACTTCATCATTTTCTATGGCGCTTTATGGCTTATCTTTCCAGTGTTATCAGCACTTCAGTACCATAAAGGTTGCACAATCCCCAGTGCAACAGTCTTACCACATTATTATGCCTTTCAGTATACAGTCCTTCTGACATTAGTATGTCATAGCCAGCAATGAGGTATGCAACTGTTTACAATTTAATTTTACAAAACCTACATTTGTCAGTTTCTCTCACATGTTCAATGGACTTTGTAAACCAGAGTGTACGTAGACACTATCTTGGGCCGCCAATATTAACCTTTCATCTCTTGGTCTGAATTCACATCTCCTTAATCATTCTTGCATTCTTTCCTGAACAACATCCATTTCCTGTGGGCATTATATAAAAAGATCTATAGCATCTTCCTGTGGCACATTCCCTTCAAATTCATCCTGTGCCATTTGTTGTTCAGTCATATGGTGTATCACTCCTCAACATTGACTGCATCAGAGTTTCCACAGCTTCCTGTTCCTTCCCTTGCTGTCCAGCTTCAAGTAAATGTTTATACTGGTTTTCTGTTGAAGGTTCCAAAATAGTTTCATATGGCACCTGACCAATTGCTTCCCATTCCACCAGTTTCCCCTTAATTTGGATATCCATTGCTCTGTCTTGTTGGGGTACTTTCTGAATTAGATTTTCTGCACTGAATCCTTTATTTCACAGGTACTCTATAACCTCAGTTTCTGTTTCTTTAGCTTCTCCATTACTAATATCCTTTTCTAATTTTCCTCTTTGTCTTCTTATATTTTGTATTGTAAGGTTTTCTATGTCCAGATTCTTTTGCCTGTATTTCTCATCAAATATATTTGGTGCTACTCTTTTTATATTGCTTAGTTTTGTTTTCACCATATTAATCTTTTTCCTTCCTATGTCCATATTTCTTCTTCAGTGTCTTCTGATCTTCCTGTTTCTCCTTACTTTGGGGACTCACTCCATCATGCTGTGATGTAACCTGTGTTAGACCTTCTACACAAATCCTTCACGTTGCAGGCACTCCATAACTTCAACTTGGATTGTTTTAACTTCTACTTTACTAATCTTCTTTTCTACATTCCTTCTTTGTGACATTATTTTTTATTGTAAAATTTTCCATATCTGGATGCATTTGTCAGTGTTTTTCTTTAAATATCTTTGGGGCTGCCTTCTTTATATTTATTAATTTGGCTTTCTCCTTTGCAGAAATATTGCACCATATCAAATCTCTCTTTCTTTCCCATGTTCATATTTCTTTTATATACTTTTCAAAAATCTCTAGGTTTTGTTTATATTTTTTCACTTCCTCAGATGCTCCTTTGTCCAAACAGATCAAAGTTTCTTAATCTATATATTATTTTTCACAAATCTGTTGTATTAATGGATACAAATTTTTATTTGAAGCTTCAGGCAGTTTTTCTTGTGGAAGTATTTTCCTTTCCTCTAATTTCTGTCTTAATCATTTTGCCTATCTTGTGTCTGGAAATTCAGGAATTTTTGCATAATAGCAACAATACATAATTTCTTTCTTATCCTCAGTAGTCCACTTTATTGTCTTTATGGCTCTTTGTTGGCCTATCAGTTTTTGTGATTTTTGTGGACTATTACTTCCTTCTACAACAGGGGGGCAATCCTTCCCCTGGTCCTGGCTGGGCCCATTGAAGGAATGATTCTGTATTTTGAGGATTCTACATTGTCATCTTTTACAGTCCCATCACCAGTGTACCTACCAGGATTGGGCACTTTTTTATCTGGGTGTTGTTCACCCAGCTATATTTTTTTAATTCTTAACCTACTTCTGTCCATGATATATGCTATATAAATACAGTCTCTAGAGCAGTGTCATCTTGGTGAGATTTTGTGAAAAACAGGGTTCACCACATGAAGGTACTCACCAAGACTTGAGGATGAATTCACTTTCAGCAATAATACTCTCCTTTATTTGTTGACGTGTTATCTCTCCACCTAGACCCCCAGCTGTTTGAGTTTATCAAAGATGTCTGAGTGAGTGATTGTGTCAAAAGCCTTAGCTAAGTCAAGATAGGCTTTACGTAGTGTTTTGCCTTCATTCAGAACTTTGTGACATTCTCAGAGTCATCCACCAGGTTTTAATAAGCATAATGTACCCTTAACAAAGCCAAATTGGAACAACAATTTGAAGTTCACCTATGTCTTTGTTGATAAGGTCCATGATTATTTTCTCCATAGCCTGGCAGATATGGCTGGTGTGGTCTAGGAGTCTATAGTTCCCAGCATTGGTTGAAGGGCCCCTTTTGTGCAAGGGAGTTACTTTTCCTGTGTTCCACTCTGCTGGGACAAAGCCAGTACGTACACTGTGGATGAACAGAATGCCATCTGGTTCCACTAGGTCCTGTTTTAGACCATGTAGTAGGCAGCCTGTGATGTTATTTGGTCCCATATAGGCTGTTTTTCTGCCCATGGAGAGTGAGGTTATATTCTGCATTCTCCATGGAGAATGTGGTTATGAACTGCTCTTTGCAGATACTAAGGTATACTTTGGGGTGTGTCTGGTGGGGGTGAAGTTTGCCCCAAACTGTCTGGTAGCAAGTTGGCAATGTCTTCAGGGTCAGTATAAGTGGTACTATCCACTACTAGTTTGGCACAAAGCTGCCCCTTAACTTTTAGATTTCTGATGTATCTAAAGAATGCCTCCTGATTATCTCTAGTTAGGAATGCCAGTTTAAGTTTGTATGTGGTGTTAGAGGACTATACAAGATAGCTAATTTCTTTGTTCAAGCTGTGGAGGCTGTCCTTCCTCTACTGAGTCAAATCCCTCTTGCTCTTAGACATTACTTTCTTCTACTTGTTGTATAACCTATGTATATTTGATGTACACCAGGGTGGCTTGTTTTCTGCAAAGACCTTGTTTTGACCCATTCATGTTCAGCTGATCTATGCATTTGTGCAGGTGTTTATACAGGCCATTTGTGTACACCTCTATATAGCACTGGCATTGTTGACAATCGTAGCAGGGGGTTTACAATTATTTATGGCATCGGTCAGGCGGTTATAGTTTGTTTTGGGTAAATGTTTAATCCTTTCTGCTCTTGACGGGGGTGTCGGGTATGACTGTGAATGTGAATGAGACTGAATTGCAATCCAACCTGACCAGGGGGGCCAACACACAGGGGTTAATGCAGAGAGCCACTATGTTGGTGAGTACTAAGTCTAGAACTTTCAAGCCCCTTGTGGGGGTGCAGACTATCTGTTAGACAGCATATGTATTAACAAAATTCAGGAACCTTAGGGTAAGCATGTTTGTGCATATATATGACTCTAAATCGATGGAAGGATAGTTGAAATCACACATGACCAAGGTGTTTGGCTGTATAGTGAGTGACTCAAGTAGATCCAAGTAGGCACAGTGGTACTCGTGGTTCATGGTTCGGGACCTGTAGCTAACAATGATATGGAAGGGGGTTTTACATACAGTTAGTTTGACTTGTAGTGATGTTATGGAGTTGTACTCTTTCACCAGTCTTGTGCTGTATTTGTCTTTAATGAAGAAGTATACATCCCTGCCTTTGGTTCTTTCATGCTTATTTTGATGTCTGAATGTGTGGAAGGCATTGTAACCTTGCCTGGCCATGGGCCTGTCTACGGCCTTGAACCATGTCTGTGTGATTGCACAGACATGGGTATATTCCAAGGTATGGAGTTCTTTCAGAGAGTGCAGTTTCGGATTTACACTCCTTGCATTAAGCAGCATAGCCTTCAGTTTGTCTCTAGTGGATTCTTTTACATTGGGATTTTAGTTCTACTGACATTGCCTAAAAAGGCCAGTATGGGGAAGGCAAGCACCTTCATACAGTACAATGAGGTACGTCTCCCATCATTCACTGCCACATGGACTATGACAGAGTTATAATGGTAATCATTGTTCAGAGACTTCAGTGTGATCTGATGGACACTGGCACCCGATAGGCAGCAATTGTCCTTGTCCAGCATGGTGAATGGGACATCTGTGTGTTTTACTATAGCATCAGTTATGAGCAAGACATTTGGTTTTGAGGTGTTTTGCCTGAGGGGCTTACTGGCAGAGACCTGCTGTGTGTATTATTATGGTATTGGATTCTGCTGGGTCTGCACTGTGTGCAGTAAGTTTGCATTTGGGAGGCCTCTGTTTTTTAATTAGGTTTCTAGCAAGTAACTCCATGTATGTAACTTTATGTGTTGTGAGCTTGTTATGTGCAGCAGGTGAATTGTGTGTGCTGACAACATGTTTGATATTTAGTTGTTGTTATGTGAGAGAACTGATTCCAAATTCATAGTATAGATATAGCTCTCACATGTTGCATTAATTTATTTTAGCAGTAACTGGTTGTTAGTATACATGAGGCAATTGCTCAGTTGCCTCAAGATACCCATGTAAATCAGGCTGCCTGCAGAAATGGTGGGAAACTGACCATCCACTATGGAAGGTATACACTGTAGTAGCAAGTAGGAAGTGGGTTAGATAGACCAGGATTTAGTGTAAGACTAACAAAATGTGTCTATTCTGTGGAGGGCTAAGATTACAAAAATGTGTCAATGTTTCACAATGCTCAACTGAGGTGCTCATAAGGTAGCAGTGCAAGCTCTCAGCAACTATGCTAAACTGAGTGCAAACCTGGAAAAACACAATGCCGGAATACAAGTGAAGTTAAACTATTTTTAAAAAAGCAAACAAAGGGAAAGGCCAAGAGTAAGCCTTATTCCAGCAATACTCAACTCAGATGAGTTCTTGGCTGCACAATTTTGCTACAAGGGTGCAGGCCAACATTCTTAATATAAGAAAGCTGGTTTTAGTGCTCTAATGATATAAAACAGTCTAGATTCAGTAAGTCTGAATCGAGCCTATGCTATAAAATGAAAAAGTACTAGAAATCCAAAGTGCAGAAAATTGCAATCAAAACAGAAGAAAAAACAGCTTAAATAAAGCAGCAATTCAGTATAATATTCCAACAAGGGTATAGACAACAAACTTTCCTTGTGTGAAATATGTGGTCTCTAACCCAACTGCTTAAACCATTACAAACACATGTGTCTAGAGTGTTTCTCCCCAGGCCACCTCTGAAAATTGGCTTTGTTCCAAGTTGGACTTTCATGGTTAACAAATAATAAATAAATAAACAAAGACACATAGAACAACAGCCACAATAAGCATTCAACCAGCAATTTCCAGCTCAGAAGTTCAGAGGCTACTGTCTCCTCCCACAAGAGTGCAGACTACAAACCTTCTTAATATAAGACAGCTGGCCTGAAGCCCAAGTACTTAAACCAAAATCAATAGGCTTAGAATAACAATTACAATTTAATGTGATACCAGACAGATGAAAGTGAAATGTATTTGAATCTACTGACATACATTGGGTCATGGTTAGTAGGCCTTCTGTTATCTTGATGAGAAAGCCCTGCGGTCTGTCCATCTGCTGCATGTGTCTGGTGAGTCTCATGCAAAAGAGTCCATTATACTGTGTTGGTGTTCTGATGAGTTTGACTACAGTGCTGTCATACAGTCTGGAGATCTGAATGTGTTGGAGTGACTTATGATGTGCACCATGAGTATGTACTGGAAAATATTAAAGAGAAAGGTTATAAAGTAATGATGCACATTGCAGTTCCTGACTTCACAACCCTTACAAGAGAATACACCAGAAAGTATGGACATGATGATACAATCCACTGTGTAATTTGGTAAGGCAAATATACATAATAGGTACAATTATCAGTTCAACAGCAAAAATGCAGATATACTGGGCACTACTGTAACTTTGCACCCTATGCATCAGACACAAAGCTTTTGTATCCTTGAATCCAAAAGAGAGAAAACAAGGATATGGCACAGTTATCATCACTTGCACAGGGTACTGGGAGGATGGAGGAGGCCAAGGCTGACACAAAAGGTCAGTGAGTGTGCATGTGGTTGTAGGGGTCCTCCATGTGAAATTGGTGTGTGAGAGTCTGCATGAACACTGCAAAGCTCAGTGCTAGCTCTATGTTTTGGAACTTTGGACAGGTGTTAGCCATGTGTGGTAGAGGTGGCAATTCATTGTTGTCTCCCTGACCATGAGAACTGGCTCTGCCAGGAGTTGCACTGGCACGTCCATGACCAAGTTGAGATGGAGTGTTGCTACCTGACTGTGAGCATTGTCTGCTGGGCATGTTCCCATCACTGGAATTCCCAGGACCATGACCCTATGGTCTTCCATGTCTGGGTATGGTCAGCGCACTCAGTGATGGACCAGCGGAAGTACTGCCACTATGGGAGCGTGATCAGGAATGGCCACATTGGTTATCAGCACATGTTGTGACTAACCTACTTCCATGAGGACACCCTTCCTCTCCCTGGAGATGTTCCATCACAGGCCCTGTTTGTTCCATGACAGATACCCCTCTGTCCATCACACACACCCCTTGTTCCAATGTGGCATTCATCCAATCCAGGTATTAGGTTCATAGGTAGGTACTAGGCTATCAGCTCAAGGGCCTACATAAGCCTAGCCAACAAGGTTCCATGGCTTACGCCACCCAAGAAACTTATTTTCCTGTGCCACTGTCGAGCAGAGACACCGAAGTGTATTTCCTATTTCCCATCCACTCATCAAGATTTTTCTTGAAGAGTGCTAATGAAGAACTTTGCTTGACATAGATGGGTAGCTTGCTCCAGAGTATAGGAAGTCTCTGGTACAGGAATCTATTCCTCCAGCGTGTCCTGTTTATTGTGGTGACAAGGTTTAGGTCTTAGAGCGTGTAGCTCAGAAGGATTGGGATTTCTTTAGGCATAGCATGTTCAACAGCTCTGGGTTTCACATAGCTTTATATGCTAGGCAGAGATCTCCTCGGTGTAGGCAATATGCTATGGAGAAAAGCTGTACTTTTTCAAGGCTGTCAGTGTAGGTCATTTGTTTGAGGCCAGTAATCCTCTTTATGAGGTACTTCTGTGGCCTTTCCAGCTGCTGCAGATGTCTTGTGAGGTACATTCTAAAAGGGGCATTGTACTCTACAATGGGTCTAATGAGTGTCGAGTAGAGGGGAACAATGACCTCTTTTTTCCTGGATGATAACCCTTTTATGATGAGGTGTGCCACGTAGAAGGGTTTCCTGACTACTGTGGTGATATGACTATCAAAGGAGAGACTACTGTCCACCTAGGTCCCAAGGTCTCTTATCACGCATTCAGTGTTAAATAGATTGCTGCCTATGTGGTAGTTCATGGGTACAGAGTTTTTACCAAAAGAGGTGACACTGCACATGGTGGAGGCAGTCACGTATGTCAGACTGTTCCACATCCACAACCCTAAGCATTTGTCTGGAATGCATTTTGGAATATGCCTGTGTCTCTATGATGGTCCTAAACATATGTTGTGTGACTTAACAACCCCAGGTGGAGGAGGGACAGCAGACCCCCTCCAAGCACCCCTATCAACCCTCCTGTGTGCCACCTTACCAACACTTTGGCTATGGCCAGGCTCAACAGGCACTGAAGCCGCAAGTAGCCACACTTCCATGCTCAATGTCATTGCCCTCTACTTGTCCTATATCTGTAGCCTCAGTGGACTGGGTAGACCTAGGCCTACTGGCTGTGTCTGGGGAAAAAGAAGGGGGTGGCAGAATGTCAACCTCTGTGTCAACCATGCCTCAGTTTTGCCACCATCATCATAACTGTCTAATGAGAACACTGACATCAGATGGCACAGGGCCAACACTACCACTGTCATGATCACTAGTGATAAAAAGGGAGAAACACAGGAATACATTAATATCTGCACTACTATGGTAATATATATATATATATATATATATATATATATATATATATATATATATATATATATATGTATATATATATAAACACAACAGGATTAAAATGACACATTATATTTCTAGAAATGTATCTGCAGTTCTGAAATAACTTTATTTGGCTTATCATCTGCAGGAGGTATACATTGCTTGGATTCCTGATGGTCCTGAAATAAGTTAAGCATGATGTAAGGTCAACATCATCACATTTAACAGTAAGACAGGGGATACTACATGTACTCCTCTCAATCTACATTAAGTGTTAGTTCAACAAGAACGTGGCTGATAACTCCAAACTGAGCTTATCACTATACCAATCTTCAATCCCCCACCACAAGAAAAGACATGTGACACAAAGTAACTTTTATTTCAATTGCTTTACACTACAACAGTATTCAGCTGGTCATACAACAAAGCCTACCTGGAAGTTCTTCCTGTGACTGAAAAGGAGGGACAATCATGTCAATCACATATTATGGGGCACTCTGCTGTGAGTTGTTCTGCTGTAGGAGATTGTCCTGGAATTCCTCACTGAGGGTGAGAGGTGGTTCTGCAGCAGGTTCACCCCCAGTTGCCCTCTGGTCTCAGGCAACAGCAGCTGCATGCCTCTGTGCAGATATTATCATGTCAGTGGCCCTTTAGTGCACCTGCTCATAAGTATGACAGTGGCCACCCACAAAATTTATGTTGGTAATGATCTGCTGCCATAGTCTCAGCCTCTCTGCATATTGAGATGACCCCTTCCAAGAAGAAAAGTGTCATGCCCATGTCCAATGAGCGCATTCAAACTTATTGTATTCTCTGCCTCACTCAAGGGAAGTCTGCATCAGAATGACATTGTCGGTCTTGAAAGACAGAATGATAATGCACATAAGTCAAATAACTACAAAGTAGCTGTTAGCTGATAAAACAGTTAAGGTAGGTAGTCAGTAGTATCCACTGGAAACACATAACATTCTACAGATGTGAAATACTAACAACAGGCAGGATGCAAAACAAAGATATGAAATAGTAACAACAAGTAGGATGTAAAACAAAGATGTGAAATAGTAACAACAAGCAGGATGCAAAACAAGGAGAGTAGCAAGAGCAACATATCCTTGTATGTGCCATAGCAGTGACTTAACTGTGCCGTCCAAACAGGAACAGTCCATTCTAGTTTATAACATAACAGTAACTTCTCTTTGTGCCCCCACCCACTAAACAATAGGCACATGAATCATTTTGCTAATAAAACACATTTGAAATTCTAAACATGCATTAATAGGTCTGTCCCTGAAGCATTTACTCATATGTATCACACAGCTTACTATTTTCATGTTCTGTCAATCATTTGTACTTTTGAAATGGCTTGACAAACATGGCCATGCCATGAGTACACTTCTAACTAATGCATACAGATAGTGTAACAGGCTTTGCTTCACATTATTCATTAATATATTCTAGCATATGCATTATGTAGGTAACAAAATGATAGCATATTTGCTGGAGTTTAATACTCCCCTGTAAAGATAGCTTTGGAAATATTTTGCTTTGCTGAACATGTAGCAAGTATCTTCACCATCAGTTTGGCTAGCTACACATTTGCCTTTTTATAATGTGTTTGAGACATGCTAATTACAGCATAAGCTGCTGAATTCCATGCCAAGCAACCAGTCTCGTGGAGCTATTTAAAAAGTTATAAAGCAACCATGTAGATTCCATGCTGGTATTTCCTGTGCAAATGTGTCTTCATGACCTACATGATTTGGTACAATTCCCTAAACAACAGATTGTGTTGTGGTCACCCCTCTCTCTCTGGAGGTGACACTCTAAACTCAGCAAAATTTGTGCATATATGTTCATGTTTTATTCTTGAAGAATGGATAGCTATGGTTCTTTCCGACATCCTTCCTGCACATTCCTGCCTTCCTTTCACTTTGTTCTTCCTTATGTTGCTCCCTATTTCACCATTTTCCCGTCTTTCCCATTTCTTTTCTTGAAAGCATAAGTGCAGGGTGATGTGCACCATGCACTGATGGGTGGCCAAGGCAAAAAACAGTAATAAGTATTATATAGTTGTGTTAGAAGCCAATACAGTCTAGCCATATTTTAGAAACTCCTTACCAACTATCACACTTCAGAATTTGGATTTACATGTAAAATTATTTGAAACTGTTACATACACCTTGATTTGAACCAAGTACCACCTGAATAAAAAAATACATGTATCCCTGCATTAGCAGGTGATGCTGCTGACTCAGTTGATTAGCAGGTATATTTTACAAACTGTATAGCAAATGGCAGACTTAATTGCCATTTTATACACCTGCTACTTAACTGGATCTCTGGCTGCAGGAATGAATGCACTTAATAAAGTGATAAGTTCCTTTCTGAGGCTAATGGTGTACCTAGAGGTAATACAGTAAAGTATGTTGGTAGTAGCATTGCTTAATGTGCAACATTGTGCACTACTGCTGTATAAAACTAAATGAGCGTCCTGCAATAATGCTTTGTAAAGCATTACAGGGGCTTGTGTAATGCTGCTTCATAGAAATTTAATTAAGAAGATACAACATTACTGATATGGGGAGCAAGCATGAGGGATTATAAAGGGAAATCTTTCCTAAACTGTGTCACTTACTATTGAATGTATTAAATACATGTGCTAACTAAATGGCTCTGTAGGGCCAAGTGCTAATGCATTGCTGTTGGAGGCAGATGGTACAGAGTTCGAATATGGGTGGAAATAGTAATTTTACAAGTGTATATGATAAGTTAAATATATCTAATTATAGTGCTGCCATTTACCATTGCTTCACATTGGTGCCCAGTGCCTAGTTTCATGCAATAATTCTTTAAAGAAAAGAAATGGGGAAGACAGGAAAATGGTGAAATGGGGAGCAAGCAGGGGGAAGAATAAAGTGAAAGGAGGAAAGGTATGTGCAGGAAGGATATAGGAAAGAACCATAGCTATATATTTCTTCAGGAATAAAATATGAACATATATGCACAAATTTGCTGAATTTGGACTGTCACCTCCAGAGAGAGGGGTGACCACAACAGAATCTGTTACATAATGAATTAGACCAAATCATGTGTGTCATGAAGACACATGTATGAAATGGAGAGCTATGTATGGGACAATTTTGTTTGTGAGACAGGTACAAATTTTTATGTTTGAGAGAAAGAAGAATATTGGAGAAGGGATTTAGAAATGTCTGGTTGAGGTAAGTTGGGTAGGTGAAGAAGTAACTGCAGACAGACAAGACAAATAAAACAAGAAACAGGGATGGTGAAGGACACATGAGGTGGGTGAACACCATGATTGGGGAGAAGGTGAGAAATATGGTTCCCATGCACATTGGGGTGTTTGACGGTGAGAATCTAGTAATCACCTAGTGCACCTCAATGCACTGATGGCTGCAGTGCCTGATGTATGCACCTCCTACAAGTGCTCTGCACAAGGGTGAAGGGCAGGTGCTCAATTTGGCATAGATATCCACCACAGTATGGTGCACAATCCTAAGCACCTTCCTTGGCAGTTCATCACTGGAGATAAACTCAGCACCTCTGCCACTGCTCACAGAGGAAGCTACTGGCTTATACTCCAGGAAAGAACAATCCTGATGGGCCAGGTAGTGCAGGGGCAGAAGAGGGGCTGCTAGCAGGTTGTGCACCAGACATGCTGAACAGTGGTGCTGTACCAGGTAGATCCAATGGGGCAGACCTAACCCACTGTGCTGTGAGGGAACATTAAAAAATAACTAACTAAATAAATAAATAAAATAGAGAAAAAGGTTGGGTGAGAGAAAATAAGGAGAATATTAATAACTTCATATGTGACATACAAAGTGTTAATAAAATGACTGTATTTTGCTGTTACCTATACTTTTAACACTACAAACTCCTAACAAGTTTCTTCCTTACTTTTAATACTACCCAGTTCATAACAGCGGTACACTGTAGTACAGATTGCAGCCACCAATCCTTGATGTGTGTATATATTGCACATATGCCTGTTCCAGTTATACTGATTACAGTTTACAGAAATTATTTGTTGCCACTGGTATATAGGTATGAAGTGCCATTCTTAGTGACTACTCTCAAATACTGTATTATCCTTTTGTCCTACAGATTACTGCACGCATACTTTCCTTTTACAGTTTAGAAATGCATGCTTACTATTATTTGAGAATATGGCACCATTGCTTTGTGCTACAAATTAAGGCATGCATAGTGTATTTTACAGTTGGGATACACATGCTCAGTTTGATACAACTGTATTAAGAAACAGCTAAGCAGTCTTTAACTTTTAATACTACAAAATTTCTATACAAAATATTATTATTATTAAAATACTAGACAGCAGTCATCTGATGCATACATATCACATGCTTCTCACATCCTTAATAAACATGCAGCATGGGGACCTAACATTCAAGGTTTACTCTGCAGTAGCTATGGAAAAAACAGAACAGAAGAGAACACCGTTATGAATATCACTCAACTATATTCAGCTTTTAACTCTTACAATTATTCACTGAAACTGATACTTGCACATCTGTGGGGTTTCTCCTGTATGAAATTCCCAGATCTAAAGGTTGAGGGTATTCCACTTTCTCCTCCTGAGGTTATCAAAGTGATTTCTGCATTGCTTAGCAGTGAGGGGGATATCTGTAGCACTAAAGCACTGGCAATACTATTCCAAGTTTCAGATTTATATTCTGAGCCTAAATAATCCTGCTGCAGTAACCAGGGCTCATGCTCCTTAACTAGGAGTCCAACAAAAGTTTTGGACTCCTGAACACCCCATTTCTCCACCTGATAGCACATACCCTCTCCAGGAACTCCTGACATGCGTGTCATAGCTCAAGCTCAATGTATAAAAGCATTTACCACCAAGTGCATTTTATATGATGATGTTTTCCAGCCTATTGCACATCTTGTACTTACTAAGAGTGTGCGCATTTTTGTTTTGCAACATTTGATAAGTTGTGCATCATTTACCATCACGCAAACACAGTAGATGAGGATGCGCACTAGTGGCCACCATGTTTGCATGACAGCAAGCGATGCACAATAGTGGAAAACAATAAAGTTTCTAGATTATTAGGTATACAGGCACTTGTGTAAATGTGCTGATCAAATATACCATGTCTACAGTTCTCCTACACTTACAACTATTACCACAAGAAGGGCGAGAAAACAGTCGTGTATGTTGCACTTCACTGCTATAATCTGCAATCTCAAAACAGTAAAACAAAATGTGCACACCCAGTACTAGAACCCCAGACCATCTGCACTTGACACCTACAATTAACACCTGCTGCCAGGATTACTGAGATGATATCTGCTATCTTAGTAGTTATTGTAAGGTTCACTATTAATCATAGAGCAAAACCGCTTATCATGTTTGCGCTGTGCAAAATATTATTAATTGAATGCATCCAGTTTATATATGTGTCTGTCTGGATCCTGTCTACAACCTGGGTGGTCCATTCCTCCAGTTTATGCACTGCTGCACCTTGCGTAAGCCAGGTGAGCACAGCTAAACATGTTTATGCCAAGCTGTGCATCACGTAAACACTGCAACACAAAAAAAAAAAAAAAAAAAGACATTAAAGCACAAAACGAAGACTGTTCAGAGTTTTGCAGGATGTCCAGATATTTGCATCATATTGTTGGTCTGTTCCTTGAAAAATGTGTGGCTTACTGAGAAATCACAGAAGACTGAAGTCACTATATAATGACATTAATTTCTGTTTTGTACTTTATATCCTTCAGACAATGCATGCTAACACAAAATAAATTGGTCCCTATTTTTGGTCCTTTGTCCACATATTACTTTAGTGTTTGACTGCATTTCTTGCACTAAAAGGTTGTATGGAACGATCCACATTCAGTGTACAGTTTTCATGGCCAGTAACATCAGTATGAGCTGAGAGACCTTGCTTATGCGCGCCACACACTATTAATATTTATGGCGAGATGTCATGCAATGAGAAGTATGTTGTATGTGAATACATTCCATGTAGGCTCTGCGTGGAACTTATATAGAGTTTATTGAATCCTGCAGATAAACTATAAATAAAAACATAACTTATAACTTAAAAGTTAATAATACAGCCCTCTATTTTTAATAAAACATATTAAAATAAAGGTTTCATTTAAACCAGAAAATGTATTTTCTTGCAATTTAATTTGTCACAGTTGTTTCAACTACTTCTACAGTATTTTTTCAGTCACCACCCTATAATTTAATAATACATTCCCCAGGATTTAATAAAATCTATGTCGGCTCTGTGTAGAGCCTACATGGAATGTACCCATGTACACGGCCACGTTCCCCCTCAGCAGTGATCCAAGCATATTAATCATGGCATGCTGCTAAGGGAGAACATAGTAACAGGGATATTGAATACATGTAGAATGTACAGAATCCATGTACATGGTGAGGCTCCCGGTAATGTGCGACTGTTGAAATTTGCTGTGTATTAATAGTTCACGTTTTAAATTTATAAATTATGTTTTTTTTTTAATGTCCATTTGGGCAGCATTGCACAGAGTGCAGCAATGCCAAGCTGCACTTACACATAAACAGATGACACCTGCCAAACATCTAAATATAGAAATCGGGTGTAATTAATTATTTATGTCTGCTTATGTTATGTGCATTTAAGCCAGTTTGAGCAGTGTGCCATGATTGCTTATTAGTGTATGTGAAGGTGTACTACTTTATATACTATCCAACTAGCTAAATGGGTAGAGTGACATTCTAAAGCTGCACTTGTCTTGGGTCCGATTCCCTAAAAAATGTCTTTCAAATTAAAATCAATATTTATACATTTGAGAGACCTGTGCAATGCTAAGCATTGCTTAAATGTGGTTAATGGCTAATATTGTTTAGGTGTTACTAAACTTAGCTAAAAACACAGTTGTGCAAGTTTTTAAAATGCTCAGCTTCACTTAGCTGTGCACTAAGCTGATTTTTTGAATGTTGCTAAATGACATGCAAGGGCAGGAAATCAGCCTATATTAAGGCCAATAGGTGGGAATTCTGCACCAGTTGCTAGAGTCTGCTTATCTGCTGATATGCCAGGAGGTGTTGGAGAGGGAGCATGCTTTTGGGCACAGAGAGGGGGTGTGCAGGAGTCCAGGATTTTTCTTGGGCTCCTCATACGTAGTTATGAACTTACGCTACTGCAGGGCAGTTACCAGGGCTCAGTGTGTAAGGCTGAGGCCTGGGATCAATTGGCCAGGGATCTTACCAGTGCTACTGGTACCCCCTACACTGATGAGCAGTTTTTTTCACCACTATGATGACCTGAAGTGGAGAAAGAGGGGAACATTGGACACCTGGGTCCAAGAGGCTAGGGCTCGGCATGCCTCACAAATACTTAAAGAATTTTTCCACTGTTTTACCAAAGTGCAAGCTGAATGAGTGCAAAACTGGTATGCATAATGGTGTGCTTCTCTCCCAACATCTGCAGGCAAGATGACTTGCATGATTCAGTCCCATGCCAGGTGTCTTGCCAGACTGTGCTGTGAGTGTGTTAAGTGTGGATATATTATGCTAACTGTAGTGCATTAAGCAATAAATAATAAAAAAATGCACTGCAATAAAAAATAAACAATAAAAACTGCAGTGCAATAAATGGGCAATTAGAACTGCAGTGGGATAAATGAACAATAACTATCCCGGTCAACAAATGTAAAATAAAAAAAAAATAAATAAAACAATAACAACTGTATTGCAATAAACAATAAACAATACCAACAACAGTAAGCAAAAGGGTGTAAAGCAGGATTGTGGTGTCATAACATAATTGCTCTACACCTGTATGCATTGCATGTCTATTGTAAGGTTACTGTAGTCAAGTGTACAACTGTAATAGCTGTAGAATGCAAAACTAATGGCTTGAAAAATGTATTGCAAGACTCATAGTATGGTTCAAGCCTGCCTCCAGGTAAATTATGTCACATAATGGTCTTGTTTTCTTACACTCCAGGAACAAAAGATATGTGGGTGAAGTAGCTCACGTTATGAGCATCTAGTGTGTACAGATTTCATGGAGAATTATCAGCAATACCAATAAAGTGTTAAGCAACATTTTGGATTCCTAAATAAATCTGTCTTAATATTTGCAGCACAGCTGTATTCATTGCATGTGTGTTCTACTGTCACTACAGTCAAATGCAAAACTGTAATAGCTCTACAAAGCAAAAGTAATGTCCTGTAAAATGCATTGCACAACTCATAGAATGGTTCAAAGTTATCTCCAGCCCAATTAGAGTCACAAGATGCTCACATTTTCTTCCACTCCAGGAACAAAAGGTATATGGCTTAGGTAGTCCAATTTATGAGCAGATAGTGTGTGTAGATTTCACAGTGAATTATCAGTAATATAAATAAAATCTTAAGCAGCATTGTGGTTTCCTGAATAAATCTGTCTTAATATTTGCAATAAGGCTGTAGTCATTGCATGTCTGCTGTAAGTTGCTGCAGTCAATTGTTACATTATTTACAGATGTCCCCTGAAATCACAGCTGTTGGGTTCTACTCCCGTGCCTGCCAACTAAGGCATGACGGCTGTCTAGTTTAGTTAATGTACACAAACATGCCTCTCAATTGTCATGATTTTTCATAATACAATAAGAGCTGCCTAATCTGTCTGTCACATGATTGCAAGATAAATGATTACCTGGAAATCGATGTATTACCAAATCCATTTAAACATCTTGATAGTTATATAAGTCCACATTATGTGAAAATGTTCTGCGTAGCTGTGTACCTGCAGTTGTTAATGCTTGACTCATACTGTCCCATGCTCATAGGTAGAGAGGTATGTATGTGCTACATCAGCTATAGAATAATTGTAGTTACTGTACTCATAAATGACACTGCACACCTGTAGAACAATGTATTACCAGTGTTGTCAAAGATATCATCTGCAATGTCGCTAATGGTATGTTTTTCTCTCTCTCCATACCCCTTATCTTCTTTATTATTGTTATTTATTATTATGATTTAATATCAATATATTTTGTTTAACTATATTTTGTTAAATTTTACTTTATTATTGTTATTCATTATTATGATTACATATTAATATATTTTGTTAAACAATATTTTGCTAAAATTTAATTTATTAATGTTATTTATTATTATGATTTGTTATTAACATTTTTTTAAACTATTTTGTTTTTGGCCTTATTTAAATCATATGGCTTGTTGTTAAAATACTAACTGTTATGTTACTTAATGTTGTATGTCATATAATGTACCATAATATGTATTTGGATTAATAGATATTATGTGAATTCTATTAATACTAACATTTGGTTTGGTTGTTACTAACCTTATCTTATTATTCTAACTACTTTACTACAGTGCATCAGGGTTGTCTGGTTCCTCATGATCCACCTACCTTACCTCCTCCAGCCTTGGCACAAGGTCCAAGCACATGTGGAACCCAGCTTGGTGGTGCCCCTTCTGCTGCCCCTGCACTATCTGCAGTGTTGGGTAGTACTGCCCCACTGGACAGGACCTAAACCCCCTCTGGGAGTGGTGGTGGGTTGAAGGAGTTGTCATCTTGACAAACTGCTAGGTTTGGTACGCGGGATTGTCATGTGTGGGTTTGGACGATGCCTGAGTCAGATGGAGAGCATGCCAGCCACCCTGGTGGGGCAGGCTCACCCTGGAGCCCAACCTCCACCATTGCCACCTGCAGGGCAGTGATGAAGCAGTGTTGACAGTCCCATGGGTGAGGGAGTCATGCTGCTACATTGTGGAGGCACACTGGACTAAGATTTCACAACACCCTGCCCATTCAAGGTGTTCACCCCCCTTGTGTCACACAAAACCCCTGTCTGGTGTCTTGTCTGTCTGCATACTGTCAGCACACTGAACAAAAGCAGAAATAAAAATGAACCAGCAGCTGAACTCCAGGAAGCAACCAGTAAACCAGTTGAATAAAAACCACGAATTTTGACCTAGGTTTCGTCTTTAATCCGACTTCATCAGAACACAAGTTGACACTAGTAAAATAAACACCTTATATACACATTTAAAAATGACATCATCACCAATCAACTAAATGATATCTTAATACACTCAATTAACACAATGGAATCAGTTAAAAGGCCAGCATACACCAAAAAAGAAAAAACATACCCTGTTTCAACCATCTTTAAAAACTATTTTGAAAATAAAATATTTGTACTTAAATTAACCTTGTCAGACTAATTTAATACATTCCAAACATAAAATATTCTTAAATATTCTTAAATATACCAACTTATACAAAAACTAAACATTTAAATAATGTAACGTAATATAAATGTAATGTAAATACATACTAAGTCATCCCAATATATTTTTTAATTTTAAAATAGGCATAATCGAAATGCAGTCATTAATACCTGGAAATTCCAGTGCATTAAATAACAACTGCCATTTCATCTCAGCTATATCTAAATGCACATCCAATTTCCTTCCAAATTTGTCCACAATAATTTGCTGTAACACACAAAACTTAAATTGATGCCCACTATTGATGTCAATATGCCTGTACAGGGCATTGGTATTTTTCTTTAACCTAATATCCGACTGATGTTCAATAATACGATCTCTTAATGCCCTGCAGGTCTTTCCTATGTAAAAGGATGGACATTGTGTGCAGGTGGCCACATACACAATGTTTGTAGTGTAGCAATCAAAATGGGCTCCAATCCTAACAGTGATTCCAGCTAACTTAAATACAGCACCCGTAACATTGATCAAGTGACACACACTACATCTACCGCACTTGAAATTACCCTTATTCCTACAATTTACGGTTTGTGTGGTGTCACTCTTTTCCAATAATTGCTTAAAGGAATAAACACATTTTGGTGGTCCCCCTAATTTCCCATTAACTGTGTGATCTATTTTTAAGACTTTCCAATTGTTGACAATAATGTCAACAACATAAGGGGCATCAAAAGAAAAGGTGGTAATAAAGTATAATGCCTGGTCGTCAACATCATCGTTCCTGAGACTGATTTCACGCATGGGTACAATGTTACCCTCAACATGCTCATGCCTAGTACCCTGTTTACCATACAATAAAGCCCAATAAACACCATTAGCCCTTTTAAGTTTGACTTCATCAGCTATGCATTCACACAATGGATACCCACGCCTAATAAACATTGACTTGATAAATTCAAGCTCTTTATTGAAATCTTCCTCCAAACTTGTCATTCTCGCTGCCCTGACCATCTGCCCTTTAACTATTGCCTTTTTCTGGTGGTCAGGGTGACAACTTGTGTAACTCAAGTATGAGTTAGAGAATGTAGTTTTTCTATGAATAGTGGATATCAAAATTGAATCAACCGAATTTAAGGCCAAGTGCACATCCAAATAGTCAATTTCAGCCTTGCTCATATTATAGGTGAATTTAAGAAAATCAACAGATCTGTTGATGAATTCAATGAATTCTCTAAACTTATCATTCCCACCTTCCCAAATGATGAACAAATCATCCAGGAAACGGGTGTAAAAGCTTATATGGGGCATAAATCTACTAGTGAAAAGAAATTCCTGCTCCCAATATGCCATTACATAATTGGCATATACTGGAGTTGTCTGCTTGAAATAGGCACCATCAAAACAAATAAAATTATTTGTCAACACAATTTCCATTAAACCCACCAACAAATTGATTCTGTCTTGATCAAATAACCCAGTTTTCAATAATTGCACCACCAACCATTCTAATCCTCTTATTGTAGGGATAACTGAGAACAAGTTTACAACATCTACTGTTGCCATAATGGTATCGTTGGTAAGTTTAACGCTGTTTAACTTCTCCAGGAAAGACCAGGAATCCTTTGAAATATAATTAAATACCTTTAAACCCTTTTGTAGCTCAAAATCCAGAAATTTACTTATGAAACAGGTTTTACTACGTTTCCCATCAACAATTGGCCTAAATGCCAAGTTATTCAAACCCTTATGGATCTTAGGTACTCCAAATATCCCACTCACCACTGGATAATCATTAACCAAGTACCTAAATTCATCCTCATTAATATGCCCCTGCCAAAGTAAGTCCTCAATGTACAAATTAACTTTCCTGTAGGCCATATTTACCTCATTGAGACTAACTTGCTCGTATGTGTCCGTGGCCAATAATGACTTGATACTATTTACATAATCCACCCTGTCAATCAGCACTAAACCATTCCCTTTATCGGGCTTCATTATTCTTATTGATGTATCATTTATCAAAAAATCCAATAATTTATGTTCCTCAGTGGTCAAATTATCATTAATGTCAAAAACTTTTCTATAACGTGAATTCGCTGCCACTCTGAAATGCTCCCTAATGTCCAACTCACATATTCTTTCATATGCATTGGTAACGCTGTTAACCGAGGGCATATACTTGCTTGGTTTTTTCAGGGACAATCCCTCTGAATTTCTATCAACCCCTTCAAATAACAATCTCAGGTTCATTTTCCTTACTAACATTTTTAAATCAACCAGAGTGTTAATTAGACCCCCCCGAGCTAGTGGGACAAAAGTTAAACCTTTTGCCAATAAATCAGCATGCTGTTTTCCAATAGCCTTAGTAGAATAATTATATATTTTGAAGTCATCGTGACTATTAACTATAATAACAGGACTACTAGGTCCATGTTGTGCAATTGATGTGGAATTTTCACCCAAAACTTGTATCAGATCTTCAATTCCACAATCTGAATTATAATTAGCCAAGCTGTTTTGTGACACTATGTCATTTTCTTGCCCATTTTCACCTTCACTAATAATGTTTACATGCGCACTAACTTCCCCAAAAAATGTTGGGAAGGTGTGCAAACTAATGTTGTTCAAAGAAGCACAGTCAACCTCAGTGTCATGCCCAGAGATATTGCTGTCCAAAAGACTACTATCAATTATATCAATTATATCAGAGTGAGTTCCCCTGGTGCCCAAAGGTTGCTGAATTTTACCACAACATTCTTTAATATCACTCTGACCAACGTTCACTGTAATCAAGCTCGAATCCACAAAGCTTTCCATTTCATACATGAATGCACTAGCGGCATTCCCCAAAGTTAACCCGCTTCCAATTCTGTCATTATAATTGACATTTGATGGCCTACAATCCAAATATGCTCGCCCCATCATACCTACATCCGTACCATCAGCATATAAATTGAAATTAATATTAAACAAATCAGCGAAGTCATCCCCATTTGCCCCTGCATTGTTACTGCTAACAGTAACATTTTGTGAACATTTTGTGCAAGAATTATAAATACAAACTTTTTTATCATCATTAAAACATTTTGCATTAACACAAAAATGGTTTTGATCGTGATTTAATTGTCCAAACATCGACTCAGTGTCATGATAAACTGAGTATTCACTTATTTCGTCCGGACGTGTTGAATCAGAGGTAGCATTCCCCCTAGCACAATTACCGTTTGAATTGACAGCATTTATGGGCGCGAACGCCCCACCAGACTCACAAGCCGACAAAGAAGTATTCTCAGCTGCCGCTAAATGCTCAACAAAACTAATGTCAACGATGTTGAGTGGCTGCATATCACCACCAAAAAGTCGCTCATTGACTTTACAATATGTACTTAATTCATTGCCATCCTTACAACATAGTACACAAGCGAATGCATCTGGCGACAGTTCACCTGAATTATTGCTGTTAAAATTAGTGAAATTACTCAATGAGCCTGCTGCATTCGACACAGTTAAATATCTACTCGTCTTAAACTTTGCAGGGATGATGGAATCACCCGCATTATGATAATCAAAATAGCCAACACTGTTTAATGAGTAAGGAAGCTGTTCAAATTGTAGGGGCTCACCTGTACGTTTGAATCCACACCCAAGACTTGCGCTTTTTAATGGGCTCGATTGCCCCTGTTGTTTACGTTGAATGAATTTGAAAACTTTGGCTTTGCCCCTTGTCTGTTGTAATCGATGAACCTGTTCTGCAATCCTCTCTGATCTCCTTGGTTCCACTTCTAAAGGGAATTCAGCCCGCTCATGTTCTTCATTTAAAGTATCATCATTAGGCGCCACCTCCAGGTCTCTGCTGTAATGATTTTTGTTTAAAGGGACCTTACCATAGCAATTACCCTCAGACATGGGGTATGCTATGTTCCGCCTATACTCATTACTGTCCCTTTCTATTTTTTTAGCTTTCCTTGTAAAAATAGTCTCACATTGATTATTTATTTCTACTAGCAAGTTGTTGTAATTAGTCAAATAATGATCGAAATTCAAATCCGCAGTGATAGTCTCATTCATAATTTCAAGCTCACACAACAGTGAGGCTATTTTTTGATCATTGTATTTTATAATAATAGCTAAAAGCTCGAGCCCCATTTTGTTGTATAAATTATGTACCTCTTCCAGCATGTGCTTATTGTTATCAATCCCATTGGGATACTTCCATGCTCGCAAATACTCTGCAAATACTCATTTTCTATTTGCAGCTTCTTAAAAATGAATAACTTTTTTTCAAACTCATTTAACCGTTGTGCCATGGGCTTGAAATCATTTCTCTCAACATTTCTTTCAACACTAACCACTGCCCCATTTCTTTGAAAATTGAATGTTTTGGTTTTCCACTTATTGGCATCAAATTCAACTCCAGAACTGGTACCTTCTGAGTTTCTAGAAGCTGAAGGATTCGTAGACCTCACTCCAGTGTTCACCTCAGGAGAGCTACGACCCACTCCTACCACAGGGACAAAATCCCATTTTCCCTTTGTATTGGAACCCATATTGTTAGCATTTTTCTCCTTCTGCTGACCTTCAACCAAAGTCTGAATCTGCTTAGAATGCTCAAGTAATTTCTGGTTAATAGCTTCCAATAAGCCCAAAATGTCTGGTCCAACACCACCACTCTCCATATTGTCAGCACACTGAACCAAAGCAGAAATAAAAATGAACCAGCAGCTGAACTCCAGGAAGCAACCAGTAAACCAGTTGAATAAAAACCACGAATTTTGACCTAGGTTTCGTCTTTAATCCGACTTCATCAGAACACAAGTTGATACTAGTAAAAGAAACACCTTATATACACATTTAAAAATGACATCATCACCAATCAACTAAATGATATCTTAATACACTCAATTAACACAATGGAATCAGTTAAAAGGCCAGCATACACCTTCTTCACCTACCCAGCATACCTCCCCCAAACATACATATGTCCCTTCCCCAAAATTCCACTCTTAATTAAACAGGCACCTGTCCCGCCAAAAAATTGTCCCATACATAGCTCTCCATTTCACACACATAAGTTCATAAGTTCATAGGTAGGTACTAGGCTATCGACTCAAGGGCCCATGTAAGCCTAGCCAACAAGGTTCCCTGGCTTACGGCACCCCCAAGAAAGTTAATTTCCTGTGCCCCTGTCGAGCAGAGCCACAGAAGTGATCCCAGGGTATATTTCCTATTTCCCATCCTCTCATCAATATTTTTCTTGAAGAGTGCTAATGAGGAACATTGCTTGACATAGATGGGTAGCTTGTTCCAGAGTATAGGAAGTCACTGGGGCAGGAATCTATTCCTCCAGTATGTCCTGTTTATTGTGGTGACAAGGTTTATGTCCCTAGAGCATGTAGCTCAGAGGGATTGGTATTTCATTAGGTGTAGCATGTCCAACAGCTCTGGGTTAAACATAGCTTTATATGTTAGGCAGAGATCTCCTTGGAGTAGGCAATATGCTACAGAGTAAAGCTGGAGTTTTTTGAGATGGTCAGTGTAGGGCATCTGTTTGAGGCCTGTAATATCCACTGGACACACATAATTTGGTCCAATTGGCTTAACAATGTAATTATGCTGTCATTACCACTCTCTCAGGGGGTGATAGTCCAAAGTCATCTACAAAATCTGGGTAGCAATAGTTCTTTCAAACATCCTTCCTGCACATCCCTACCTGCCTTTCACTATGATTTCATCCTGCTTGCACCTCATTTCACCACTTTTCTATCTCCCCATTTTTCTTTTCATTATATATTTTTTAGTGTGACGCTGAGCAACATGCCATATTGCCCAGCTTTGCTAAGCTCATCTTAAATGGAGCTATATTGATATATGTGTTTTAAATAATAACCATGTACAAAATATACACCTGCCCCCTATTTTGGACCTAAGAGAATAGCACTTGAAGACCACTGCATTAACCTTCCACACCACAAAGCTGTTAATTAAACAGGTGGTTTAAGCAAAACATGGTAATTGCAAGTTACAGTCATTAAATGTGTTTCAGCAGAGCTGCTCATTGTGCCACATTGCACAAAGTTGCTTAAAGATAAATGGAAAAAAATGGGAGCACACCTTGGAGTCTGGTGCAAGAGTACACCATTACAAAGCCAAATGCACAAGAATGGATGTAATTGAGGCCTCTAATAGCATGTAAATGTCCCCTTTCACAATCATTATTTAAAATTACACCTGCTAAGGCATTACTGGCAAAAAACATGTTCAACAGGGTCCAACCATCCATATAAAGCCATGCACATAATGATGGCTGTAAAAAAAGTATGTAACAGACTATATGTGTGTACTTACATCTTCCAAATACACCTGCTGTAACAATAACTCAGTAGCTGATCCTGTTAAACAGTACAATTTGCCACACACAGTCCTGGGTTCAAATCCAGTGCTATGTAGCATTTAAATAACATTATTGTGAAACCAGCAATTGGGTGGCTATGGTGGTGCAGCGGTTAGCATTGCCACCTCACAGCAAGAGGTTCTTTGGTTCGATTCTTGGCTGGGGTGCCTTCTGTGCAGAGTCTGCATGTCCTCCCTGTGGTTGTGTGGGTTTCCTCCCACATCCCAAAGACATGCTGTAGGTAAATTAGACACTCCACACTGGCCCTAGATATGAGTGTGTGCATGCGTGTGCCTTTTGTGGAAGGTTGGGCACTGGGCTGGAACCTCAGCACCGTAAAACTCCACTGCCAATCATGAGCGGACAGGTGATCTGCTGTGGCGACCTCTAACTGGGAAAAATCAGAAAGAAGAAGAATTGTGAAACCAGCAATTAATGTTTGACTCATGCACTCTTTACCCACACAATGCATTACAAATGAAATGTCTACTTGTCACTGAAGGAAGTCAAAGGCCTGCAGATAGGAACACGCCACATATCCCGCATAAAGTGTCATGTCATGTCATGCATTAATATGTATTCACAGAGGATTTTAACTCAGGTAATGCAAATGAGGCCCACTAATATCAGAGTGCAGTACACAGATTAGCATGGCTGCACAACTAACATACACATATGAAGCCCCTGTTTGTAACAAAGACTGCCGATATATGTGTTCCAAATGAGCACCAGACTGTAACACATGGCCTAACAGTTGCCTGAATGGTGGACACAATGTTATATTTATCCCTTTGTTGCTCAAGTACACAATAAACATGTAGCCTAGTACTCTGTTAATGATACCATTGCCTAATATACTTTCCTTAAACACATGCCTTAATTGGAATGGAATGGCTACCCTCACTCTGGCTCTGCCTCAACTACAAGGCTGCCACAGTTACTCATACAGCTAGTTGTCCACCAAAGTGTTCACACACTCTATGAAGGCCTATTACCTGCAGCAGCAGCTGCAGGCTGTAGCACACATCTGTATGTAACAGTAACTGCTGCAGACCTACACTCTGTGATGACATACCCCAGGATTCAGGAATGGCTGGTTTCTGTGCAGGAACAGTGTAGGAGCTCCTGCACAGAAAATGGCCACTGAGCAATCCAGGAAAGTGCCATTTTCATGTGCATGAGCGGCCCTACACTGTTCCTGCAAGTAAACAGGATGAACATCAACTCATTTGTTAGTAAAAAACATGCAAATGAGGTGATTTTGTGATCCACGAAGCTGGCCTGACTCCATGCAGGAACAGTGTCAGAGCAGCAATGTATTCAGTTAGTAACTGAATACATTTCTGCATCTGAGAAGCAGAGGCAGGGCAGTTCATAGAAAGCATGTATTACAGTCAAACACACATGCCAATGGCCAAATATAAGGCCATTGACATTAATAATAGTTCATTTTTTTATAAAATTAAACTTTTATTTTTGGCCGATCAAGGATGTTTATGCTTAGGGCAGTAGTGGGCAAATGGGATTGTACCAAAATTAAAAAAAAAAATGAGAAAAGTAAATTTTAAGATAATTCTGCATTTTGCCATTATAGTCAATGGCATGCAGATTGTAAACAATACCAGGGAACACTGGTTGTCAAGGGGAAAGGGTCCATCTAAATGAGTAACTAAGGACTTACACACTGGGGTATGCAAATGAAGGGACTCATACTGAATCACCGATTTCATCAAAGTGTCAGCTTGTACCTAACCGAGTAGGAGCAGCAATACAACAGTGCAAGTATAAGAGCTGAATGACTTCATAAGGGGGTGTGTCATGCTTGTTGTAAACTCATTGGAGCTCTGTGGCCTGTGTTTGCTCTTAGCTAAGCATGGCTAAGAAAGGGTGTGTGTCTGAGACTGTATTGTCTTATTCTATGAAATGCAGATCATGTCCATGTCTCGGGAGGACCATTTCTGCTTAAAAGTGCTTACATTAGCTAAACGGGTGTGCGCGGTGTGCAGCGAGCATAACAAAAAAAAAAAAAAACCCACAGGAAATAGCAGAACTGTCTACATTTCAGCATCAGGTATGAGTGGAGTACCTCAAGGCTTAAATATGGAGGAAGTGGGAAAGGGAAGCAGCATTAGGAAGGCAATCAAGGAGAACTAGCATAGCTGGCAGGTGGAATGTATCAGAATCCGCCAATTACACATGCAGCAGCCCATCACGCTAATATAAACTATGCAAACACCCTACAGACTGTTTTTTTCCCACAAACTCTACACTACCAGTGTACACAGATGAGGGATTTTTAACTGGCAAAAATAACTAAATATGTTAGAGGCTGCTGCTTTACTCCATCAGTATGTACTAGAGACTGAGGGTGGTGAGGAGGAGAATGCTGACAACTGTCCCACAGTGAGGAGGAGGAGAAGAGTTTAGAGACCCAGGGTAACTTACCAGGGCCTACATGAGCTGGAGGTAGAGTACTATAGGGTGGACAAAGACATTCTACATCAAATCGTTGAGCTGTGTCGACCACACCTTACACACAGAACTAATAGAGGGGAACCCATCCCAGTGCATAGCAAGGTATGTCTAGGCTTAAGAATACTAGCCACAGGTACCTTCCAAACACCAAATGGGGATATCATGGGAGTGTCACAGGTATCAGCATCCAGGATACTCCCCCAGGTCCTGGATGCCATGACAAAACATGCCAATGAGCACATATATTTCCCCACCCCCCCGTGAGGCACTGACCACACGTATGCATCTCTTCTACCATATAGCAGAATACCCTGAGGTAGTTGGCATTATAGACTGCATGCACATCCACATCAAAGCACCAGCCATGAGCGGGGCAGGGTCTACATAAACCGCAAGGGATTCCCCTCCATCATCTGTCAGATCATGTGTGATGCCCGGGGCATTATCATGAATTTGTGCGCTGGCAGCCATGGAAACTATCATGACTCCCACATCTGGCATTTCTCACAGCTGTATCAGTCATTTGCCAGGGGGACATCCCATATGGTCATCTAGTGGAGGATGCTGGCTATGCACTGGAGCCGTGGCTAATGACACCCATCAGAAATGTACACACACCAAAACAAAAACACCATAATGAGGCATACACACAAACCAGGATCATTGTAGAGCATGTGTTTGGGATGTTCAAGTCATGGTTCTACTACCTTGACATATCCGGTGGAGCCTTGCAGTACTCTCCAGCTATACATACACAAATGTTCATAGTATGTGCCATGCTACACAGTATGATCCTGCGGAAACAGCTGCAGCAGGAGCAGCATGGGGCAGGACCACACAGCCTCCCACCATTGCCAAGGCCAGCACAGGTACAGAGGAACTCAGAGGAGGAACATCCTGAGCCTGCCCCTGTAGGCAGAAGTGGACATGTGCAGTATGCCTAGGTCTTGGCAAAGAGGCAATGCATAGCACACACACTAAAACTGTAGGTACCCTGGGACTGATACCTCTCTCCAACTTGCACATACAGTAAAAGGGATGCCAAAAATGACACCACCTCAGCTTTACCATGTACAGGGAGTGTACTATGTGCATCCAACAGTCAGCCCTCTAGCACTGTCTGCAATACTGGCCCAGCAATAAGGTAAGTCACTCTTCCTATCAATTACTGAATGGAGTAGTATGTTATCATACTTGTATGTATGATGGGGATGCAAGCAGGCAAGGGAATTGGGTGACTGAATGAGATAGCAGCAGACAGCTATATGGAATAACAGGAAATTCATAACAAATGCTGCTGTCAACATACTAGGCAGCACTACACAAGGTGCCAACGCCCCCTGCAGTACATGTGATTACCCAAAGAACTGTGGGTGTTAATAGGTCACACACATGGATGTCAATGAGGGTCACATATCCACCAACAGCCTCACCCAGCAGGGCAGGTGTAAATGACCATGAAGAAAGGCTGGGCTAAGGCCTCCAAATGATGGCAATGGTGAACAACCCCCCACCAGACCTACACAGACATAGTACAACAGGTGTGGCAGTTTCATTCCAGTTCTGAAGGGTAAGAAGTCTGAAATTTAAATATATGCCATTAAGATCTAACATGTGTACTCTACTGATATACCTCCTGTCTGCATGATAAGTTGCAATACAATATGAAATGAAAACCAACAAATTAACCAAAATACCAATACAGTTATTTCAAATGTTAAAGTCTGCAGGTGTGCACCCCCCCCCACACACACACACACATTCCCATGTAGAAATGCAGTAAGAGTAAGAGATGGCCTGCAGCACTCTCAAATGGCCTACAGTCTTCTAGCAAAGGCCCATGTCTCACCCATAGTGCCAATGTATGGAATGTCATGGGGTCCCAACTAACAACGTAACAGTAAACAGAAAACAAATGCAAGGCCATGTTGACAAATGCCAGTAGCATGTCTCCTCATGTCCTACTGCAAGGACTGTGGATCAGGCCATAAATACTACTGGGATAAAGGTCCAATTATAGGGATACCTCTGAGATATTGCTTACATAATATTAGGTGGAGGAGAGAATAACAGAGATGGGGTGTAAAAACATGGATGTCATGGAGTGTGTGAAGTCTGAAACTCTAATGTCGACCCATACTACTCATGACTGCAAACCTATGAATGAATAGCAACAAAACTGCTTGTAAACCACAATGTGAAGGTAAACTGACTAGATATATGAGTTCTGCCTCTGGATAACTTGGGCGTATCTGTACAGTTGAGAGGTATGGCCCCAGCAGGATATGGCCATTCAATGAAATTGAGAAAAGCAAAAGGAGGTGAACCTCAGCCAGCATACTAACAAGGTGCTGCACGATTTACACAGAACCAGCAGTCTGTTGTCTTAGCCAGCCCTCTACAATGGCAGGTGTGTGCCAGAATGTGTAGTCTATATGCCACAGAATATTGGTCTCAGCTTCATTCATCTTGCATTTCCCGGTAAATAACTGTGAGAAAAGAATGATAACTGTCAGTAGTTGATGACATGACATATCACAGTGTAAAACAGTACATATGTTAGAATATCTATGCTATAACCAAACATGTCACACAAGCAGGCGCAGACAGCAATAGTTACAGTACCCCCTGTATGTTGAGCCCATTGTGTCTCCATATTGACAACCTATCTACAGATATCCTGCAGAAACAGTTTGCTAGGTGTAGCTGTAGCATGCAAAACAATGAGCTGGAGTCCAACCCTCCCTGGAATAGATGTACACACTCAATATAGTAGGTCATACTGAGCATGCTCCTACACTTGGAGAAATGAAACCCATATCTCACAACACAGTGGGCTACAGATATCGGTTAATCACAGCTGTCTGTGCACACACACCAAATTGTACACCATTGATACTTCACGCACTCACATTGGATAGGAATACACACACATATCTAAGGCCAACATAATATAATATGTCAAACATACACACACACAGACCTGGGGAAGAGAAAGACAGACAGCGACAAAGAGAATACCATTATGAAGCCTGTCCCACCCACTACACATCCCATTGGCCTATATCACATGATGTGCTAATGTCATTCACTGTAGAAATACCTTTGGTTAGCCCTCAGCCCTATAGTGTCAGTGGTGCTTGTGATAACTGTGTAACACTACACTACAAATAAGTAGCCATGTAGCAGTTGTAATCTCAGACCTGTCAAATGTAAAGTTGTGTGTGAGTGTGCATGTGTTTCTAGAGGAATGTGGTTGAGACCATTCACACTCACTAAATCTCCTATGCCCTTCCTTCAGCACTGCTGCTGATGTCACTCACCTTCACAGATACCTTTGTACAGCTATTCAGTATATAACCTCCGGGGCACTTGCGATAACTAGGTAATACTATAGTGTAGCAAACTAATTAGGCAAGAGTTACGATTCTGTCAACTGTGTAAATCTGAGTGTTTGCATGAGAGTGTGTGTGTATCCTTATAGAGACCTGATTTTGTGGTCATTCACATTTACAACACTTCCTCTCTCTCTCTTTTAGCACTGCTGCTGATGTCACTTACCTTCAAAGATACCTTTGGACAACTTTCCAGCATGTCAGCTCTGTGGCGCTTGTGATAAATGTGGAGTAATGTAGTAGCAGTAGCTGCATTAATATGGGTTTGAATCTCATCCCTGGCAAGTGTTTGTGTGTGTACATATTATGTCTGTATCTCAAAGCTTTTGGCCCCATTTATGACCAGTACACATCTCAGTGCCTGACGTTAGCAGTCCTGCAGATATCATCAGAAGTGCTTATTGACAACCCTAAAGCAGATAAGGTCAATGGTGCATGTGTTAAACATGCAACCTGATGATCCAAAAAGCTAGTAAGATAGAGGTTTGAACCTCACCCCTGGCAAATGTAAATGTGTGTGTGTAGGGTAAAATATGTTTTGGAATCTCTCACCCACTACATCACCTAATGCCAGTATTTACAAGGGCTGGTGATGTTCCTCAGTTTAGAAGTACCTTGGGACAGCATCCATCCTATAAGCTCCAGAGCACACTCAATAAATGTGGTACACTGTAGTAGCAATAGATAGCTAGGTAAGGGTTTGAAACTCAGTACTGGCAAGTGGGTGTGTGTTATCAGTATCTTGTATGGGGGCCGGTGTGATTTTGTAATACCAGGATCCATTGGGGGGAGGGTTTTGCTAAATTATTATGTTGGAGACCTAGTGTAGGTCACAATGTCCACATTACAAGGCCAACAGTTGTGAAACACCGTAGAGATCGGTGTTGACAATCCACAACCCTAAATATCTAGTGCCATGTGCAATGACTACGTGACAGTATGGATTAGTGAACAATATAGGCAACCCTTCTATTACTCAGAGACCACTGTCCACCCATGTATCATACACAAACACACTTGGGTAGGCAACAACCACTATATTTGTAGTTCCCCTGCATATTGCCTCACAGATAGTACCCATAGTGTGATTGCAGTGGACTACATGCCTGTTGACCACAACAGTGCCACTGACACCAGAAAGTACTTTGATGTGTTACAGCTTCTGACTGTGTGTTATCCAGCAA
Source organism: Protopterus annectens (assembly GCF_019279795.1). Taxonomy (NCBI): domain Eukaryota; kingdom Metazoa; phylum Chordata; order Ceratodontiformes; family Protopteridae; genus Protopterus; species Protopterus annectens. The sequence goes on from NC_056746.1 coordinate 681,686,309, forward strand.
GTAAAAGGACATGGTACCCTGTTCCATCCCCTCAGTAGCCCAATCAATGTGTACAGTGGCCCTTTTGCCATGTTCCCCACTGGATGCCTGCAACAACTGTAGAGTCTACAAACGTACCCCACAAAGGGAATATCATGTCTTATACACATGCCCTGTATGGACACACACCCCTAACTCCACTGAATACCCATATCATACTGTTAATGCAGGGGCAATCACTACCTCAGTCACATAGCCAGGTCTCACCAAAGGAGGTCAAGAATGCTACATCTGAAGATACCAATCTGTCCACACATCATGCCCCAGAGACCTCAGGCACACTTCCACATGTCAAAGAACATGCATGTGTGACATGTGCACAACCCAGACACTGTCCATTTTATGGAATATAGATCACATACATAGGAAGCAGTGCACATCATTGGCCACCCACAATAGAAACCGGGATGAGTGGATGGGGAATACAATACCCACCCCTGGGCACCACTCCAGTGACTCCTGAGCCACACTGGACACTATTGTCATGTGACCTGATTCCAATGTATTCCCTTGGGCTAGCCTTGTAGAGCCTTCATGCCCATTCACCTACTACACACCTATGAAGCAATGAGCTTATGGATTTCAGTACTGGCAAATGTGCATGGGTGTATGTGTGTGTGTGTGTGTGTGTGTGTGTGTGTGTGTGTGTGTGTGTGTGTGTGTGTGTGCACATGTGAATAGTAATCACAATGTGTTTGACTGATGAATATCCCCATTGGCTGTGGTTATTAGCAATCAGAGGTGTGTCCAAACCAGATTTCTCTATTCTACAACAGATGTTGTACATCAACATGTACCCATGTACAACCCTCAGCCCTATAATCTGCAAGGCATATTCAATCACTGTGTTACAGACCGGGAATTACCATGCACATACTGTACCCTGCTTATGACATGGTGGGTGTGTCACCACACTGCCATACCCTGTGCCCTTGCTGCAGGGCCACATCCTGGTGACACACAGATGCCTAGAATGGAAATGGGATACAGCATTTGAGAACACATTCACTCAGCACTTCACTTGTGGGAAGAGAGAGGGGTAAAGCTGGCACTGAATGTGTTTTGCCAGACTGTGGCCAATATCTGTTGTCTCTGGATAGGTATTAGCTTAGTGCAGTAACTCACAGCATTCGTGTTTAATGCTGTGGAGGTTGTTGATGTAACTATCAAGGCTGTTGTGACTGTTGTCAGTGTCTGCTGCATCTCTCCTGCCATAGATGCCTGTTGAGGATTCCATGAGGGATCCAAAGCTGTGTTTGAGGCTAATAAGGGAGTTCAACAGTCATGGAAAACCACCTTTCCCTGCAACAGAGTCCTCCTTCTTGTGTACACTTTAGTAATGGCAGGGGACCATCACAGAACCGCCCTCATCAAAGCTAAAACCACAGCATCCATGGGACCTGACGGTATCCCGGATTGCACGCTACGTGAACTCCAAGAGGAGCTAAACCCGCACATAAAAATGCTATTTAACCTTAGCCTTACTACAGGATATGTACCTGAACACTGGCGTACAGCAACAGTGGTCCCACTCCACAAAGGGGGTACCTCTACAGACCCTGGGAACTACCGCCCCATAAGCTTAACCAGCCTGGTCTGCAAAGCTATGGAAAGAATCATTATGGAACTCATAAACAGAGACATAGGGGACCTACAGACATTTGACCCCACCCGGTTCGGCTTTGTAAAGGGCAGATCCTGCCTTTTGAACCTGGTTGATTTTTTCGAAACAGTTACTAGTGCCATTGATGAGGGCAAAGCAGTCCATACAGCCTACCTGGACTTGGCTAAGGCCTTCGGCACAATACCCCACTCAGGCATCATAGATAAGCTCAACAGCTTAAATGTAAACCCTTATGTCACTAGATGGGTTGCAAACTGGCTAAAGGACAGAACCCATAAAATTAAAATCGCTGGAGCAATGTCAGACTCAAAGCCAGTCACAAGTGGTGTCCCACAGGGATCTGTCCTGGGACCCCTCTTGTTCGGCATTTATTTCTCAGATGTTAAAGCAAACATGGGAGGGTTGTGGCTGACAAAGTTTGCAGATGACTGCAAACTAGGTGCCATAGTCAATACACCAGCAGACACATACATCCTACAAAAAGGCCTCACAGAAATGGACAACTGGTGCCGGAGTCACGGCCTTAAACTAAATGCCAAAAAATGTATAGTCATCCCCTTCGGGAAAACAAAGTACCCACAAATTATCACATAGACAGCAACCCACTGAGTACAGAAAAAGTAATCAGAGACCTAGGGACCCAAGTCAACAGCGACCTCTCATTTGACACCCACACTGCCAAAGTGGTTAGAAAAACATTCTACATTGCACACCTCATCATGAAGGGATTCACATCCAGATCCAAGGATGTCATTGTACCCCTATACTCCTCCCTCATCAGACCCATGATTGAGTACAATGCACCATTTAGTATGTACCTCACCTGGCATTTGCAACAGCTGGAAGACCACAAAAGTACCTCACCAAGAGGATCAAGGGTCTCCAACATATGTCTTATTCTGCCAGACTAAAGAAACTTCAGCTCTATTCAGTAGCATACCGCCTGCTCAGAGGTGATCTCTGCCTGATGTACAAGGCCATGTCCAATCAGGATCTGATGGACATGCTCCACCTCAAAAAATCCAAATCCATCAGGACCATGAGAGCTAAAGACTTAAACCTTGGCACAAGTATGAACAGGACATGCTGGAGGGATAGATTCATAACCCAGAGGCTTCCCATGCTTTGGAACAAGATCCCAGTTCATATTAGGCAGAGCCCCTCACTGACTCTCTTCAAGAGAAATCTTGATGAGTGAATGGGAGATTGTAAGTTTACCCCAGGGGTCACATCTGTGTCACTGCTAGACAGGGGCACAGTAAACTAATTCTATTATATAAGGGGACCTTCACTGTGTCACTACTAGACAGAGACACAGTATTCTAAATTTATTCTGTACATTTTTGTACCATTTCATGGGGTGGCAAAAGCCACATCACTATGGCTAGGCTTACAAATGCCCCAGGGCAGATAGCCTAGTACTAAACTATGAAACTATGAAACTATGAAACATTGTCTCCAAGTATCTGGAGGACAGTGTCTGGGTACTGTTGGCTCTGGCTAGTACCATACATTCATGTACCTGTTTGTACAGTGCCTATGTGTATGATTCCACAGTCATGCAGGTACATCCCATTGTCATGGGTGCAGTGAAGACATTCACCCCTGTTTTCAAGGCTGCAAAGTCAGCTGTGAAGAGTTTTTGCCAGGTGGTTACCTTTGTAGGGGTGTAGCTGACATGTTGAGTTCCATTTTGATTACAGCCTGTGTGAATTTCACCATGCAGGGATTGACATCTGGGGATGAGCAACAATCCCATATTTAAGTGGTCAATATAGGTCAAGGTTGTTGCATTGTCTACCGGGGTCAGTATGAGCTGGTCTAGGGCAATGGAAATGATGAATCCCAAAAGTGTTGGGCCACTGTACTGGCAATTGGCTACATTCCCCAGGTGATGGAGAGGTAGTTGAAGACTCATACTATGTCAGTGTTGGAATGGACCATCAGAGATGGCAGGGTGTTGAGGAATGTGCATTGATAGTCTATGGACATAGATGTGGATCCAAAGCAGGCTATGATCTGGATTGCACTATTACCCCAAGGCAGTTGTACTGGACGTATCTCCAATGCATTATGATGGGATACTAGTCTAGAGGGGTTCCTATCCATAATAAATATGGAGACAACACCACATGTGGAGGTGTGGTGTGGTCCATGTTTGGGGGCAGACAGCTGTGGAATGCATCATAGCCTGATAAAGCAGGTCTGCTGCCTCTGAATCCCCTCTCCATTACAGCAGACATGTGTCCACCACTTCAACAACTGCTATGAGTGACTGCATCCTGACAGTTAGATGTCCTCTGTTGAACAGCATGACCCTCAGATTGCATACATGTGTAGCTGTTATGGCGGTCATAACTTTAGGAACACTGCCTAATAAAACACCATAGGGGTGGCAAGTCATGTAGCCAGTACCTGGTCACCCAGCAGTGACAGATGTAGGACATCCATGGCAAGTCATTGGGTTCTGTTAATCATGCCATCCCAAGCAGAGAGGTCCTGGATCGCCTGAGAATGACACATACCACGTAAGTCAATGTTGCAGTCAACCATCTGTTGATAGTACCGCAAAATCATTCTGGGTGACAGCAGTACACTGCCCAGGGCTACTGTCACTCCTGCCTGGACCACATAATCAGAGAGTTCAACCATGTCTCCTATCATGTAGTCCAGGGAGTAGTGTCCCAAGTCATTCACACCCACATGGATACGGAGTGATACTCATAGTTGTTGTGGAGTGATATGACTGGCTGTGTCATGTGTTAGATGCTGGCATGTAATTGATATTTGGCTGTTAGCTGTTCCATATTCAACCTAGTGAGTGGGATATGTTAGCCATGAGCACTGTATTATGCAAGGTGGTTAGCCTTAGGGGCTTAGTTTGGGGGCACACTGTGTAGGTTTAATATGTGTCCCTTGGCATGTGCCATGTTGCAGTGTCTGAGTGGGTGTCTGCCTTGCTGGTCTGTGCTGTTTGGGTAGATGTCCATTGAGTGCCTCTGGGAAGGTGGATGTGTGGCTTTTCACTGTATATCATGGCTGTCAAAGTGGGTGTCATGGTGAGCTACATGTTCCACATGGTGTTGTGCAGGTGTCGATCTTATCCTCTTGACCTGCTAGTCCAGTCTTTGCTGGTGAGTGCATATATCTATGTTGGGTGGTATATGGGTAACCCTCACAGGTCTGAGTGTTTGGAGTTTAGAAGGAAGGGTTGTCTGTATACATGCGGCAGTTGCAACAGTGCCCCAGAATGGACAAGTGCACCAGATTAATGTGTGAAAGCACAAATAACCACCCTTCAAACATGCCAGGTAGGGTGGACATAACTGGTAAGTACTGGGGCAACATCAGTGATGAACGAGTACTACTGATGGCTCACTGGCGTCCCACACTTCTTGATAAAATAACCTGGTGAAGTGCCAAGCTATAATGCTAGTTGAAGTGCAAGACAGAAATAAATAGCATGATGTATGTATGTAACAGAAGACAGACTGTCTGCCACCTGTAATACTTTACCACAGCTGTGCAGTTATCAGCAGCTTTGGCCACGTGAAAGTTCAGTAAGTTTGTAGCATGTGTTGTAACTGTGTAACCCTTTAGTAGACATACCTAGATAGGCAGAAGTTCTAATCCCAGTACTGGCAGGTGTGTGTATGTGAATCATGTATTATCTGGTCATACCATTTTTGACCTGCCATCCACTTGAGAAGTACCTTTGGTTTAGTTGGAAATGTATAAGCTATGGCACATCTCATAACTGCATAGTACTATAGTAAGAATACCTAGCTAGGCAGCAGTTCTAATGTCAATACTGGCCAGTGTATGTATGTGTGTGAATCATGTACTGTCTAGTGTATTCCATTTTTGACCTGTATACTACTCTTTACACTTCCCTTCACTCCAGTTTAGTAGACCTGTTGATGTCATCCCCTTAGGAGTACCTTTGGAAGAAGTTGAAATGTGTTAGCTCTGTTGCACATCTCATACCTGTGTAGCACTAAAGTAGGAATATCTAGATAGGCAGGAGTTCTAATCCTAATGCTGGCATCTGTTTGTGTGTGTGTGCACGTGTGTGTGTGTGTGTGTGTGTGTGTGTGTGTGTGTGTGTGTGTGTGTGTGTGTGCGTGTATGTGTGTGTGTGAGGATCATATCATGTATGGTTTATACCATTTTGATGTGTATACCATATATGGCTGGTGACCACCTCCTGCTGCCATTTCTTTACATAGTGTGGCGACAGCATCTGCCTCACATCCAGCAGGGTAAACCATGGTACAGTCCTCTGTACAGATGTGTCTGGAATATCCATATGTTTGAAACATATATGTGATCGGAAGTGGTCTGTGTGCCTTAACAATGCCCATGTATGTGATATTATAGCCAAATAGGCCATATATAGTGTACTGACACATATGGCAGCATGAGGTATCATACCTGACTGAAATATCATGCTGATAGGATGTCTGCTACTCTCAGAGGTGGCCTGCCTTGTAGGTGCAATATATGAGTACAGATGCTTGGTTTGCCAAGTAAACTGTACCTGTTATGGGTCACATTAAAGGGTGGAAGAGGTGTGGACTGTCATATTGCAGTCTTAATTAGTATGTAACAGGAACACCTTGCATCTTAAGAGGGGTGTGTACACAATTTATATCCACTGAATACCAGTAGTGTGCCACCCATTGCCTTACCTTAGGCCATTTGTCCAGCACAATTTGCTAGCCTCTGTCCAGATGTCTTGGCACTGACAAGTTGTGAGGTATGCTACAGGAATGTTGAATTCATGTCAGATAGGTCCCAGTGGTGACCACTGTGATGCAATACAGCTGACCCCAGCACAAGTGAACATGCACAACAAACAATGTAACTATTGCATAAAGCAATATAACTATTACTGATGGCTGTGTGCATGGCAAATTGCATGCACTTCACATGCCTGAGGTATCACCAGGCAGCAACAGAAAAATGTAATACTCACCAGCTTTAGGCTGCTGTCCCATATGCTGACCAAAGGATCCTAGGTAGTTGTGAGAGGGAGTTATTGTTAGCAGATGCACATGTGGCCTTGGTATAGAATGGATGCAGCATGTCTGCACATCTACAGTACTAACCTCAATAATACACAATGTCCTGTTCTCACCATAGATGTGCACCTCTGTGCATTAGAAACCCCCCATCCACAACTGCAGTTGGACCTGACACATGCATGTAGATACAATACAGATACATGCATGTCTGATGTATTAGTGTACTAATCCCCACTGGACCCTTACCTGCACGCTCCTCATCCAGTGTGTGTGTGCAACCCACCTCCATAATGCTTCCCTCAACTTCATGGCTTGTGTATTAGGAGTGTGGCCCAAATGTGGTGAGGAGCTCCTCGGTGGGTGTCAATGGTGCTGGATGGCTGGGCCCCCACCTGTGGTTAGCTGGTCCCTCGCTACAGCAGCAGCCCATTGATGGGCATAGCATTTGAGATTGGTGACCTGATGCTGCACATGCTCATACGTTCTGCTGTGCAGACCGGCATCATTTACACTGTGGACCACACTGTTCCACAGAGCAGTCCTCCCTCGCAAATCTTCTGCTCTCCATCCACATGACAGGGCATAATGTCCAATCACATATTGGTTGATGATGTCTGTTTCCCCAACAGAGAGGGCTGGTAGGCGATCACTTTGCATGTTACCTGGAAAACATAAACAGGAAAAGGTCACAGAACCTAATATGGTTTTCAAAATGCACATCAACAGTGGATATTACTTGCAAATAATCCAGACTACACCGTAACCCTCCAACCTATCATGGCTATAGAAGCTTGCATTACACACTTGTCCCTGAGCTATCTTATTCCCCTCAGTGTTGGACACATAATTGCAAAATCCTCTTTCCTCCATTTATTTCTGTGTAGAGAGTGGACAGTGGTCATCTTCTATGTGAATGGTGTGTGTATGGTGGCAGGTCTGTGTTTGACTGTGGTGTGTGATGGAGCTCTGAGCACATGCCTGAGTTCATGTAGGAGGCAGACACTGATGTTATTATGCCATATGGAGATATTCTATTGTTGCCATCAGTAGGCAATATGTACATGCTTATCATTGCTGAGGGGAGGAGTGTGGTTGATGTGCATATCTCCATGTATGACTGGGGTGGACATGGTGGCAATGTTCGCACCTAACCTGTGAGATGCAGGTTGCCTATATCCACGGCATGTGTGTATGAGGTGTTCTTTACACCCATTACAGGGTGAATTGTGTTGTTCCATCTGAGACTTACAACATATGTGGAGACACAGTTGCAATTGTCCTTGGTGGTGTAGATATGTTTGATTCATAGTCATAGTCAGCCTTGCAGGACATCACCTGTGAACTTTCCTGCTTGCACAGATATAGGTGGACTTGGTTTAAAGTTGTTGCCTGCACCTATGTATGCCTGTACAGCCAGTGTAGCAATCTATTATGTGGTTTGTGTATTACTGATGTCCACCAAAGGGGATTCATCTACCTTGGTGGAGGCTAGATATGCAGGTCAGGTACTGCTGTGTCCTTATAGCTACAGTGGATATAAAGGGTACAGACCCCTGATATACTACCTGACATTTGTGCAATTGGAACAAGACACCACAATAAATCATTTCATAACAATTCCCACCTGTAGTGTGACCTATAGCCTGTACAATTCAATTGAAAACATAAGAATCTGCTTTGTGAAAACATATGCAAATAATACTCAGTACAATAAGCCAATTGAATGAGGGTGCACACCCTTAATCTTGTGTATGCACCTCTTGAGATTGTTACAGCATTCATCCGTCTTGGTCTGGACTCAAACATCATGGCACATCTTCACTTGGTAATAGTTGCTCACCTTCCTAGAAACACCTTTGATTGTATTTCAATGGAATTGGACAGGTTAGTGGTCATATTCAAGATGAGAAACATTGCGAAATGATCTTCTGTGGACTGATTGTCATACAGCACACAATCTTGGCATTCCTACAGGGGTGTGTACACTTGTGATATTCACTGTATATAGGCAGTGATATAGCTGGTAGTGTTAGGCATGGAAAAAGGATCATAACACAGGTGGACACTTCTGTGATTAATACCTGATAATCATGCCTACTCTAGTACCCATATCAGTGTCAGGGCAATGCAACCACGAGTAGCTGTACACATATATGTCTGTTGTATGTACTGACACTGATATTACACACATGTGCAACATGCACAACCCATTTACCTGACTGCTTGAAACCCATGTGATTAGTTTTGTGCCTTCCAGCTGAACATATGCATACATAAATATGCTCAGGGGTTACCTGGTATACATTTCTGTTGAATGTTAGTATGCACACTGTATTTACAGTCTTGCTCTTCAATCATTCTTCTCAACCTGTTACAGCAGTACGTCTGGACAATGGCACACATAAATGGGTTTCAAAAGAGACATCAGTATTGATACTGTATTAATATAGCTGCACCGTACATTAGTACATTGATCGCACAGTAGGGTTTGATACTGTGATAACTGCGAAGATGTCCAACAGTCATAAGTAGGCAATTATATTACAATGTCATTGATCACAGGCCTGCCAATGGTTTGACTGACATAACACAGGTATATGTGTTTGTGACTACAGATATCAGTCACAAATGTGCTTATTGCCCAGCAGAACACTGTACAGTTGAAAGTTATTAATCCAATATATCACATGCAGTTGAACACACATGTCTGCAACACTACTCTACTATGCACACACCCTCTATAGGTGACTTAGCTATACAAGGCACACATGTGTTATACTCATAATCACAGTTAACATGGATAGGGAAAACATCTCATTAACTGGCCTAGCAGTGGCACAGTCACTACTATTTGACAGACACTCCTGTGGTTGTCATATATGAGCTGTCCTTTCACAGGTGAGTCAGGCTCCTGAGCTGTGATCCTAACTCACAACCTCTCAGAGCATCACATCTGGACAATGCCTAAAATGATGGGGGGATAAATAAGGACAGACTTTAAATATACCTGTTACAAACATAGGAAGTTTGTAGAATGACACATTTAGCATTACAGTAAATATTCTTAAGGATTTGGAGTCTTAAACTCAAGTGTTTGTCATTACCTGATGACTGCAATCCTCAGCTATTTGCCAGAAAATTACAGATCTCAGGATAAACAGACAAAAATACATGATAATAAAATGGGGACATTCCATGAAGATCTGTACAGTTGAGAGGTATGTCTGTGATATCTCCCACTGCAGAGAGGGGGCAGATGCTATGGCCATAGCAGCTGTTTAGCAGTACATTAGTACAGCATGTCTTGTTAGGACATATATTCCTCCAAATCATATTCCCATTATTACAGACCAAGTACTACATTCAGTTACTTGCTCATATGTTCCACTTTTTTTTCTTCTCTTTTCCACTTTATGTTTCATTTATTTCTCTCTCTCTCTCTCTCTCTCTCTCTCTCTCTCTCTCTCTCACTCTCTCTCTGTCCATTACAGGGATAGGGCTGGTCTGAATATGTGGCAGCATGGCTTTTGTAGGGGATGATCAGTACCAGGTGATGGCCTGTGCACCTGTTGGGGGTTCCCCACTTGCTAACTGCATGCAGATCAACTGTTTAGTTCTTCCAATAGCCAATGTCTTGGCAACACATTCCTATAAATGACTACTACATGTGGGCGTTGACCCTTACCCTTACTTGTGAGGAAGACATCCTGGAGTTGTGTGAGCTACTACCTCTTACAACAAGGCTTGTGGAGACAAGCCAATTAAATGGGGTGGAAGGTTCAAGACTTAGGAGCAGAATGTGAGTATTGCTGATATATGTTTGGAATACTGCTAGTTTAACATGGTTTGTCTGCACATGCTACTTCTGCATGGGTTTAAGTCTTACAAAGTTCTGTCTCTGCATAGCTCTCAAATGAAGGGTCAACCACATAATGGCCACAGGTTAGCTGGTTATGTATGAGCTGTTCCCCAGACAGATGTTGTCCTTGGCAAATCATTAGCATACTCTGGTGATTGCATTATGTAGATGGTAACATCCATTTGTTTTTCTGATTTTATATCCCTCAGAAAAGATATGTTACAACAAACCCTGTAACACCAGCAAATTTCTCAGTGTATAACAGCAATATTTCATGTATGGCAATGTATTTGGGCTTCTATCCACCAATTATGTCAGGCTTTGTCCAGATGTCATACAGTAGTAGGTGGATAGGTATACTGGTCTATCATTATTTAGTGCTGCAATTTCTGCTGAGGGAAATGGCTGGGAAACATGTTGAAGTCTGTACATTCAAGAGGTAGGTGTATAGAGAATGCTCTTAGATGGCCTTGTAACATGTTTTATGTAGGGGACAGTAACACATGTTTTAAAACTAGGCTGTTGCAACATGTCAGACATATTACTGATAAGAATTATGTCAGTTTTATAGCTGTACATTTGAAAAAAATCACACCATGGGGACAGTAGTGGGTCTCAAGGTACTGTTTCTGAAAAAGTCTGGTCCTCAGTGTGATGAAACATTCATAAAAGGACAATTGTTATGTAAATACTCAATGTATTAATATTAACTGTGATATTTTATCCCATAGGGAGTTAAATGATGAGTGTAATTGGAGGCTGTGTATTCAATTATGTAATTAGGTGTTAATTACTTCTTGATATTAAGGTATATATATTTCTGGTGATGTTATGCATAAGGCCTCACCACCATTTTATTAAAAATTATAAAAAACAATTAACAATGACAGTTTGTTTAATGTGTCTAAGTATTTTCTTTATTTCATCTTTATTTATTTATAATTGCTAACATTGTGGTAGATGTAATATATGTGGCTTGTAGTAAACTATGACTGAAAAATATAAATATATATATGGTGTGTGTGTGTGGACAGGGGGATGTAGTGTCTAGGGAGATTTATCAAGTCATGTAATCAATTATATTAATGTATAAGGAGATATATATATATATATGTGTATGTATATATGTGGCGATATTATATGTATATATATATTATATATATATATAATATATATATATATATATATATATTTGTATGATTAGTAAATATGTATATATGTGTGTATATATATATATATATATATATGAATATGTGTGTAGATAGTATGTTGTATTATATATATATATGATAGGTTATCATTTATGTATAGGAATAGAAATGCTATAATATAAAACTTGTGTAAATGAGATACATGTATATTGAGTGGGGCTATTAAAAGTAGAAGGGAATAGGAGATAAAGTGGGTCATTTTAGATATTTAAAGAGATGAGAATTCAGGAAGTTCAAAAAAGAGCCCTAGATGTTTGGGTCATTGTATATTTATATGCCAGATTTTATGAGTTAGAAAGTGCAAATTAATATTTATAAAGTATAGTGTGGACTATCAACCTTAAATATTAAAGTATGCACTACATTATAAGTTGCAGCCAGAATCTTTAATGAATATAGCATGCTCTGAAAGTTTTATATAAAATATGTAGTCAATAGTTTTTGTACTGTTTTTAATTGTTAACTAGTTTTTTCTAAGAAGCTAAAATTTTGGTATATTAATAGAACTGTTGATAATTTAGAATATATTAAATGGTGGTATTATTGACTGAAAAAGTTCTAAAGGATAGGGACTTAACTCTGAAGTGAATAATTAGAGTTAGTGAACAGAAGAAATATAATAGAATTTAGTTTGAACAATCTGCCTTAAATGGGTTCACACATTATAATTTCATATTTCACCACATTGCCTTACAAATAAATTTAAGGAACATTTTAGGAATAGAGAAGGTTAAATTTAATTAAGTTTTACATTTTAGAGATAAGCCATACAATAATGTTACATCTTTATATTTTATAAGTAAAGTTTATGGGACAAATGATAATAATTTTTAATCACCTATTAATTAAAGCTAGTTGGACTTATATTAAGTCCTGGACATTAGATAATAAAAGGCAAGAATGGGCAAATCGAGTTGGATTTATAACCAGAAGCAATAAACACTAACCATCCAATGATACAAAAGTGAATTCTGTTGCCCTAAAGTAATATATTTTTATAAAGTTTATGATTTATTCAGATTCCACAGCTTTTGATTTTTGATTTTGATTACTTCATTGTGTATCTAAGGAATACTCCAATATTTTGATATGTCAACTCGTACATTAATAAGATCAACTTTTATTTTTTTAAATTTTTGGTATTTATTTTAATATATGAGATAATATAAATATAGGTTCACTGATTTTTAAAACTAGTTTTTTGAATGGATTTATCTTTATTATCAGTATAATGGAAATTTATTTTGCATGTGGTTATTCTTTACATTAATATGTCTGAAAAAGATTTAAAATCTGGGATCTTTTGGGGCTGATAGTAATTGATTATAAGAATAGATAGTGGTTGCAAGGATTTAGGCATAGATTGTTCCTATGATGAACAATAGAAGGAATTTTCACAGATTTTACGTGTTGCCTGGCTTGAGGAGAAACATATAAGCACTAATCATATGTTAATTACAAACAGGACCATAGTAATTTAATTGACATCTAGACAATTTATATTATGGATTTGACCATTGGATTTGATTGCTTGTAAAAATTGGTAAAGTGGGTGTATGAAATTTGAACAATCAAATGAATAGGGAATTAACTGACAGCTTGATATTTTTAATCATGGCAAACAAATAGATGGCTAACTAATTAAGAGAAGTCATCATATGTTCAGCAGCAAATTGATACTTCATCAACCCATTCCATTGAAATTCTAAAAATTGCCCAGAACAAATAATTAACTCCTCACTGCATTAACTCATTACTTTACTAATTTTTTTATTTTGGAACATGCCTGAAATTGAAAGTAGACCACAACAGTTTATTATTAATTTTGAGCACTGCCAATTTAATTTATATGATTTAATCAAGAAAATTACAAAGAAGAAACATGATTATCGAATATGGATTAAAATATGGGAGAACTTGCCTCAGTACAACAGTTTCTCAAGAAAAACTCTCCTATATAGACAAGCAAAACTAAAGGTTAACAGACTCAAACTTAGGTTGAAGTCTTAATAGCTGCTTAAAAAAGAATAAGATGGATTGGGCATTAACCTGCTTATGGAACAGTAACATTCTACAATTATATGGAAGACTATGGAGCATTTTGCTAAGAATCTGTCGAATATTGACAAGATGAGATAGTAGCCTGATGTATGAAGGATTTCTCTAGAAAGGACCCACTCCAGGAACCTACAAGTGATGTAATATAACTTTAACAGCATGGAGCATACCCCAAGGGGAAAGCATTGTAACCATTGAAGCAGGAAATGAGCCGTGTATGCAGAACTCTGCAAAAGAAGGGAATGTTCAACAGCTAAATCCCATAAATCAAGCCAATGGAGAGTTGACTGGGGCTAGACCGAAGGTTTTACCATGTTCAGCAACAGTAGTGGACTTCATCAACCCCTTTCCATCAAAAACAAACAAAACGGCAAACACACAACCAGCAAAGAAACAGCCACATTTTAATTACCCTTTACCAATAAACTTAAAAGGAACCAGTGACAGGGACAGGTCCAGCAGCAGAACCAGACTGAAAAGGAACTATGACCACAACATCAGTACAACACATACCATCAAGAAAATGTAGTTGAACAACATGATTCGATAATATGGAATACCTCTACCAAAGAACTTACTTGTGAACAAACAATGATTTTGGAGAAAGGTCTCTCCTTCATACCCACTCAATCGGCAGAGTTAACAGACTATATTATAGGTTCATAGGTTCATAGGTTCATACTAGGCTATCTGCCCGAGGGCATTTACAAGCCTAGCCCATCGTTTTGTGGCTTACGCCACCCCTTTAGTATGGGGAACTATACCCATTATTTTGCTGTGCCTCTGTCGAGCAGTGACACTGAGGTAATCCCTGGGGTATATCTGCGATCTCCCATCCATTGGTCAAGATTTCTCTTGAACAAGGCCAGCGAGGTGCTCTGCCTCACATGTACCGGGATTTTGTTCCACAGCATAGGGAGTCTTTGGTGATGAATCTATCCTCCAGCACTTATTAATAGCCGTGTCAAGGTTTAAGTCTCCCGCCTTTGGCTCTGATGGATCTAGATTTTTGAGGTGGAAAATATTCATCAAAACTGGGTTTGACATGGCCCTGTTTGTTAGGCAAAAGGCACCCCTGAGCAAGCGGTAAGCGACTGAATAGAGCCGGGGTTCTTTCCGTCGGGCAGCATAGGGCAGATTTTGAGACCCTTTATCCTTTTGGTGAGGAACTTTTGTGGCCTCTCCAGCTGCTGCAAGTGTCGGGTCAGATACATTCCGAATGGGGCATTGTACTCAATCATTGGTCTGATGAGTGATGAGTAAAGGGAGACTATGACCTCCCTTGATCTAGATGAGAATCCCTTCATGATAAGGTGGGCAATGTAGAAGGTCTTCCTAACTACTTTAGCTACATGGGTGTCGAATGACAGACTACTATCAACCTGGGTCCCCAGGTCCCTGATAACTTCTTCTGTGCTCTAAAATGTTATACTAGGACAGTAATGTTAAAAATTTTGTATGGGAATAATGATTTAAGTCTCTAATAATAGTTTAAATATATGTCATAATTTGCATAAACTGAGTACCTATATTCCCATCAACCATCCTGTTTTTAATGTTTTTGAAAAATTATGTACAGAGGCATTATATCAAGCTTTTTATTGTGACTTAGTACTAAGAAAAATACATTTTTAACTTAGATTTTAAACAAAGGGCAGCCTTAAAGTCTTTACAGGGGATGAAACTATATGTATGCAATCCGCAGGTAAAGATGGCCCCACAGTAGTCATGGATAGAGTGTTTTATGTTAGCAAAATGAACAAAATATTAAATGATGGTATCTTTTACAGGAGAATTTTTTATGAAGATGTACATAGAATAGTTACTAGGATTAAGACTACTTTGCAGGAATGTTTAGCAAAGTGACTATTGGATCTGAACGTATATGAATATTTTATAATAGAGGACCAACTGATACCGGTGATGCAAGACATACCCAAACTCCATAAGAACCCCCTAGACCCACCCATGAGGCCTATATTCTCAGTCAAAGGGTGGTGTACAGAATCCATTTCTATATATCTATAAAAAGATTTAAGACCATATGTAGACCAGAACTGTTTTATTTTGAGAGATTCTAAACAATTTTTAATGGACCTATACCAATATTACCATACTAATATGGAGTTCAAAGGTAATATTATGGTGACTTTGGATGTACAATCCTTATTTACAGTTATTCCGAATAACCAAGTTATAGCCATGCTACAACATTATTTAAGAAAGCATTCCAATTTAGAATCAGTATAGAGAGATATGATAGCACTACTTATGGAACTTGTTCTAGAAAATAATATATTTACTTTTGAAAACCAATTATACCTGCAAGCACATGGAGTAGACATGGGCACTCCATGTGTTAACAATTATGCCAATATAATTATGGTGGTATGGGAACAAGAACATATAGTAGAAGGTAATTTTAGAACATGTATAAAATTTTATAGATGGTTTGTGGATGACCTCTTTTTCATTTGCGAAGGCTCCATAGAACAACTGTTACAGTGTGGTGAACATTTAAACCGCACATCTACATTTTTAAAATTTTCCTCAAAATATTCTAGTAAAAGTATAGATTTTCCTGATGTCACCATTAACATTACAGAAGAAGGGAAAATAACCACAGAAATATATATAGAAAAGAATGCTATAAGAACACCTATCTATATAGAACTAGTATGCACCCACAGAACATTTTTAATAAAGGGTCAAGGCATGAGACTATCAAGACTGTGTATAGAAGAAGAAGATTTTAAGAAAGAAATGACACTTTTGGAAGAAAGATTTATGAAGAGAGGGTATCATAAGGATAACTTAGAAACAATCCTGAATCAATTAAGAAATAACAGAGATATGATGGGCAGACCCTACTTCTCCAAAAGGGTAGAAGGTAATAGAAAGTGTATAGGTCATTATAGATGCAACTGAGACCCAACTGAGATAACGTACAGCACAAAATGTCAGTTAAATATGCTAATAATATGCAAGTAACAACAGCTATTTTTAGGAAATATTGGCCTGTATTAATGGCTGACCCTGAAATTAGAAAAGTGGTAGGTGGGTATCCATCTTTTGTTTATAAAAATATGACTAACATGTGTGTATGGTAACGATTGTGCTATTCGAGGTTTTGGGGGTTTGGGTATGTAGGCGTTCGACTATTCCCTCTCAAAATACGAAATTCAACATTTCAGTATTTCAAAATTGTATAGTGAATACACACACACACACACACACACACACACACACACACAAATATGTATAAATACATTTTTCCTACTGTTGAATGACTGTGCTGCATGATATTTTTGAAAAACAACATCAGACATATTTACAGTACAGATGGCTTAGTGGTAAATTGCTGTGGCTATGGTGTGCAGGGTTCTGGGTTCAAGGCTTGCAAGGGTTGATAGTCTTGTTGCTGGGCAGAACAAGGGCTGTTGGATAAAGAGTGATTAAGGCAGTTGTAAGCAGGTTTGTGCGGTGGTAGGCAATGTTAACTTCCGGTTAAATATGCTTACAGATAGTTAGCTTTAAAAGTGCTTAATCTGAGTAGGCATTGCTTAGTACCACACAAACAGGCTTAATTGCACTTACTACTGCTTAAAACAGCTTACTTCTGCTTACCCATGTGCTAATTTATTTAAAAGAAACAAAAAAGGGGGTGATAGGAGAGTGGTGAAAAAGGGGGCATGCAAAGGAAAAGACAATAGGGAAAGTAACTAGGAATGTGCAGGATGGGTGTAGGGAAGGTCCATAGCTGTCCATTTATTCTACAGCAACAGCTGTGAATATATACTGAATTTGGGAGGCATATTTGGACACCCAAACCCCTGAGAGAGTGATGAAGACAGCAATAATGTGTTGTGAAGCCAATTAGACCAGATTACATGTGACCAGTGGACGTGAGTAAAATGGACAGCTATGTATGGGGTAATTTTTTTTTGGAACAGATTGTCCTTTTTTTAAGGTAAGAGTAGGATGTTGAGGAAGGATAGTAGGTATATTTGGGGAGGTAGGTTGGGTAGGTAAGCAGATAAGACAGACAAGACCAGCATACAGTGACGGTATATGTCACATGTTGGGGGTAAACACCTTGGATGGGGAGGTGTGTTTGGAAATCAGGAGCTCATGAGCCCCAAAATGGAAACAGAGGTCCCCACCCATGGGCAGTCACCACTGCACTTTCACAGCCCTAAAGGTGGCTATGCTGGGGGCTGAGCAGGAGGGGCATGCTGACACTCTAACTGCACCCCATGGCTCTCACGTTGGCATAGCAGATCTCCAAACTCATTTCACAGCTCGCTACACACCAATCCCTGGAAATGGCTTTGGGATGACGGTATCCTGTCCATGCCTGCACCCAGGGGGGAAGAGCCCCATCCCCTGAGGTGGTTCTACTTGAAGATGGTTCAGGACCAGCAGATGAGGAGCTCACAGGGTGGGTCCCAGATGTGATGGGGCCCGGTGTCATGGCCAAAGGAGGTGGGAGAGGTGGGTCTGCTGGGACCGGCCTTCCCAAATGTGCTCTGGTGTTGCAGTTTTATAACATATGTGGGTTAGTAGTAATAGTCAACACAATCCATGATTAGTTATAACAGCATGTATAGAAATTCCCATTAACTCAAAACAACAGATTTGGAACAGTTGCATAGCAAACAGAACACATGCATATATGGAACCACAGTGGCCATTACAACAGCATGCAGGTTACATTGACAGCAATAGGCTAGCAATGATAGTATTTCAACATGGAACATTAATAGAAACACATTTCAATATTTGTTGAATAATAGGGCATATGTCCCAACAGTAGGTTTGGTGTAAAATATAACCCATTGATTTGTGTGATTATTGTTGCAAATATGGTGAGGTAAGAGAGATGTCAATTAACAACTTGTTTATACTTGCAGTACTCACAACTTTACTCACAACTTTAATGATCATTGCTCTAATCATTACTCTGCAGGTATTATTATGGGCCCCCTACGAAATCCCAATGCACAGAATCCTGACGCCCAAAATAGTGAGACAAAAAGCATGAAACCCCACATTACTGAAACATTGAAAACGCAAAATTCAAAATCGCAAAACTAATACATACATACAGCACACACACAAACATACACACGCCCTTCCTCATAACCAAACAAACCACCCCACACCCCCCTCTACTATATTATTCTAACTCCGAAATCTCACAAACATATACACAAGGCAAACTCACACCCACACATTACAGTCCCTCACACACACACACACACACACACACACACACACACACACACACACACACACACACACACACACACACACACACACACACACACACACACACACACACACACACACACACACACACACACACACACAGACACACAGACACACACAAACACACACACACACACACACACACACACACACACACACACACACACACACAAACACACATACACACACATACAACCTGAACCACAACACCATACGCACTAACTCAAAATCCCTTAACATTGAGATTTTGAATTTCGTGCTGCTGGTCTTTTGGTAATGTGGGCTTTCTGGCTTTTTGTCTCGGTATTTTGGGTGTCGGGATTCTGTGTGTCCGGGATTTCATAGGGGACCCATTATTACAATACCCTAATGGCCTCAATTTGGTCAGTGGTATGCTTGTACACAGTGTATAATTCAGCAATCTTATAGCTAATTTCTACTTCTCTTACCTGGAAGACCTGTGGGGGAATGTTTGCTAACACTACCTGACTGTTTCTACACATATTCCCAAAATACTAGTTAAAATTATTCATACAGCTTACTACCACTCCTGGGATTTGAACCATGGCTGTGTCTACTAAAAATACAACACTTTTTCTTTCATCAGAGTGAGTTATTAAGAAACTGCTGTATTTTCCTTTAGTGTTTTCTGTCTAAATCTCTCTTGGTTGTACAATCTGACCTTGCAATTACAACATTCTTATACAGACATTCCTAGGCATATTTTTTATGTAGCACAGTGTGGGAAATAGTGGTTAACACAACATTACTAGTCAGATATCAGATCTTGGTGAATGCACAATGTCAAGACATACAATACCAGAGTAAACACAACCAGTCCAGGATTTAGACCTTTATTTCCAAGCAGTTACAGATGTCTTACCTGGAAGACCTGTGGGGGATGTCTGCTAACAATACCTGACTGTTTCTACACATATTCACAAAATCCTAGTTGAAATTATGCATACAGCTTACTACCAATCCTGGGATTGAGACCATGGCCGTGTCTGCAAAAAATACAACAATCAGTATATCATCAGAATGAGCTATTGAGAAACTGCTGTCTCCTCCTTCAATGTGTTCTATCTAAGTATCTCTTGGTTGTACAATCTCACCTTGCAATCACAACGTTCTTATACATACATTCTAGAGATATTTTTATGTAGCACAGTGTTGGAAACAGTGTTTAACACAACATTACTTTCCAGATATCAGATCTTGGTGAATGCCACATTTCGTGCCATACAACACCAGAGTAAACACAACCAGTCCAGGATTTAGAACTGTATTGCCAGGCAGTTACACTTTTATTTAAATATGACTTATATGCGACTATTAATGTCATATTGTCTAGTTTATTGAATACAAACAGTACACATTTTTCTACTACCAGGTGACATTTTACTCCTTTATATTTATTTGGTATGACTACTACAAGCAGGATTGTTACTCACCAGCCTCGCAACACAGCCTTTGCAACCTACTGGCATGGGCTTCCTGGTTCACAGCCTGCTCAGCTGGAGCTGTAATGAAAACAGAGAAACATTTAGGCAAACCTATCCAGCACATACACAGGATGGACTTTGGTAAACAGTTATTGCTATGAATACTTACACACTGCTGGGACATCTCTCCTCTCTCTTGCTTCTTGGACCCACTCTTCCAAGAGCTCATTCTTCCTCTGTTTCAAGTTGGTATAGTGGTGCTGGACCTGCTCACCAGTCTGAGGGATACCAGTGGCACTGGTGAGATCATGGGCGAGACTTTGCCAGGCTTCTGCTTTATATTAGGAGACCTGGTACTGGTCCTGCAGCAGTCTCATGTCATGTTTTTTTTTACCAGTAGTCCTACCATGACCTTGGACTCCTGTATGCCCCAGCGCTGCACCCAAAAGTGCATGTCCTCTCCAAAACCTGTCATACTGCCTACAGTGGAGAGCTACAACTAGTTATGAGCTGTATTCCCACCTGCAGGGTTTAAATACAGATGATTTCCCACACTTTGCTGTGATTGGACGGTTTTGAAAATGCTGAGCTAAGCTAAGCTATGGGCAAACCTGTTTACCTATGGTTGGCAGTGCTTAAAGAGGTAGGTTCAGCATTGCTTACCAATGCGCAAATCCACTTAGCTGGGCTACTCATTGGTTATTATTCATATGTACACAATGCTTATACCCAGTCAGCATAGCTGTGCAATGCTAAGCATTGCTTATGTTTTATTTTATTGGACTACAAACTGTATGAATTGATTCATCATTCATTACATAATATAGATTTATTTACCTTCCCTGATGTGCCCCAATGTGCTGTAATTATATTTATTCTTGTATGACTATACTGTATGCGGCACTTGTGTTTAAATGGGGGTTTCACTACTTTATTACACTGACACCTCACATCTGGGCCTAATACACTACTCTGGTTGAAAAATATAAGTTACTTCCTGCATAAATATACAAATAAATTAAAATTGCAATGTTTATGCATACCAAATGAAAATGGCTTTGATGAGGCTTGAATTGTGAATGACTACATACAAGGCATACGCTCTAACTGCTACACTATTACATTCATGTTTGTGCTGGATGTCTATTACTATTTAACTTATTGTGCTGCTAAGCATAGCTAAGCAAAGGGTACATCCACGCAGCTACCCGTAAACTTTATTGCATATGTGAAAAAAATATTTGCTGTGTTTTTTACTTCATACCCTTCAGAATATCCATGCTAATGCTAAAACTGTTATTCTATCAACTTTCTGGTTTGTAGGGACAAATGTTCCTTATGGCTTTGTCCAGATTTCTTAGTATCATGGGTTGGCAGGTGTGCATTGTGTACTTCATATCCTGTAAAAATGCATGCTAATGCTAAACCTGTTAATTTATGACCTTTCTGGCTTTGTAGGGATGATTGTCCCTTATGGGTTTGTCCAGATTTCTTACCCTGATGGGTTGGGGTGTTACAAGCGTTCTCGCTCTATTTAAATTTCTGTATGGCAATTCTGGTGTGCAGAGGCATGTGTATTGTGAGAGCACTGCTCTCAGATACACCCCTTGCACTCGTACACAGAACAGTGTCCGTTTTACTGCACGGCAGCATGCCTTCATGAATATGCATGACGTGTTGCTGTGCTGCACAGGAATGGTCCCTTCTCCTACATGGAAGTTTGCTGAATTTGGGGGATATTCTCCTCACCCTAGTAAGGTCCAACACAACATATCAGAAAGGGCTTCTAATCTTCATGGAGGCCTTATATCTTATACTTGCATGTCATTGGCTGATGATAGTGCAAATCAGCTGTGTTGGCTGCAATTTAATTTCAGAACCACAGATTGGTTAAGAAGCAATCACCTCCTAATGAGAAGCATGTTAAAAGACAAACATGCTGGCTATGGGGAACCATTCTGTATGAAACTTTCTGCACAATGAACATGCGTTTGCAAAAACTTAAATATCACCACATTTCAACAGAGAAATTTTGCACTCCAGCAGGTATGTAACCTTTTTTGTTTACAACAGAATGCAGATGTGTGAATATACTTACAGGGAGTAGGGATTACAGCACTAAGCCTTTCTTACAACTGTGATAATGACGTGCCATTGATATCCAATGTGTAACACCTACACAGGATGTACAATACATCAAGTGTGGAATGCCTTTTAGCAATGTGGCACACTGGTCTCTTGGGAGTGTCTCTTTATAGTGGTTGTAATTTATTTATTTGTTTATTTATTTGCAGTTTGTTTGCCAGGATGGTCCATTGGCTGAGAAGGCATCATTTTCAAAGGAGTCCTAGGGAGAAAATTACCATAAAGGCATTGTACAATGTAAACAAATCATTAGCAATATACTAATACAGAAATGCAGAGAAAAACATGGTACTTAAACTAAATTTTAGTAAATATTTACAAATATATTTGTTCCTACTATAGAAATATAACAGCAGAAGCAAAAAGCTGCATAGGTAACCTGCTATTTGTTTGGCACTATTAATTTGACATATTATTATTGAGGGTTGCCCCTAGGGGACACACTACAATGGACTCCAGTGATGGGTGTATGATTATACAGCAGTATCTATCATGTCACACATGGGAATAGCTGACTATCATTAGTATCTTAGTTGTATCCATACACTTAGTATGTTTGCACACTGTGGAATATGGCATGTGTGATCAAGCAGTGGATACTGACAGCCCCTCTGTTCTTGCTGTATCTCTACATAGTGTACTTCCAAGTATGTGATCCCGTCATGTGTTCCCATTCTGTTGTCTTTCAGGACACATGTACCCAAGACATCATGCACCTTTCACTGGTGCGGAGAATAAGATTATACTTGAAGGCCTACACCAACACCATGAACTCGTGCTGTCCAGGGAAGGCAAAACAGGGAACAGCAGGCAGTATTGTGGGCTGACCTTGTCCATGATGTGAATGCTACAGATCATCAGAGCAGGACATATGAGTCGGTTCAACACTGCGAAACAGACATGATCAATGCTGCACACAGAAGAGCAGTAGATGCAGCCAGGGATCATGGCATCACTGGTGGAAGGCCTGCAGCAGAACAACCATGCTCACAGTTTCTGTGGCAGAGAAGCATACAGGTAAGCTTAGTTTGATCACCATTGCAATGCTGTAGCTTTCAGTGTGTCAGGGTGTACATACTCTTAAGAGGTGGTCAGGTCTGTGTTCTTTGGGGGGTTAACTGCAGTTTGACTCTCATACTCAGATGTTGACCAATACAATAATTAACATAGTAGCTACTGTAAATGTGAGACATGTGGAAGCATTACCTTGTTGTGGTGCAACATGCGATGGTACTAACATTACCTCTCTCTCTACTTTGTACAAGTCCATCAGGTATCAGACAAGGCTGTGGTCCTGCTCCTGTTAAGCACAACATTGTTTTATTATAGATGTACCTTTGCAGCAATGTAATCTCTAGAGTGTCATCCCAGGCCTGCTGCATAGAGTGCTGTACTGACAGCATGATTGTTAACTGCACAAATATTTTATGACTGTACACATGTTATAGTCATTCGTATGCCTTGTAGGTTTTACCAAACTGATAGATGTGACAGTATTGTCAGGACATTGTAGATTGCCATATGTGTCAACTGTGCATAATCTTCACAGATCTCAACAGTGTACATTATTTTTGCTGATGAGATTGCTGTGTAAAGTGCTTTTATTTACAAGTAGCTACAGCCGTTTGTGGGAATAGTTATGTCCTCTTGTCTTACTATATGAGGTTGGGGTTTCAACAGGTTTGTAGTAGTGCCAACAGTATATAAAGCTGTACATTTATTGCAACACAATACTGCAGAACAAAATAGTGTAGGTATTAATGTACGGATTTTTCCTCTCTTATCACAGGTGACCAGGGGGTCTGTTTCTGTCCCCTACACTATCTGATGTTAGTGTATCTTCAGACTCTGATGATGATGGTGGCCACAGTGAGGTACAGGTGGGGGGGGGGCTTCAGGGGCTGAATATGTCCCAGAGGTTGACATCACTCATCTGCCCTCATTGTCACTGCGCACACTCAGTATGTCTAGACATACCCATTTCCCAGAGGCCACAGATACTAGACAGTCATAGAATGGAAAAATTGAACAGGAAAGTGTGGCAACTATGGCTCCAGTGAGTGTAGGCACTGGCCATAGCCAGAGACCTGGTGAAGTTCCACACAGGTGGATTGATATGGGTGCTTGTAGTAGGCCTGCTTTCCTTCCACCACCTGTTGCAGGTGTCGCATCATGTTTCCCTCAGTGTATTTATTGAGCAATAATGGAAGCACAGGCATGTTCTGAAAGGAACTCCAGATGTATGCTCAGAGTTATGGATGCAGCATAGTCTGATATTCATTCCTGCCTATACTGCATTGGTGACACCCTGTATTGGTTCACTGCCCATGTAGTTGTGCACAATCATGCTCCCATGGTGGCAGTACATCCAGTGTTACAGAGGGGAGTGTGCTGTGCAGACCAAGACATGGCAGGCCATGGGCTTGTAGTCCTGAACATTTCTGTGTAGGACACAGTCCCAGCAGACAGCAGTCACCATCAGGTGCTAGCACTGCTTCTGACCTTGGCCTGGAGATGCTAGTACAACTCCTGGCAGAGCTTGTTCCTGTGTTCGGCCTGGAGAAGATGAACTGTCAGCTCTACCATGAATGGTTAAAGCTGTATGACATAAACACATGTAGGGCTAGCACTGAGCTTGACTGTGTACATGCGCACACCACTGTCAAATACAGGTCACCTGCAGACTCACATGGCACAGTTCCATTGTCCATCTTGACTAGTTCCATTCCTGACTCACACACATGCTGTCAACCTTATGGGTTAGCCAAGGCCTCCTGCACCCCCATACAACACTCTGTGCAAGTGATGATACCTTTGTTACATCCCTGTCATCCTCATCATCAATGCAGGGGAATGAAGCTATCTGTCTGATGCACAGGGTGACTATATAAATTAACATGTACTTGTGTAATGCATTGTTGTTTTGCCATGCCACTTGTAGTGGTTACTGACAGATACTGTACAGTGATATTTTTAATGAGTAAGCCAACTACATTTGTGTACCTTGTGTTGTATGATGTTGTAATGTCTGTATACTTACATAATGAACAGTGTATCAATGACATGTTTCTGTTTCTGTTTCAGGATTCAGTTTGGGACACCTATGGATACTCATTAGCAATAAAGCCACAGAAGTCAAAGCACAGGATAGAATGTCAGCACAGAAGAAATATGTCCTCAGCAAGGTAAAACACTATAGGTGCTTGGATCCATAAGTCCATATGTTTGTAATAGGCTAACAAGGACAATGGCATCATGCAGCATACTCATGCATCTCTAATTTGTGAAAAGGTCTGATACCCTTGATAAATGTCATCAGGGTTGTGGGAGCTAACACATCTACGAGCTGTGGTGCTGGAGATGACCCATCTCCACATTTCCTGTGTCCAGTACAGACATTTGTCTGACAACAGCTATGATTTTCTTGTCCTGCATCCCATGGGTTAACCTGAACATGATGTGTTTCACAGCAGCTGTGTGCTTCACATGCATGGGGGGGGGGCTGTTGCATATAGGGTGTACTGTCTGCATTACATACCTGTCTCTCCAGCATGTACTATGTATATCACAGTAATAGTGTAGGTGTGTAGGATGGGTAAGACATGGTTGCACAGGAGGTACACAGTGGGATCTGACACATCCCTATATGGCAGCCATACTCATCTCCTACAAAACATTTATGAGGCAGACTACACATATACGTACTTGACACAGACCCCATAGGACATATTATCTGCAATGTGTATTGCTGTACCATGGAGCTTGTGTGGCTGCTAGAGTTGTAAGATATGCCTGTGTAGTGACATAGCAACTGTGCCATTGTACACAATGATAGGTGTGATGAGTGACACATTCAGTATGGCAATGACAGTCTGGGAGTTACATCACAGACCTGTCCGTTTAGGTTGTACAACACTGAATGCATCTCCACATCTCACTTACCACTGAATGTCAAAGGCTACATTTCTCTCTGTGTCTATACATCCATCAGTAATGATGAAACTGTGTGTGGTGTGCAGACACTACTATATTTCTCAGGGGTGGATGACTTTCCAAAATATAGTATTGTGCAGTCATTGGCATTTAGTATTTATCAGTGGCTCAGACAGCAACTGAATATGTGTCACAGGCCATCCTGGGTAACTTTTGCTTCTGTGTGGGATTCAGTGACATCTCCTGATATGCAATCACTTGCTAATGTAGCCAGTCAGAGGGCACTGACAATGGCTGTGACTGCAGAGAGGGAATGGGTAGAAAGGGTACACCATCAATGATGTCTGCAAAAATCCACTAGTGATTGGTATCATTGCAATGTAGGTCTCCCAATGTTATCTTCCCAGATTATGACTGTCAGACACTTGCCTATCCACCAGCTGACACATTCTGTAGATAACCTACATAGTTTCCAGCAAGGTCTGCTGGCCTAATATTGTTAAACACCTTGTCAGGCCATGGTTAGTAGAGTGAGTAATATTCCTGCCATCCATTGTATAGTGTAACACTCAATGGGGTCCACCAGTTAGAGTCAATAGGCATGATGTGGCCTTGAGCATAACAAACAGTGTGTGTTCCAGTGTCAGTAGGTTTATGTCAGTATTACTGCTCATATCCATGCTAACTCCTTTCATGGCATTTCATTTCGCATGACACAGAGATCTGGAAACACTGCTTGGCACTACATGCTAGTTGCCCTTTGTGCAACAAAATATTGTAGTTGCTTCCAGCATGTTCCAAGAACAGAGTCATCTAAGGTGTGTGCACAGAGTGCAGACAAACACATTAGGGAAGTGTATACAGAGCGCAGACACACACGTTAGGAAAGTGTAATATGTATACCCTTTGAAGGTAAAGTGATTGTTTTACGCAAGTATTCTGCAGCTGGACACTACCCAAATGGTATGTACGGGAAGGACTCAATTACCTTGTGAAGACTGTGGAAAGCAGAGTAGTCCAAAGAATTGTCGGTGCTTGGCAACTACTAATGCTGGTCTCACTGACACCACTCTCATATGGGATACCATGCTCTGATACATTTTCTGTCATTACACGCAAAACGGTACTATGACGCCCATGATGACAAGCAGGGCACAGCCTGTTTGTTCATCAACATAGCTGTTCCACATCATGAAATGCTCTGTAGGCTTCACATATCCTTTTCCAAGTAGATGCCTTGATTAACAATATGGGCAATCACTTGGCTTTTGCATGTGTTATGCTGTCTGTTCCAGGGATGGTTAGGGAACTGACAAGAAGGGGATTAGTAGCCCTGCTGTAGTTCTACAATACAATGTACAATGTCCATTGACATATATGTCCAGTCTTGTTGTAAGAATCATCACACTGGTGGTGAGCCATAATAGGTGACACTTTCACGGCACTTCATGCATCCTACCTTTCAACAGACTACTGATGCTTATCTGCATGACATGGCTGTGAGGCCTACTGGAGTAGACTGGCTATCTTTGGCCAATGTGTATCCACCTGCCATAAGTCCTAGGCATGTTATACTGTACAGTTATGTACCCAACACACATCTGTGTTCCCACATCATGTCACACAACAACAATTGTGCTGTCTAGTTGCTTGACAGGTATCATACACTTGTGAGGCCAACATAATGTCAGCAAAGTTGACTAAGTCCTCTCTGCATGCACAGGTATCCACATCTTTACTGCAAGTTGTGCCTACAAATGCTGTCTATCAGGCTATCACCCCCAAGGGTCTGGCAGCATGACCCTACCTTTGCAGGACCTGCTGCTGAGGTGTTGGGAGTGTCCACACCCCTCTACTCCTATAAAACACAAACAAAATGCGTGACAGGTTGACTGCATTTCAAACCTTGCTGGCATGGTGTCTCCAACAGCAGTCATTACATATGGCAAGCCAATGAGCATTATGCCAACATGCACAGCTCACATCCTGCACTACCTACTCCCACATCACACACACACCTGCATGTGTGCAACTCCTTACAAGACACATTGCCAAACAGACATCTCAGAACATCCTGCCTCTGGAATGCACAGTGCACATAATACTGCATGTATCACTCTCTCACCTGTCAAACACCTGAGGCAAAACAGAAAATCACACCTCTTAGTCAGAGGTGATTACATTGTGAGACACATTGATGTCTGTGTCAAGTGGCTATATATGGGACAGATCATGCATAGCTGTCTGTGGGTTGACACAATAGGCCTTACCACACATTGCCACAAATCTAGGGATATCAGTAAACATGTTGAAATCATAGTTCCTACAGGTGTGTATGACTAGGGTCATATGTCACCAGCCTGTATACAGACACATGACTGTGCTTAGCCAGTCTGTGTCTCTCGTGGGTATACCCATAGGATTCAGCTGGAGTTGACCCTTACTGGGATGATGTCTCCATACAGTCAATAATTGCCTTAGTCTGTGGTGTCTTTGTCAGGGGATCTACTACATGTCTGCCTGGGATGTCTTGTTCAACAGACATCATTGCTTCACCAGTGATGGTTTTCATCTCTCATCTGTGAGATCTGGAGAAATGGCCATGGCTACTGAACCTCTCAAAATGCATCCTAAATGCACTATTCAGGGAAAAGTTGGCAATAAGAACACCATCTTTATACAACATCATGGTTATGCTGCTATACGGTGGGTATGACAACACTGAACCCCATTCTGTGGAATGTGCCCCCACCTTGGATTATGCAGACATGTGGAGTTAAGGACATCTGATTCAAGGCCGTGGACAGCACCACAGCCATACCAGACTACATGTCCATCCACATCTTCAAACCTCAAAATGACAGTGTTCAAGATAATGCAGGTGGTGTATACATACTCATTAAGGATAGATACAAATCCAGATTTTGTGAAACACTGTGATTTCTCGGAGACAATGCAGGTGCCATTCAGTACCAGAAGGACACATAATCAAGCAATAGCTGGCTACAGGAGCAGCTTCATGTATCCAGACACCCATTGTGGGTATTTCTATGTACATGTCTATCAAGATTTATCATTACACCATGTTATGGGGTGGCATTAAGTGACCACCAGCTGTGTTGTTTAATCATCCTGCAGCTCAGTTAGCCAAAGATTAGTCTACATCCTTAACTACAATGTCCTGGAGCAGTACTGTGAAATCCCCAAAAGGGAAACAACATATTGCATCATGTGTTTACCAATATGGGAGACCACTGCAGCCCCTCAGTGTGAGGTCCTGCCTGGTGGGATCTAACCACAGATCAGTGTCATTAAAATTACCAGCACTAACCCCCTTGCAGACAATACAGACATATATTTCAACAAAGCCATTTATTACGTCCTGTGGGATGGTTTACATATAGCTTGACTGCATCTCCCCGCTCTGATGAGATGGCAAGTATGCAGAGCTGTATGCCCATGCATTATGGCAGCAGCATTACAACAGCAGGAACTTGGCTGTACCTGACAGGAGGAACACAGGCTATTCATGGTACAGCAGACCTGCTTGGTGGACAACTGCCATTATCAGGCTGTACAATAGGAGGTGGACATTGCTGTTTGACAGTTGGGGTGAAGGTGCCCCCCTTCCTAAAATAGTGATACAACCTCCTCAGCTACAAACACATAGTGTTGTTGTGATGTTGTGTAGACACAGTAAGTGACAAAATTAGCCACCACACAAACAGGCTTAATTGCACTTACTACTGCTTAAAACAGCTTACTCCTGCCTACCCATTTGCTAATTTATTTAAAAGAAATGAAAAAGGGGGTGATAGGAGAGTGGTGAAAAAGGGGGCATGCAAAGGGAAAGACAATAGGGAAAGTAACTAGGAGTGTGTCGGATGGGTGTAGGGAAGGTCCATAGTTGTCCTTTCTTCTACAGCAACAGCTGTGAATATGTACTGAATTTGGGAGGTATATTTGGACACCCAAATCCCTGAGAGAGGGATGAAGACAACAATAATGTGTTGTGAAGCCATTTAGACCAGATTACATGCGACCAGTGGACATGTGTGTAAAATGAACAGCTATGTATGGGGTAAATTTTTTTTGGAACAGATTGCCCATTTTTTAAGGTAAGAGTGGGATGTTGAGGAAGGATGGTAGGTATATTTGGGGAGGTAGGTTGGGTAGGTAAGCAGATAAGACAGACAAGACAGCATACAGTGACGGTATACGACACATGTTGGGGGTAAACACCTTGGATGGGGAGTTGTGTTTGGAAATCAGAAGCCCTTGAGCCCCAAAATGGAAACAGAGGTCCCCACCCATGGGCAGTCACCGCTGCATTTTCACAGCCCCGAAGGTGGCTATGCTGGGGGCTGAGCAGGAGGGGCAGGCTGTCACTCTAATTGCACCCTGTGGCCCTCACGTTGGCGTAGCAGATCTCCAAACTCATTTCACAGCTCGTTACACACCAATCCCTGGAACTGGCTTTGGGATGATGGTATCCTGTCCATGCCTGCTCCCAAGGGGGGAAGAGCCCCATCCCCTGAGGTGGTTCTACCTGAAGGTGGTTCAGGACCAGCAGACGAGGAGCTCCCGGGGTGGGTTCCAGATGTGCTGGGGCCCGGTGCCATGGCCAAAGGAGGTGGGAGAGGTGGGTTTGCTGGGACCGGCCTTCCCAAATGTGCTCTGGTGTTGCAGTTTTATAACATATGTGGGTTAGTAGTAATAGTCAACACAATCCAGAATTAGTTATAACAGCATGCATAGAAATTCCCCTTATCTCAAAACAACAGATTTGGAACAGTTGCATAGCAAACAGAACACATGTATATATGGAACCACAATGGCCATTACAACGGCATGCAGGTTACATTGACAGCAATAGGCCAGCAATGATAGCATTTTAACATGGAACATTAATAGAAACACATTTCAATATTTGTTGAATAATAGGGCATATGTCCCAACAGTAGGTTTGGTGTAAAATATAACCCATTGATTTGTGTGATTATTGTTGCAAATATGGTGGGGTGAGAGAGATGTCAATTAACAACTTCTTTATACTTGCAGTACTCACAACTTTACTCACAACTTTAATGATCATTGCTCTAATCATTACTCTACAGATATTATTACAGGTCCCCTACGAAATCCTGAATGCACAGAATCCTGACACCCAAAATAGAGAGAAGAAAAGCATAAAACCCAACATTACCGAAACATTGAAAGAGCAAAATTCAAAATCGCAAAACTAATACATACATACATACAGCACACACACAAACATACACACGCCCTCCCCCATAACCAAACAAACCACCCCACACCCCTGTACTTTATTATTCTAACTCCGAAATTGCACAAACATATACACAAGGCAAACTCACACCCACACATTACAGTCCCTCACTCACACAGACACACACACACACACACACACACACACACACACACACACACACACACACACACACACACACACACACACACACACGCACACACACGCACACACACACACCACAGTCACAATACACTCTTACACACACTAAAGCCCCTCACAAAAGCCCCTCACAAACACACTTACACATACATACTTACCTGAACCACAACAGCAGAAGCGCTAACTCAAAATCCCTTAACATTGGGATTTTGAATTTCGGGCTGCTGGTCTTTTGGTAATGTGGGGTATCTGGCTTTTTTGTCTCAGTATTTTGGGTGTCGGGATTCTGTGCATCTGGGATTTCGTAGGGGACCCATTATTACAATACCCTAATGGCCTCGGTTTGGTCAGTGGTATGCTTGTACACAGTGTATAATTCAGCCATCTTATAGCTACTTTCTACTTCTCTTACCTGGAAGACATGTGGGGGAATGTTTGCTAACACTACCTGACTGTTTCTACACATATTCTCAAAATACTAGTTAAAATTATTCATACAGCTTACTACCACTCCCGGGATTTGAACCATGGCTGTGTCTGCTAAAAATACAACACTTTTTGTTTCATCAGAGTGAGCTATTACAAAACTGCTGATTTTCTTTTCAGTGTTTTCTGTCTAATTCTCTCTTGCTTGTACAATCTGACCATGCAATTATAACATTCTTATACAGACATTCCTAGACATATTTTTTTATGTAGCACAGTGTGGGAAATAGTGGTTAACACAACATTACTAGTCAGATATCAGATATTGGTGAATGTACAATCTCAAGACATACAATACCAGAGTAAACACAACCAGTCCAGGATTTAGACCTTTATTTCCAAGCAGTTACAGCTGTATTAACTGGAAGACCTGTGGGGGATGTGTGTTAACAATACCTGATTGTTTCTACAAATATTCACAAAATCCTAGTTAAAATTATGCATACAGCTTACTACCAATCCTGGGATTCAAACCGTGGCTGTGTTTGCAAAAGACGCAACAATCAGTATATCATCAGAATGAGCTATTGAGAAACTGTGTTCTTATCCTTCAATGTGTTCTATCTAAGTCTCTCTTGATTGTACAGTCTCACCTTTCAATCACAACATTCTTATACCGACATTCTAGACATATTTTTATGTAGCACAGTGTTGGAAACAGTGTTTAACACAACATTACCTTCCAGATATCAGATCTTGGTGAATTCCACATTTCATGCCATACAATACCAGAGTAAACACAACCAGTCCAGGATTTAGAACTTTATTGCCAGGCAGTTACACTTTTATTTAAATATGACCTACATGCGACTATTAATGTCCTATTGTCTGGTTTATTCAGTACAAACCATACACATTTTTGTACTGCCAGGTGACATTTTACTCCTTTATATTTATTTGGTATGACTACTATAAGCAGGATTGTTACTCACCAGCCTCCCAACACAGCCTTTGCAACCTACTGGCATGGGCTTCCTGGTTCACAGCCTGCTCAGCTGGAGCTGTAATGAAAATAGAGAAACATTTAGGCAAACCTATCCAGCACATACACAGGATGGACTTTGGTAAACAGTTATAGGTTCATAGGTTCATACTAGGCTATCTGCCCTAGGGCATTTATAAGCCTAGCCAGAGTGTGTTTGGCTTTCGCCACCCATTTTAAATTAATTTTGCTATGCCCTTTTTCGAGGTTAGTATACTGTGCCTCGGTCTAACAGTGACGCAGAAGTGATACCTGGGGTAAACCTACGATCTCCCATCCACTCATCAAGATTCCTCTTGAAGAGAGTTAATGAGGGACTCTGCATAACCTGGACTGGGATTTTATTCCAGAGTGAAGGGAGCCTCTGGGTTATGAATCTGTCCCTCCAGCATGTCCTATTTATTTCAGGTTCAAGTCTCTCGAGCACATAGCTCGATGGGATTTGGATTTTCTGAGGTGCAGCATGTCCATTAATTCCAGGTTGGACATGGCTTTATACGTCAGGCACAGATCGCCTCTGAGCAGGCAGTATGCCACTGAGTAGAGCTGGAGTTTCTTTAACCGGGCAGCATATGGCATCTGTTTGAGCCCTTTGATCCTCTTGGTGTGGTTCTTTTGAGGTCAATCCAGTTGCTGTAGGTGTCTGGTAAGGTACATCCCAAAAGGGGCATTGTACTCAATTATGGGCCTGATGAGGGATGAGTAAAGAGGCACGATGACCTCCCCTGATCAAGATGTGAATCCCTTCATGATTAGGTGGGCTATATAAAATGTTTTTCTAACCACTTTGGCCAGGTGGTTGTCAAATGAGAGATTGCTATCAACTTGGGTCCCCAGGTCCCTAATTACTTCTTCTGTACTTAATGCATTACCACCTATGTGGTAATTTGTGGGCACTTTGTTTTTGCCAAAGGGGATGACTATACACTTTTTGGCATTTAGCTTGAGGCCATGGCTCTGGCACCAGTTGTCTGTTTCTATGAGGCCCTTTTGGAGGATGCTTGTGTCAGCTGGAGAGTCGATGATGGTGCCCAGTTTGCAGACATCTGCGAACTTGGTTAGCCACAGTCCTTCCGTGTTGGCCTGTACCTCCAAGAAATATTTACCGAACAAGAGAGGTCCCAGGACTGAGCCTTGTGGGATGCCACTTGTAACTGGTTTGGAGTCTGACATGGCTCCAGCATTTCTAACCATGTGGGTTCTGTCCTTGAGCCAGTTTGCAATCCATCTAGTGACATAGGGGTTTATATTTAAGCTGGTGTGCTTATCTATAATGCCTGAGTGCGGTATTGTATTGAAGGATTTTGCAAGGTCCAGGTAGGCTGTGTGGACCACCTTCCCCTCGTCAATGGCCTTGGTACCTGTTTCAAAGAAATCGACCAGGTTTAAGAGGCAGGATCTGCCCTTAACAAAGCCGAACTGGATAGGATCCAGTGTCTGTAGGTCCCCAATTTCTTTATTTATGAGGTCCATGATGATCCTTTCCATAGCTTTGTAGACCAAGCTAGACAGGCTTATGGGGTGATAGTTTCCAGGATCCGTTGAGGCACCACCTTTGTGGAGAGGGACCACTGTTGCTGTATGCCACTCTTTGGGTACATATCCTGTAGTAAGGCTGAGACTGAACAGTAGTTTTATGTTTGGGTTTAGCTCTTCTTGGAGTTCATGTGGGACGCAGCCCAGGACACCGTCTGGTCCCATTGATGTTGTGTTTTTTGCTTTGGAGAGGGTGGCTCTTACCTGAGCATCTGAGATGTCAGGGGGGCAGCACTCTGCTGGGATAGATATTTGCCCTTTTGGTGGGAGAAGTTTGCGCTGAACCTGTCAGCTAGGATGTTGGCAATGTCTGTGGGTTCGGTGTATTTTTTGTCATTTTGGACTAATTCTGAGCATATCTGGGAATTCCTACCCAGGTTCCTAACATAAGTAAAGAAAGCCTTGTGATTATCCTTAGTGTCCTGTGCTATTTTTCTCTCGAAGCTGGCCTTAGACGATTTTATGAGTGCCCATAGTTTTTTGCTAATACTGATCAGAGATACCTTCCCTTTTTGGGATTTTGCTCTATCATGTAGTAGCTTCCTCCTTCTATTGTATAGTTTGTTTATGGCTGGGGTCCACCAGACAGGACGTCTGCCTTTGGAGGATTGGGTCTTGGCTTTATTTGGGATTGCATGATCCATGCATTCCTGAAGGTGTTCATAGAATGCATTTATAAAGGATTCTGTGGTCTGGGCCGTATTTTCCACAGGCCCGGGGGCTTTGAAGGATTTCACCTCAGGTTTGAGGAGTGTGAAATTTGCTTTAGAGAAGTTTTTCACTGTGGTTTTCTGGGCAGGGGGTGGGGTCAGGATGTGAATATCCAGTGAGAGTAGTTTATGGTCTGATCTTACCAGTGAGGGATACACTTCTGGTCTTGAGCACAGAGTCCCCATGTTGGTGATGATCAGGTCCAGTATGTTTTCCCCTCTTGTGGGAGTGGTAACAAGTTGTTCCATAGCATTTGAGTTTATAAATTCTAGGAACCTTTGGGCTAGGGTGTTGGAGCTAGAGTAATGCTCCCAGTCTATGTTTGGGTAGTTGAAGTCACCCAATATAATGCTGTTTGGAGAGACCTTCATATTTTCCAGTGTTCTCAGGAAGGCCGAGTGGGGTTCCTGGGTTTGGGAGGGTGGTCTGTAGCAGGCTATAAACTGGAAGGCAGTTTTACCCACTGTTAGTTGCACATGGATAGTCTCTGATGCTTCTTGCTGTACCACCAACCTGGAGGTGTGGGTATCTTTGACGAATATTGATACTCCCCCCTCCTTTTGTGGTTCGGTCTAAGTTTTGGGGCCGAAAAGCATGGTATGAGGTATAACCTGGTAGTGCTGGGGTGCTCTCGGGAGCCTTGAACCAGGTTTCTCTTACTGCACAGATATCGATGTTCTCCATGCTAAGGAGAGTTTTGAGTGTGTGCATCTTGAGGTTTAGACTTTTGGCATTGAGTAGCATTACTCTTAGTTTCTTATCCCTTGTGATACCTATGGAGGTGGGTTTTTCTTTTGAGCCTTGCCTAAAAAAAGGCACTATGGGGGCAGCAAGAGCCTTTGCCAATATCCAAAAGCCCAGGGATGACAGGTGCAAGCCATCCCTAGCGAAGCTTCGTGGCTTGTTGAGCATGTCATCCCTGGCTGACGGGCATTGGATCCCCTTGAATGACACCAATACTTAAGCCAATTGTTGAAATTGATCATCTTGTCTTCATATTGTGGCATCATTCTTGGTGAGGGTAAGATGCTACTCAAGATCAGGGTCATACCGGCCTGGGCTACATACTCAGAGAGCTCCTCTATGTCTCTTTTCATGTAGTCTAGGGAGGTACGTCTCAGGTCATTCACACCAGCATGGACAATGACTGAGTCATATTTGTACTTTACTTTGAGTGACCTGAGTGCTTGTGTTACGTGGCAGATCCTAGCACCCGACAGGCAGCTCACCATGACCTTCTCCTTGTTCAGCCTGTTGAGCGGGATGTCGGTGTGCCTGACGATAGAGTCACCTATTACAAGTGTATCAGGTGTGTTGTTTAGCCTTAAGGGCTGTGACTGTTCGGCACACTGGCTTTGTGAGCTATGTGTTGCACGTGTTTTGTTTTGGGGTAGCGGTTGCTTGGGTGTCTGCTTTGGAGGTCTCTGCTGCTTAGGCAGATTTTTATTTAGAGCCTCCGAGTATGTTTTGTGTGTTTATGTGTTTGGTTTGCTGTCGTGGTAGGTCTATGTGAGACTGGAATTGTAGTGAGTGTGGTTTCCTTCTCCTCCTGACTGGTTATGCCAGTACTGAGTTGAGAGAGCTTAGCCTCCAGTTTGGCTATATGGTTGCATTTTGTCACATGTGTTGGAATTGAGGAGAGGGTTGTCTGTGTACATGAGGCAGTTGTAACATTGCCTTAAGATTCCCAGATTCACCAGCTGGAACAGAGAGGAGATTGACAACTGACCTTTGGACATGCTAGAATAGTATTGGGAATTCCTTTATAACTGAAAAAAAGGCCAATGGGGAACAAGGTACTCAAGGGGAGTTTGTGAGGGTGTAGTGCTTTTAATTTTTTAGTGCTGAATTGCTTTAGTGAGCAAATGCCAGGTAACTTAAATGCAAGGTGTTACAGGTAATTTAAATGCAAAAACAACAAACAGTAACTTTATTTCAAGTGAAACAAGGAAATAAGTACAGTAAGCAATGCAGATATCACTAGGGATCCACAGAAGCGCTGAAAAGTGGTGTTTTAGGTGGAATTATTGTTTCAGGGAAATAAAACAACAAGCATACAAACAAAGCTAGATTCAGCAGGCCTGGATCTAGTCTATGCTACAGCAAACAAGGTGTACCAATTTCAGTAAGAAACAGTTCAAATATGCAGGCACTATAAGCCTTTAACCAAAAATTCCCAGCTCAGAAGGGCAGAGTCCAGCCTCTCCTCCCACAAGAGTGCAGACCATGAACCTTCTTAATGTAAAATAACTGGCCTGAAGCCCAAGAGCTTAAACCAGAACTGATACACTTTTAGAATAACAGACACTGAGCCCTCAATCAGCAGTTCACAACTTAGAAGGATGTAGGCTACCTGTCCTGCCACCACAGTGCATGCCACAAACCTTCCTAATGTAAAACAACTAGTCTAAAGCCCAAGTGCTTAATCCAAAAGACTTAGAATGATAGCTACACTTTAATCAAGTTACTACCAAGCAGTAATAAATACAATTGAATACTTTAAAGAATAGTATTGGGAATTCCTTTATAACTGAAAAAAAGGCCAATGGGGAACAAGGTACTCAAGGGGAGTTTGTGAGGGTGTAGTGCTTTTAATTTTTTAGTGCTGAATTGCTTTATTGAGCAAGTGCCAGGTAACTTAAATGCAATGTGTTACAGGTGATTTAAATGCAAAAACAACAAACAGTAACTTTATTTCAAGTGAAACAAGGAAATAAGTACAGTAAGCAATGCAGATATCACTAGGGATCCACAGAAGCGCTGAAAAGTGGTGTTTTAGGTGGAATTATTGTTTCAGGGAAATAACAAGCAAACAAACAACAAGCATACAAACAAAGCTAGATTCAGCAGGCCTGGATCTAGTCTATGCTACAGCAAACAAGGTGTACCAATTTCAGTAAGAAACAGTTCAAATATGCAGGCACTATAAGCCTTTAACCAAAAATTCCCAGCTCAGAAGGGCAGAGTCCAGCCTCTCCTCCCACAAGAGTGCAGACCATGAACCTTCTTAATGTAAAATAACTGGCCTGAAGCCCAAGAGCTTAAACCAGAACTGATACACTTTTAGAATAACAGACACCGAGCCCTCAATCAGCAGTTCACAACTTAGAAGGATGTAGGCTACCTGTCCTGCCACCACAGTGCATGCCACAAACCTTCCTAATGTAAAACAACTAGTCTAAAGCCCAAGTGCTTAATCCAAAAGACTTAGAATGATAGCTACACTTTAATCAAGTTACTACCAAGCAGTAATAAATACAATTGAATACTTTAAAGAATGCCTGGATTAGTGCTCAAGTTATGCAAACAAAGCTAGATTCAGCAGGCCTGGATCTAGTCTATGCTACAGCAAACACGGTTATACAGTTATAACTGTATATACAGTTATTGCTATGAATACTTACACACTGCTGGGACATCTCTCCTCTCTCTTGCTTCTTGGACCTACTCTTCCAAGAGTTCCTTTTTCCTCTGTTTCAAGTTGGTATAGTGGTGCTGGACCTGCTCACCAGTCTGAGTGATATCAATGGCACTGGTGAGATCATGGGCAAGACTTTGCCAGGTTTCTGCTTTATATTAGGAGACCTGGTACTGGTCCTGCAGCAGTCTCATGTCATGTTTTTTTACCAGGAGTCCTACCATGACCTTGGACTCCTGTATGCCCCAGCGCTGCACCCAAAAGTGCATGCCCTCTCCAACACCTGTCATACTGCCTACAGTGGAGAGCTAGAACCAGTTATGAGCTGTATTCCCACCTGGAGGGTTTAAATACAGATGATTTCCCACCCTTTGCTGTGATTGGATGGTTTTGAAAATGCTCAGCTAAGCTAAGCTATGTGCAAACCTTCTTAGCTATGGTTGGCAGTGCTTAAAGGGGTAGGTTCAGCATTGCTTACCAATGCGCAAATCCACTTAGCTGGGCTACTCATTGGTTAGTATTCATATGTACACAGTGCTAATACCCAGTCAGCATAGCTGTGCAATGCTTAGCATTGCTTATGTTTTATTTTAGTGGACTACCACCTGTATGGATTGATTCATCATTCATTACATAATATAGATTTATTTACCTTCCCTGATGTGCCCCAATGAACTGTAATTGTATTTATTCTTGTGTGACTATACTGTATGCAGCACTTGTGTTTATATGGGGGTTTCACTACTTTATTACACTGACACCTCACATCTGGGCCTAATACACTACTCTGGTTGAGAAATATAACTTACTTCCTACATAAATATACAAATAAATTAAAATTGGAATGTTTACACATACCAAATGAAAATGGCTTTGGTGTGGCTTGAATTGTGAATGACTACATGCAAGGCATATGCTCTAACTGCTACACTATTACATTCATGTTTATGCTGGATGTCTATTACTATTTAACTTATTGTGCTGCTAAGCATAGCTGAGCAAAGGGCACACCCACACAGCTACCGGTAAATTTTATTTCATATGTGAAAAAAATATTTGCTGTGTTTTTTACTTCTTACCCTTCAGAATATCCATGCTAATGCTAAAACTGTTATTCTATCAACTTTCTGATTTGTAGGGACAAATGTCCCTTATGGCTTTGTCCAGATTTCTTACTCTGATGGATTGGCAGGTGTGCATTGTGTACTTTATATCCTGTAAAAATGCATGCTAATGCTAAACCTGTTATTCTATGAATTGTCTGGCTTTGTAGGGATGATTATCCCTTATGGGTTTGTCCAGATTTCTTACCCTGATGGGTTGGGGGTGTTACAAGCGTTCTCGCTCTATTTAAATTTCTGTATGGCAATTCTGGTGTGCAGAGGCATGTGTATTGTGAGAGCACTGCTCTCAGATACACCCCCTGCACTCATACACAGAACTGTGTACATGTTACAGCTCGGCAGCATGCCTTCATGAATATGCATGACATACTGCTGTGCTGCACAGGAATGGTCTCTTCTCCTGCACAGAAGTTTACTAAATTTGGGGGATAGTCTCCTCACCCTAGTAAGGTCCAACACAACATATCAGAAAGGGCTTGTAATCTTCATGGAGGCCTTATATCTTATACTTGCATGTCATTGGCTGATGATAGTGCAAATCAGCTGTGTTGGCTACAATTTCATTTCAGAACCACAGAATGGTTAAGAAGCAATCACCTCCTAATTAGAAGCATGTTAAAAGACAAACATGCTGGCTATGGGGAACCATTCTGTATGAGACTTTCTGCACAAGGAACATGTGTTTGCAAAAACTTAAATATCACCACATTTCAACAGAGGAATTTTGCACTCCAGCAGGAATGTAACCCTTTTTGTTTACATCAGAATGCAGATGTGTGAATATACTTACAGGGAATAGGGATTACAGCATTAAGCCTTTATTACAACTATGATAATGAAATGTCATTGATATCCAATGTGTTACACCTACAGAGGATGTACAATGCATCAGGTGTGGAATGCTTTTTGGCAATGTGGCACACTGGTCTCTTGGGAGTGTCTCTTTATAGTGGTTGTAATTTATTTATTTGTTTATTTACTTGCAGTTTGTTTGCCAGGATGGTCCATTGGCTGAGAAGACATAATTTTCAAAGGAGTCCTAGGGAGAAAATTATCATAAAGACATTGTACAGTGTAAACAAATTATTAGCAATATAGTAATACAGAAATACAGATAAAAACATGGTATTTAAAAGTAAAGTTTAGTAAATATTTACAAATATATTTGTTCCTACTATAGAAATATAACAGCAGATGCAAAAAGCTGCATAGGTAACCTGCTATTTGTCTGGACCTATTAATTTGACATATTATCAGGGAGGGTTGCCCCTAGGGGACACACTACAATGGACTCCAGTGATGGGTGTATGATTATACAGCAGTATCTGTCATGGCACACATGGGAATAGCTGACTATCATTAGTATCTTAGTTGTATCCATACACTTAGTATGTTTGCACACTGTGGAATATGGCATGTGTGATCAAGCAGTGGATACTGCCAGCCCTTCTGTTCTTGCTGTATCTCTACATAGCGTACTTCCAAGTATGTGATCCCATCATGTGTTCCCATTCTGTTGTCTTTCAGGGCACATGTACCAAAGACAGCATGCACCTTTTACTGATGCAGAGAATAAGATTATACTTGAAGGCCTACACCAACACCATGAACTCGTGCTGTCCAGGGAAGGCAAAACAGGGAACAGCAGGCAGTATTGTGAGCTAATCTTGTCCATGATGTGAATGCTACAGATCATCAGAGCAGGACATATGAGTCGGTTCAACACTGCGCAACAGACATGATCAATGCTGCACACAGAAGAGCAGTAGATGCAGCCAGGGATCGTGGCATCACTGGTGGAAGGCCTGCAGCAGAACAACTATGCTCACAGTTTCTGTGGCAGAGAAGCATACAGGTAAGCTTAGTTTGATCACCATTGCAATGCTGTAGCTTTCAGTGTGTCAGGGTGTACATACTCTTAAGAGGTGGTCAGGTCTGTGTTCTTTGGGGGGTTCACTGCAGTTTGACTCTCGTACTCAGATGTTGACCAATACAATAATTAACATAGTAGCTACTGTAAATGTGAGACTTGTGGATGCATTACCTTGTTGTGGTGCAACATGCGGTGGTACTGACATTACCTCTCTCTCTACTTTGTACAGGTCCATCAGGTATCAGACAAGGCTGTGGTCCAGCTCCTGTTAAGCACAACACTGTTTTATTAAAGATGTACATTTACAGCAATGTAATCCCTAGAGTGTCATCCCAGGCCTGCTGCCTAGAGTGCTGTACTGACAGCATGATTGTTAACTGCACAAATATTTTATGACTGTAAACATGTTATAGTCATTCGTATGCCTTGTAGGTTTTAT
Organism: Protopterus annectens; assembly: GCF_019279795.1. Lineage (NCBI taxonomy): Eukaryota > Metazoa > Chordata > Ceratodontiformes > Protopteridae > Protopterus > Protopterus annectens. Next base: position 681,728,921 of record NC_056746.1, read on the forward strand.
CAAACTGATAGATGTGGCAGTATTGTCAGGACATTGCAGATTGCCATATGTATCAGCTGTGCAGAAACTTCACAGATCTCAACAGTGTACATTATTTTTGCTGATGAGATTGCTGTGTAAAGTGCTTTTATTTACAAGTAGCTACAGCTGTTTGTGGGAATAGTTATGTACTCTTGTCTTACTATATAAGGTTGGGGTTTCAACAGGCCTGTAGTAGTGCCAACAGTGTATAAAGCTGTACATTTATTGCAACACAATACTGCATAGCAAAATAGTGTAGGTATTAATGTACTGATTTTTCCTCTCTTATCACAGGTGACCAGGGGGTCTGTTGCTGTCCCCTACACTATCTGATGTTAGTGTCTCTTCAGACTCTGATGATGATGGTGGCCACAGTGAGGTACAGGTTGGGGGGGATTCTGTGGCTGAATAAGTCCCAGAGGTTGACATCACTCATATGCCCTCATTGTCACTGCACACAGTCAGTATGTCTAGACATACCCATTTCCCAGAGGCCACAGATACTAGACAGTCAGAGGATGGAAAAATTGAACACAAAAGTGTGGCAACTATGGCTCCAGTGAGTGTAGGCACTGGCCATAGCCAGAGACCTGGTGAAGTTCCACACAGGTGGATTGATATGGGTGCTTGTAGTAGGCCTGCTTTCCTTCCACCACCTGTTGCAGGTGTCACATCATGGTTCCCTCAGTGTATTTATTGAGCAATAATGGAAGCACAGGCATGTTCTGAAAGGAACTCCAGATGTATGCTCAGGGTTATGGATGCAGCATAGTCTGACATCCATTACTGCCTTTACTGCATTGGGGACAACCTGGATCGGTTCACTGTCCATGTGGTTGTGCACAATCATGCTCCCATAGTGGCAGTACATCCAGTTTTACAGAGGGGAGTGTGCTGTGCATACCAAGACACGGCAGGCCATGGGCTTGTAGTCCTGAACATTTCTGTGTAGGACACAGTCCAAGCAGACAGCAGTCACCATCAGCTGCTAGCACTGCTTCTAACCTTGGCCTGGAGGTGCTAGTACAACTCCTGGTAGAGCTACTTCCTGTGTTCGGGCTGGAGACGATGAACTGTCAGCACTACCATGAATGGTTCAAAGCTGTCCGACATACACACATGTAGGGCTGGCACTGAGCTTGACTGTGTACATGCGCACACCACTGTCAAATACAGGTCACCTGCAGACTAACATGGCACAGTTCCATGGTCCATCTTGCCTGGTTCCATTCCTGACTCACACACATGCTGTCAACCTTTTGGGATAGCCAAGGCCTCCTGCACCCCCATACAACACTCTGTGCAAGTGATGATACCTTTGTTACATCCCTGTCATCCTCATCATCAATGCAGGGAAATGAAGCTATCTGTCTGATGCACAGGGTGACTATATAATCTAACATGTACTTGTGTAATGCATTGTTGTTTTACCATGCCACTTGTAGTGGTTACTAACAGATACTGTATGCTGATATTTGTAATGAGTGGGCCGCATACATTTGTGTACCTTATGTTGTATGATGTTGTAATGCTTGGATACTTACATAATGAAAAGTGCGTCAAGGACATGTTTATGTTTCTGTATCAGGATTCAGTTGGGGACACCTATGGATACACATTAGTAATAAAGCCATAGAAGTCAAAGCAAAGGATAGAATGTCAGCACAGAAGAAATATGTCCTCAGCAAGGTACAACACTATAAGTGCATGGCTCCATAAGTCCATATGTTTGTAATAGGCTAACAAGGACAATGGCATCATGCAGCATACTCATGCATCTCTAATCTGTGAAAAGGTTGGATACCCTTGATAAATGTCACCAGGGTTGTGGGAGCTAACACATCTACAAGCTGTGGTGCTGGGGATGACCCTTCTCCACATTTCCTGTTGCCAGTACAGACATTTGTCTGACAACAGCTAAGATTTTCTTGTTCTGCATCCCATGGGTGAACCTGAACATGATGTGTGTCACAGCAGCTGTGTGCTTCACATGCATGGGGGGGTCTTTTGCATATAGGGTGTACTGTCTGCATTACATACCTGTCTCTCCAGCATGTACTATGCATATCACAGTAATATCTAGGTGTGTAGGATGGGTAAGACATGGTTGCACAGGAGGTACACAGTGGGATCTGACACATCCCTATATGGCAGCCATACTCATCTCCTACAAAGCATTAATGAGGCAGACTACACATGTATGCTCTTAACACAGACCCCATAGGACATGTTATCTGCAATGTGTATTGCTGTACCATGGAGCTTGTGTGGCTGCTAGAGTTGTAAGATATGCCTGTGTAGTGACATAGCAACTGTGCCGTTGTACACAATGATAGGTGTGATGAGTGCCACATTCAGTATGGCAATGACAGTCTGGGAGTTACATCACAGACCTGTCTGTTTAGGTTGTACAACACTGAATACATCTCCACATCTCACTTACCACTGAATGCCAAAGGCTACATTTCTCTCTGTGTCTATACATCCATCAGTAATGGTGCAACTGTGTGTGGTGTGCATATCCCTCCTAGCAAACATCTAGTACAGCTGTGATGCATGCTAGATCTGGGAGTTATGATAACTGCCAGGGCTGCCAGCACACGCATTCATTAATCCCCTGGGCATTGCACATAACCTGGCTGTTGATGGAGTGGTACCTTTTGCAGTTGACATAGATTCTGCCCTCCTCACCAGGTGCTGCCTTGATGTGCACATGAGTGCAATCTTTGGCACACAGTACTTCAGGGTAGTGTGCTACACAGCAGAAGTGCTGCATATTTCTGGCCGTCACCTCAGCGGTGAGAGGAAAAGAAATGTGCTCACTGGCATGTGGTAGCATGGAATCCAGGAAATAAAAAATGTGCTCATTGGCATGTGGTACCATGGAATCCAGGAAATGGAGGAGTACCCTAGATGCTGATGCCTTTGAGATTCCCATCATATCCCCATTTGGTATTTGTAAAGTGCCTGTAGCTAGTATCCTTAGGGCTACACATACCTTTGTTTCCACTGGAATAGATTCCCCTCTGTTGGCTCTGGGTCTTAGTTGAGGGCAGCAGAGCTCAATGATTTCTTGTAGTATGTCCCTGTCCACCCTGTAGCACTCTATAATCTCCAGCTCATGCAGCTCCTGGAAGGTTACCCTAGGGATGAACAATCTTCTCATTATCTGTCTAAGCCTACTTTTAGCAGCAGCAATGACTTTTCTCTCATTTAAAATTCCCAAGTCTATACTCCAATGGTGCAGTGTACTTGTGAAAAATCAGAATGTAGGGTGTATGAACACTTTATAGAGCTCTGCTGTAGGTGCAGAATGTGTGATTGGGTAACTGTGATGCATTCCACCTGCCTATAATATAATTAACATAATTTAATGGCCCTATTTTAGCTTAAACAAGGGTCACAACTAATTAAATACATTTTTAAGCATGCTCAGTGCGGTGGTGAGCCACGCAAACACTCGCACAGAAGTTAGTGGACAACACCCCCGGTAGGGAACGCTCAGCCAGGTGGCGCACCATGCAAACAAGTGCATCTAAGCTGAAATTAGATTTGAAGTCAGTAGACACAACCCCCCTTTGTCAACTATCTCCTGTGTAAACAGCAACATGAGTCTAGGCCTACATGAAGGGGATATGTGAACACAATTAATCCTTTTTGATATTCAGTACCTTCACATCAGGTATCAGTGCTCATGGCCTGGAAACTACAAGCTTCAGAGCCCAACCACGTTAGCAACAGTACCAATGCACCATTGTAGGGATTCAATGCACAGTCCTGTAATACATTTCTGTCACATACTTATTATTTTTTTTCCAATTTTTGTTTTTTTATTTTTCTATAAAGCATGTTTGATCACTGTGGTGTGCCATGCAAACAGCCAGATTATTAAGAAAAATAATTTAACTTATTTCTTTTATTTTTTCTGATATTTTTCTGACATACAAGATGATAGTTTCACTCATATGTGTATGTGATATGACATTTCTGTCCAAATATCTACATTTTACCACCCTTTTGTCTGTCTTCACTCCTATACATGGAATTGACATACAAGATCATAGTTTCACTCATATGTGTATGTGGTATGACATTTCTGTCCAAATATCTACATTTTACCACCCATTTTGACTGTCTTCACTCCTATACATGGAATTATTTCCATGTACACTACAGACACTGACACAGGGTCTGTAGAGATGCCTATCTGCTTGCTGGATCTGTCTACCTGCCTCATATGCATGACATTCACCTGCTTATAAGGTGATTTGCATACCATGGAAGTTTCTGTGTTGACATGGCTCAGCAGCGCTTACTGAATCTACAAAGGTTTACAGCCATGTAAGCAGCACGGTGCAATGTCTATATGGAAAAAAATGTAGGCTTTATTAAATTCCCCCCATTGTCTAACACAGAAAAGTATATTTTTCTAAAGTTGTTATATGTTCTAATCTAGTGTGTTTATACAAAGCATTGGTTTCATCCTTACTTTTAACAGCACATAAATACTCCTTAATTTTTTTGATAATTTCAGTTGTGGTCATCACTACATAAAAAGCATTGCATTAGGAGTGTACTGATATATAAACTAAACCTATAAAATTAGATGTAGTGTCCTGTTATGTGTATAGTTGTCTTAAAATGAGAACAATTAATATTCAGAACTTCCATTATGTAATTGCATGTTGTACAAAAAACACATGCATGTTGTATAGCCTAAAATTATTGTACTATCATTCTCTAGTATATGCTTAAGTCAAGTAGATCTCTTATAAGTAAAAGTTCAAGCAGACCCAACCATTTTGATAATATCATCATTACATTTTTTGTACAGCATGCAATTACATTTAAGACAACTATAAGTAAAAAAGAACACTTTACATATAATTCTATAGGTTTAGTTTATATATTAGTATGCTTCTTGTGTATTTTTTTATGTAGGTATGGCCATTACGAAATTCTCAAAAAGAATTAAGGAGCATTTGCATGGTAAAAAAAAGTAAGAATGAAACCAATGCATAGCATAAACACACCAGAACATATTACAAATTTTGGAAATGTTACTTTTATCTGTTAGACAACCCCCAGGATTAAATAAACTCTGTGTAGGCACTTTGTAGAGCCTACACGGAATGTATCCATGTACGTGGCCATGGTTCCCCCTTGTCAGTATGCCATGCATATTAATGAAGGCGTGCTGCCATAGGATAGCAAAGGAACAGGGATATTGAATCAGTGAAGGGAGATGTATAGACACTATCCATGGTTGTGGATGCCTGGTCAGATGTTATGTACAGGGTGCAGCTCCCTGTAATGCACTCCACCACTCTTGAAATGCTGTGAATTGTGTTAAATGTGTAAAATATAAGTTATATGGTTTTATTTATTTATTATTTATTTTTTTTGCATGTTTGCATGGTGTGGAATGGAGCACACGAATGCCAAGCTGTGCTTGCATATAGACAGCTGACACCTGCTACACATATAAAAATTGAAACTGGATGTAATCAATTATCATAATTATTTTATTTTTCCATCGTAATTTTTTTTTGTAATTGCCGTTTGTGCAGTGCAGCATGGAGCACCACAGAGCTGAGCACCACTTATACATGCAAAGTCAATACCTGCCAGATACCTAAAAATGGAAACCGAATGCAATTAATTATTTATTTATAGGTTTGTTTACGCGTGTTTGCACTTTGAGGTGCGGTGCTCAGCAAAGCTAATAGGTAGTCTAGCAGTATATGCGAGGGTATACTAGTTTTGATAATATCCAAGTAGCTAAATGTGTAGAATTATGGCCTTATGTGTAGTAGGTCCTGGGTTTGACTCCACAGCAGGTAGAACAGGTTTGTAATTTAATGTGCAATGTTTGTTTAATTTAATGACAAAATTGTGAAATATGGTACTGCTGCACTTTGCTAAGCTTTACTCGACCATGCTAAGCACTGCATAAACATGCTAATGGCTACCACTGTTTGCACAGTGCTAAGCTCTGCTAAAACCATGGTTGTGTGAGTTTTTTGGCTGCTCAGCTCTGCTTTGCTGTTTTGAGTGCTGCTTAGCAACATGGCACTTTTTTGAATGTTGCTCAATTACTTGTAAGGGTGGGAAAACAGCCTATATTAAGCACAATAGAGCGTCATTCTGTATCATTTATTGGAGTTCAATCGACTGTTTATATGGCAGGCAGTGCTGGTGATGGTGTGCGCTTTCAGGTGCAGAAGTGGGGTATTCAGGAGTCCAGGGTTATGGTTAGGCTCCTGTTAAAAAAAAAAACATGAACTTAGGCTGCTGCAGGGTGATTTTCAGGGCTTGGAGTGTAAGGCAGAGGCCTAGGACCATTTGGCCAGGGAACTCACCAGTATTACTGATATCCCACACAGAGGCGAGCAATGTCATCGGTTTACATTCATATGTTTGAGTGCACATTGCTCGACCATATATTTTACCGACTTTTCTCTGGAAATCCCATAATGCTGAATGGTAGGAATGTCATAAAAACATTGAATTCAACATTTTTGACTGCTCTACTCCAGAAAACAAGTGCTAAGATGGGTCAAAAAGGAGATTAGATTTTGCGATTCACAACACTTGCAATCACATTTTTGAGATGTTGCCGCACTCCTTTCGGCCATACCTGCTTGACCATTCACCGGTCGACCATATGCATGTACACCATGTTGTCACCATAATGATGACCTGAGGAGGAAAAAGAGGGGAACCTTGAACACCTGGGACAAGCAGCTAGAGCAGGGAATGCCTCAAAAATATGTAAGTAGTTTTTCATCTGTTTTACCAATATGCAAGCTGAATGTTTGCAAAACTGGTATGTATAATGGTGTGCTTCTCTCCCATCAGCTGCAGCTGAGAGGGCTCATAATGGTGTGTCCCATGCCAGGCGCCAAGCTAGGTTGCACTGTGAGTGTGGTATGTATGGATATATTATGGTAACTGTAGTGCAATAAGCAAGAAAGAATGAAGCATTTACTACAATAAAGTATACACAAGAAAAACCCGTAGTGCAATATATGGTCAATTAGAGCTGTAGTGCAATAAATGAACAATAACAACTGTAGTGCAATAAACAATAAACAATACCAATAACAGTAAGCACAATGGTGTACAGCAGGATTGTGTTGTCATATCCATTACTGTAGAGATGTACCCATTAATTGTCTATGGAAAGGTTGCTGCCATCAAATGTAACACTGTAATAGCTGTAAAATGCAACACTAATGGCCTGCAAACTGTATTGTTTATCCCATAGTATGGTCCAAGGCTGCATCCAAGCCAGTATCGGTCATATAATGCTCGCTGTTCCTCCTCCTTCAGGTAATAAAAGTATATGGGTGACGTAGCCCACTCCATGGGCAGATATTGTGTGTGGACTTCTCAGATATTTCAAAGCAATACCAATAAAAAGTGTTCACCAGCATTGTTGATTCTAAAATAAAGCTGTATTAATATATGCAGTACAGTTGTATTCCATGCATGTGTGTTCTGCAGTCACTGCAGTCAATTGTAGCACTGTAATAGTTCTAAAATGCAAGAAGAATGTGCTGTAACTTGTATTGCTTAGCTCATAGTATGAATCCAGGTTATCTCTAGGCCAGTATCAGTCACTCAGTAGTCAGCAGTGGCTCAGTAGTTCAGTCTGTTAAATGCCTTATAAACAGTACATTTTTCCACACACAGTCCTGGGTTCAAGTCCATTGGTGTGTGTGACACCAGTGTACTGGCCCAGTAATCAAAGAGCCTCAAGCCTCATCTCTAGCACCAGTGAGGGATGTGCACATTGGGGGGATAACAAGTACACACACAGTAAAGTGCAATTTCCCTTAAGAGCACACAGAAATCACAGCCAGTCTGGAGCTGGTTTCTCCCTTTCTCTGAAGATCCTCAATAAGACTCCCCACTGGCACAGATATAGGGTCCAAATCTCAGCCTAGTGGTCAAGCTAAAACCTCCAGCACCCTCTCTGTCCAATCAGTGCTTTGTGTTCCTGCCCAAATAGCTGACACACACACACACACACACACACACACACACACACACACACACACACACACACACGCACACACGCACACACACACACACACACACACACACACACACACACACACACACACACACACACACACACACACACACACACACACACACTTTAAGATTTGCTTTAGATACAGACACACAGACACTCCTGGGGAAGGCTGGCACAAGTTCTCCAGCTATGCCCCCTTCTCTCCAGACTATAAGGTAGAAATGACTGCCACCAACCACTATTATCAGCTACTATAAGGCCCTTCCCAAAGGGTGACCAATTTCACTGTGCAATATTACTGTTATCCAAGTAGTACGTGTGCCGAACAGCAAAACTGTTGGAGTGGCTTGGACAGTATCACCAAATACATGCAAGTACTCTCTAAGAGCATCTCTACACAAAATAGACAGAGTTGAAAGGTTTAATGATAAATAATAAAAGCACAAGACAAATCTCATCAATTCAACATAGTGCTAATCAAGAGTTGAGAGATCACAGGAAACTTTTAAAACAATATTGTAGGGCAGTCTGACATAAATATAGAAAACAGCTAGACTAATCTGGCTAAATTCCTGTCTAACTCTATGAGAAATATTAAAGTCTAAGATCCTACTTACAGAGCAAAGCAAGTGCTGGTGGGCAGATGTCAGCTTCAGACAAAATCCAAAATGCTCAAATCTTTCTCTCTGAGATAGTTTTAAATAGATATACACATTACTGCTGAGTCTTTTCACATTACATAATTTTTGACACCTCTGCTGAAGTTTCCCAGGCTCAGAGAACTCAAAATGTAACATTTGTTTGTAATCTTGCACCTGCCAGGAAACAACAGCAAAAATGGAAACTTTACATATAAAACCTAATAATTAACTCTTTTCCTAAAACAACAGAAAGGATTTCTTAGTCTAAATGCCCTGTCTGCAAGCTTGAGATCAAACAGTCACAAAATGCTTCACTTATCAGCTTTCTTCCAGCAGGGTGCACTGTAGTTACATTTTTGAAGCTCAGAACATATAACACAGTTTTCTTACATTTTTATAAACACACCTATGGATTATATTAATATTTACAATGACATATAATTATCTACCAAATTCTATCTAGCTGGGCTTGCAGCCTTCACATATCTCCCCTTCCCCCAGAGAACTCAAGATAGTTTTTCAAGTGTCCATTGAGAAACATTGCTTGAGAGGGTTAGTTCTATCTGGGTATACCTTACCCTGTTCCCTGTCTTGAGACCCCATCTGCATTGGCATTGCTAACCCCACTGCAGTGCTGAACTGACATTTCATATGCTTGCAACCCTAGGCTCCATCTTAGCAACTTGGCATTTTGCTGTCTGGCTCAGTGTAACCATGTTAGGGGGTTATGATCTGTAACTACAGTGAATTATTTTCCATACAGATAATGTTGAAGTTTCTGCAGTGCCCACACTATGGCTAGACATTCCTTTTCCACAGCTGCATAGCATTCCTCCTTGAGATGGATCTTATGACTGAGATAAACCACTGGGTGGTCTTCTCCCTCTGAAGAAATCTGGATAAGTGCAGTCCCCACCCCATGGTTAAAGCATCCACCTGCACAAGAAATTCTTTGCTATAATCTGGACTGGCTAACACAGGGGGTCATCCCATAGCTTCTTTAAGCTTCTGGAATGCCTGCTCACATGCTGTGGCCCACACTACCTTAGCTGGCCTGTTTTTCCTTGTCAGGTCTGTGAGGGGAGCAGCTATGGTATTATAACTGGGGACAAACTTTCTGAAGTACCCTGCTGTCCCTAAGAATACCCTCACCTGCATTTTTGTAACAGGTGCAGGCCAGGCCTGAATAGTTTCCACTTTGGCAGGTTCTGGCCTGATCTTACCACTCTCCACTCTATGTCCCAGGTAGGAGACCTCTGCCATACCCACCTGACATTTGCTTGGCTTAATGGTCAACCCTGCCCTCTATAGTCTGCCCAGCACCTCCCTGATATGTTGAAGGTGATAGTTCTTGCCAGGAATGGCTGTAGATGGCAATATCATATAGGTTAGCAAGGGCAAACTCTCCTGCTCCTGCTAGGATATGCTCTACCAGCCATTGGAAAGTTGTTGGGGCATTATTCATCCCAAAGGGCATCTTTGTGAACTCATACGAGCCAAAAGGAGTCACAAAGGCTGACCTCTCTCTAGCACTGGGAGTCAACGGCAGCTGCCAGTAACCTTTGGTAAGTTCAATGGTGGTAAGATACTTAGCTCCACCAAGCTGCTCTAGGGCCTCATCTGTCCTAGGTATTGGGTAAGCATATGACTCTGTACGACTATTTAATTTCCTGTAGTCCACACAGAACCTGGTGCTGCCATCCTTCTTTGGCACCAGCACCACTGGGGAGGCCCAGGGACTGTTGGACTCCTGAATTACCTCTAGTTCAAACATTTCCTGCATCTCATCCTTCAGAGTCTGTTTGACTCTCTCAGGCACCCTATAAGGGGCCTGTCTAATAGGCCTTAGGGGTCCTGTATCAACATGGTGCTGCACGAGGTGGGTGCACCCTGGTTTCACAGTGAACATGTCCCTAAACTCCTGTAACATTGCTCAGATTTCTTGAACCTGGGTAGGAGATAGCTGCTGAGACATTGCTACCCCTTCCACTGAGGTGTCAGTCTGAGCCTCACTGAAGAGATCAGTCACCAGATCTCCCTCAGACTCCTCCTGCAATCCACTGCAAATACTCAGCACAAGGGCCTCCCTATCATGGTAAGTTTCATTATGTTAACATGGTACAATTTGTGCCCCAGCCTCCTGCCTAGCAGTTCTAAATGTAATTAACATCACTGACATTCCTTATCACCTTGTAGGGTCCCTCACAAGCTGCTTGCAGGTTGTTGGGTCTGACAGGAATGAAAACCATTACCTGCTGCCCTACAGCATACTCACTAGCTCAAGCATTCCTGTCATAACAGATCTTTTTCTGTTTTTGGGCTTTTGACAGGTTCTCCCAGGCTAAGCCCATGAATTCCCTGAGCCTTGACCTGAGGTTTAGGACATATGCCACAACCGACTCCTTGTGAGATTCACACTTGCCTTCCCACTCATCAAGAATTAAGTCTAGAGCCCCCCTCACCTTATGCCCATAGAACAACTCAAAGGGTGAAAAACCTGTAGATTACTGGAGAACCTCTCTGTAAGCAAACAACAGATGGGGCAAATATTTGTCCCACTCCCTCTTAAACTGGTCTGCAAATGCCCATAGCATGGACTTGATTGTGGGGTTTAACCTTTCAACAAGATCATTAGTCTGAGGACGGTAGGGGGTGGTCTTCAGGTGCTTCACCCTACAGTACTTCCCACAGACAAGCCGGTAGGTCTGACATGAAATTGGCACCTTTGTCAGTCAGTATTTCTTTTGGGAAAGCTACCCTACTTAAAACCTTTAACAAAGCATTTGCCACCTTTTCCGCCTCAATGGAGGACAAAGCCACTGCTTCAGGGTATCCTGTAGCATAATCAACTACCACTAGGACTTACTTTTTCCCTGTGGAACTTGGGGTATTTACAGGCACCACAATATCCATATATACACTCGAAATGGCTCCTCAGTCACAGGCAAAAGCACCAAAGGAGCTCTCACCTTGTCTCCTGCCTTGTCTACCTTTTGGCACTGCTCACAAGTCATGCAGCACCCTGTTACATCTCTGGAAATCCCAGGCCAATAGACTTTCTGCATAATATGTTTCTTTGTATGTTTTATGCCCATATGGCCTGCAAAGGGAATATCATGGGCTATCGCTAGAAGCACCAGACAGTAGGCACTTGGTACTACCAACTGCTGTGTTCTCTCACCAGAGGTCCACTCTCTATACAGTAACCCTTTGTCCCAGTATACAGATTCCCCCTTCCCTTGAGAATCAAATTCTTCACTTGCTACCTGCCTCAGGCCTTGTAATCTAGGCTCTGACAGCTGAGCCTGTCTCAACTCTGTCTTTGTAACCCTTCCCAGCTCCCCTTCCACAGGAAGTCTGGCATCCTCTGATAGTGGTGCCTCACTGTCAGCCTGGGTACTACAACTCACCTTTGCCCTTGCAGTCACTCTGTCCAAGGGAACATCAGTACCCGCAAGCAGCTGTGGTTCATATTCAGTCTCACTGCTACAGGGTAGCTCCCTCCCTGAAGTAACTACCTCACCAGTCCTGGTTGCATGTGTTCAGTATGCCTGGGTCTCCCCCAGGTTGCCAGACCCACATGCTTGTCTCCTAGCCTGCCTATGTGTAACTACATAAGCACATGGTACTTTATTATTGAAATCATTCCCTATCAGGACATCTGCAGAGATATCCTCAAACACACCTACTTGCTTGCTTCCTTTTCCACCCTCTCAGTCAAGGTGAACCCTAGAAAAAGGTCTTTGGAAAGGGAACCCTCCTAAATCTCTGACTGGAGTAGACTGCCTAGGCAAGTAATGCTCCTCTGTAACCATTGCAGGTTTGACAATGGTTAGGTCAGAGGCTGTGTTTCTCTTAGCAATGGCCTCTTTGCCATTCACTGTGATAGAATATAACCTCTTGTGGTAGTTTGGTACTCTTGTTGCCTCAAGACAACCTAATGTTGGCATTTTGTCTTTCCCGCTTACTGGCTCTCTCACATTTTATTCCCCATCTTGCCTCCATGGACATCTATATGCCACGTGGCCCCACTGGTTGCATTCCAAACATTTAACCCTAGGTACTGGACATGTAACTGGACTAGTGGCTTCCCCTGCTACTGTCAGATTCTGTTGGGGCAGCCTGGGCTGCCAACCATGAGTTCCTTTAGATCCATGAGCAGCACTGGGTGTCCCCTTCCTGTGCAGTGATGCCCTGCTTGCTAGGTATAGGTCTCCCTTCTTCCCCAACTCATCTGAAGTAACACATTGTCTATTAGCTAACCAGATCTTCATGTCCTCAGGCAAAGTGCTAAGGGCTTGTTCCCTCAATAAAAGGACTGCCAGCCCTTCAAAAGTGGTAACCTGACATCCACTTACCTATCTATGAAAATAAGTGCACAGTTCAGCAACATATTCACTCACACTTTCATCTGCCTTGTGTCTATGCTCATGACATGTTTTCCTATAAGCTTCAGGTGTTAGCTTAAAAAATTCTAGCAAACAGTTCTTAACAGTAGTATAATCAAAATATTCATGATCAGATAATTTAGACAGCACAGTCACAGCTTTACCATGGAGTAAGGGGGTCAGGAACCATACCCAGAGCCTTTGGTCAACATCATACTGTTTACATACCCTTTCAAACATATGAATACAACTATCAAAATTATCCCCCTCTGTAAACTGTGGAAGTAATTTACTGACCTTTTGTGCTTCTGGGGTCCAGTTACTCCCTTCCCCATTACCTCCATGACTCTGGTGAAGAGCTGGCATCTCCTTTTCATGCTGCCTCTGCCTCTCCTTCTCATCAGCTTCCAGGCATAGCAGTTTCTCGTTCTCCTCAGCCTCTCAGTCTCTCTGCTGCTTCTGTTTCTAAATGCCTGGCCTCCAACCCAAGTCTCTTTAGATCCAGATGGACTTTTAAGTCCTCTGTAGAAAGGTTGAGCTGTCCATTCTCTAAGTGTTGCATCTCCACGGCCAGTCTTATCATCCTCCTGGTTGCTATTTTCTGCTGCAGCTGTGACCAAAGCTGCAATCATGTCTGCTTTAGTCAGGTTTCCATGCACCAGTCCTTTAGTCTGGCACATCTCAGCCAACTGGCTCCTTGTCAGCTTATCGTATTCCTCTGCTAACATGCTTGACTGCTCTCCCTGACTAACTAAGCTAACAAAAGAAATAAAACAGTTGTGATCTGAACTCTGAATATTCACTGTATGGCTGATTTAGAGTACAAAATCACCTTTGGTGATCACTGTAAACAAGCTACAGGAATTTACTATCCACACCACTACAAGCCAATTAGTATGTGATGTGGCTAACTCACTACTATCAAACAATTAATATTTGATGTGGATATCTCACCAGTGCCAAACAATTAATATGTGATGCCCATGCTCTGGCCCAGTAATCAAGGAGCCTCAATCCTCACCACTAGTACCAGCGAGGAGCATGCACAATGGGGGGATAACAAGTACACACACAGTAAAGTACAATTTCCATTAAGAACACACAGAGATCACAGTCAGTCTGGGGCTGGTTTCTCCCTTTCTCTCCAGATCCCCAATAAGACTCCCCACTGGCACAGCTATGGGGTCCAAACCTCAGCCTAGTGGTCAAGCTAAAATCTCCAGCACGCTCTCTGTCCAACCAGTGCTTCATGTACCTGCCCAAATAGCTGTCACACACACACACACACACACACACACACACACACACACACACACACACACACACACACACACACACACACACACACACACACTTTAAGATTTGATTTAGATATAGACACAGACACTCCTGGGGAAGGCTGACACAGGTTCTCCAGCTATGCCCCCTTCTCTCCAGACTATAAGGTACAAATCACTGCCACCAACCACTATTATCAGCTACTATAAGGCCCTTACCAAAAGGTTACCAATTTCACTGTGTAATATTACTGTTATCCAACTAGTAAGTGTGCTGAACAGCAAGACTATTGGAGTGGCTTGGACAGTATCATCAAATACATGCAAGTACTCTCTAAGAGCTTAAATTACCTCTACACAAAACAGACAGAGTTGAAAGGTTTAATGATAACAATAAAAGCAAAAAACAAATCTCATCAATTCAACACATTGATAATCAAGAGTTCAGAGATCACAGGAAACTTTTAAAACAATATTGTAGGACAGTCTGACATAAATATAGAAAACAGCTAGACTAATCTGGCTAAATTCCTGTCTAACTCTAAGAGAAATACTAAAGTCTAAGATCCTACTTATAGAGCAAAGCAAGTGCTGGTGAGCTGATGTCAGCTTTAGACAGAGTCCAAAATGCTCAAATATTTGTCTCTGATAGTCTTAAACTGCTATACACATTACTGCTGAGTCACTTCACATTACATCCATTTTGACACATCTCCTGAAGTTTCCCAGGCTCATAGAACTCAGAATTTAACATTTGTTTGTAATCTTTCACCTGCCAGGAAATCACAACAATAAAGGACACTTTACATATAAAACCTAGTAATTAACTGTTGTCCTAAGACAACAGAAATAATTTCTTAGTCCAAGCATCTTGTCTCTGAGCTCAAGATCAAATAGTCACAAATGCTTCACTTATCAGATTTCCTTCAGCAAGGTGCACTGTGGTTACATTTTTGAAGCTCAGAACATATAACACAGTTTTCTTACATTTAGTTTTCTTACATTTGTAAAAACATGCCTCTGGATTATATTAATATTTACAATGACATAGAATTATCTACAAAATTCTATCTGGCTGGGCTGGCAGCCTTCACAGTGTGCACTAAATTTTCATTATCAGTCACACAATTATCACCTTTTCCCTCTCCCCAAGAACAAAAGGTACGTGGGTGAGGTAGCTCTTACTATAGGCAGAAATTTTGTTTAGATTTTACATAATTTTAAAATCAATGACAAGAAAGTGTTCACCAGCATTGTTGATTCATAAATAAATCTGTGTATTTGCTGTACAGCTGCATTCCTTGCATGTCTGTACTAAGTTGCTGCAGTCAATTATTACATTATTTGCAGATGCCTCCAGCAGTCACAGCTATTGGGTTCTATCCTCATGCCTCCCAACTAAGCCATGACAGCTGTCAAGTTTATGTTCTGTACACAAACATGCTTCTTAAATGTCACAGTTTCTTGTAATGTAATTAAAATGGCCTTATGTATCTGTCATAGGTTTAACAGAGAAAGACTACCTGGAATGCAATGTATCTGAGAAGGCACAAAAAATGCACTTTATTCATTTGCTTTTACTGCATTTGTCTTTCCTCCTACTTTATTTTGCTTTTCTTAAAAGTACTCAATTTTATTTATTCTGCTGCATTTATTACAGCTTGGTAGTAGCCTGATTAAATTGTAACTGATATTGTAAGTCTTTTGGTTTAAGCACTTGGGCTTCATACAGGCTGTTTTACATTAAGAAGGTTTGTGGTCTGCACTGTTGCGGCAGGACAGGTAGCTTACATCCTTCTAAGCTGGGAATTGCTGATTGAAGGACCAGTGTCTACTATTCTAAAAGTGTATTAGTTCTGGCTTAAGCACTTGGGCTTTAGGCCGGTTATTCTACATTAAGAAGGTTTGTGGTCTGCACTCTTGTGGGAGGAGAGGCTGAATTCTGCCCTTCTGAGGTGGGAATATCTGGTCACATGCTTATTGTGCTTGCTTATTTGAACTGTTTCTTTCTGAAATTGGTGCAGCTTGTTGCTATAGCATAGACCAGATTCAGGCCTGCTGAATCTAGCTTTGTTTGTACAACTTCAGCACTGATCAAGGCCATCTATTTTGGAGAAGGTTCCCCTGCACCCTAGTAAGCAGGGGTGTGCAGTTAGAACTTGTCTGATTGAAGACTGCTGGAACAGGGCTCAGTTTTCAGCTTTTTTTCTGGTTAATTGGGTAATTTGTTTAAATCAGTTTGTTTGTTTTCTATTGTTTATATATATATATATATATATATATATTGCACTTTATTCATCTGCTTTTACTGGATTTGTGTTTCTTCCTACTTTATTGACAAACAAGCTGGATAAGCGCAAGTACAACAAATAACAAATAAGTGAAAAAAAGTCCAAAAGTCCAAGATAGAACAAAATTTTAAACATAAGAAAGTTTATTTATAACTTGAAACACTTTTCGTCACCAAAAGTATGGTAACTTCCTCAGAAATAAATACCCAGTTAGTGCAACAGTTTTAAAATACACAGCAACAAACGGCATATGCTAAAATGAACCAATCAATGAAGTATTTAATTTAAAGAAACGGTCCATATTAAAACCAATATGTCACGTTAATGACAATATAAAACTCTGTGCAGACCACTCAAGTGTCTAAAGTAAAAACTTGTTGGTAGAATGGATAAAATAAGGACACCCTGCTATTTATTTGTAAAAGTGTATTTATATATGATACTCCTATTGTGTTTAAAGACCAGCTTATATAAGAGAAATCAAGTTTAAGTGAAATAAATACAAAAATACGCTGAATGGGGTGTCCGGATCCAAGAATGTCCATAAAAGACACTAAAAATTCACTTTAATAACCATTAAAATTACTTAGTTAACCTCTTTCATCTACGTTGTAGACTTCATCACAACACATAAATGAATTCCATCCATGTTTAAATACAGTCATAGACCAATCAGCTCCATAAAATAATCAATCAATTATTTCATCATCTTGTTATACACATAACTTATGCACTGTGCCTTCAATCAAATAAAATATCTAGTCAAACCCTTTTACTGTAAAATTGAACATATATATATATATATATATATATATATATATACATTGAATGACCCAAATATAATACAAAAAACACAATGACAAGTAATCTCATTTTGTAAATAAATAATACTGCCAGTTTGGCCAACTTATTCATGGCCTATTGAGAGAGAATGTTTATTTTTAAAACACCTAACCACAGGGCGAACCTAGTCTACTACACTCAGTTTTTGGACGATATCTTCATTATTTTTAGAGGTAATGAGGTACAAGCTCATGCATTTGTCGACTATTTGAACACCACAACAGATTTTTTTATTTACATTTAATTACAGTAATGACACCATTGACTATTTAGATATCAAGTTAACTAAGGACTTAGTAAACAAAAGATTAATTTTAAAACTTTTTAGGAAAACTACATACTGTATCTCATTCCTGCACTTTACTAGTGCTCACTCATTTATACAAAAAAGATCTATAGTGAAGAGCCAGCTTATTAGGGCTGCTAGGATGACTTCTTTAGACAAGGACTTTCTAGAGAAATGCCACTTCTTGAGTGGTATGTTTCAAAAACGTGGCTATCCAATAACCTTGATTGACACTTTAATATAGGAAATTCAGTGTAAATGTTACAATGGCAACTTTAGACCCCTACTTTTTAAGGGAGAAGAGTTGACTCATCAGTTATATGAGTCTAATGAGGCCATAAACACTGGCCATCACTTTAACAATAATAATGCTTTACATTTTATTAATGGTAACACTCACCTCCTAAACATAGGTACTAACCAAAGTACAAATCTAAAACCTAACACCGACCAACAGGTGAATTTTAATGCAAGTTTCATTATGACATATAGTAATGACAGTGCAAGACTTAGGTTTATTTTATATAAGAACTGGACCTTCATTAGTAGAGATAATTCCTTACTTGACAGGTTAGGTAGCTTGCCTAAAATAGTACACAGAAGGGGGTCTAATTTGAAAAATCTCCTTGAGCGTAGAGCTCTAAGTCGTGGTGGGAGATCTGTAGGTATGTACACTTATGGAGCATGCAGGATGTGTAGATACATCAAGACAGACAATTCTTCTCTATTGGTAACAATAGGAAGTTTAACCTTAATAACAAACTTAACTGTGAGTCTTGGGCAGTGATATACATTGCTATGTGCACTAACTGGCCGGCGTTTTACGTAGGTAAAACGGATAGTAAGTTCTGGGAGAGAATCTATGAGCATATTTATGCCATAGATAAAAATAAATGTGAAAATGCACTAGCTAAGCATTCTAATTTATTAGGGGTTCACAAGTTGTTAGAGAAATGTACAAATTGTATAGTGTACAATTCCGCACCTAAAGGGTTAATAGTTAATACATTTATTCTATGTAAAATGTGTAAATACTGGTGGTCTCTGTAAAAGCTGCTAACGCCTGAAAGTCTGTTGCTCTTGCTATGGAATGTTGAGATAGGGGCCTCACACTAGCAACAGATACATGTTGTGTCAAGAAGAGACAGTTAAAGGACCATTACTCAGAAACTGGGTTTAACAGGTTAAGCCCAGTTGTCAAACTGAATTTTGAGAAATGTTTTGTAGGTCAGCAACTACCTGATAAGCACCTGCTGTGTACGTGCAAAGAACTGTATAAAAGCAGCAGGCTGAGCTATTGAAAATCAGACAAACCTTGTACCTACATGCTTTGTCCCTTTGCTGCAAGTAATAAAGAATGCCTTGCTTGAACCTTATGTGAATTTATCTTTGTATTTTCTTTAACAGATTGGTCCTTCGAGCTGGAACCCTCTCTTTACCTCGGATCAGATGGCCAGGTGGCTGAAACCGTACGGGGAAAAAAACAAATCAGTTCTTCTGCAATATAAAAGACCTCTGACTGAATTGTCGTTAAAAGAGGCCAGTCACCTTCTGATCTGCGATTGAAGGACGGGTATCCGCGAATCAGTGGTCAATCACGTAGGCTCAGGTAAGGTGGTTTTACTATTCTGTTTTATTCAGTCAGGGACAGGAAAGTGCATTAATTTCTGTTAGATTGTATTTTATTCAGTCAGGGACAGGAAAATGCAATAATTTCTGTTAGATTGTATTTTATTCAGTCAGGGACAGGAAAATGCATTTTCTGTTAGATTGTATTCTATTCAGTCAGGGACAGAGAAAAACTGCAGTTCTGTCATAGACTAGGTGAACAGGATAGTAGAAGGTTAGATAGTCATTCTGAAGACACTATAACAAAATCCGTGGTACACGTAAAAATTGAAGGTAATAAGTAGCATTACTAAAGGTAACTACGTAGTGAGCAAATGGGTAATTATATCTGTGGTGCGAAAACATCAAAAGACCCACCATTAACAGAAGATGGTAAATATATGCAGGTACAGCATGCAGATAATGTTAAATATTTTACAAAATGGGTAACTATTTATGATTTTGATGGAAAATGAAATAAATCTTCACTTCTCAAACTGATAAAATAATTAAAAGCAGATTTGAAGGGGCGAGTTAAAAAACAGTGGCAATTAGGGATTCCCCAGGCATACATTTAGCTGGAGGAAGCAAATCGAAGAGACCAAAAAGACAAAAACTCTAAAACAATGTTTTTAGATAAATAGAATAACCACCTAGTACTAACTTCAGCACCCCCTCCCCCACCAGCATACAGGGCAAATAATCAACACAGAGCGCCTCCTCTATATACTGTAGTTACAAGAGGTGAGGACTCCATAAAAATAAAGCTAGTAAAAGTTAGGGGTCCAATAGGGACTAGGTCCAAAACAAAAAACACAGATGATAATGATAAAAAACTCGAAGTCTGGCGATTGTTTAGTGAAACCCAGGCCACGACTAGTGGGGAGAAAGAACTCTGTCCTCTTATTGAGGTACCTAATCCCAGAGCAGGTCAGAATAACCAAGACCCCACTTTATTAGTATATAGACCCTGGAGTCCTGAAGATATTCGGAAGGCCACTGAGGGTATTCCTCACCCTAGGGTCAACTTTCAAACATTTTCAGAGGACCTGCAAGGTATAAGGTTAAGCTATAACCTAAATGGAGAAGAGATAGAAAAAGTGGTAAGACAAATTATAGGTCCAGATTGGCACATGATCCGTGGTAATTGGAATCCTCGTGATGCTCAGCGGAGACCCCTTCTGCATAATGACGTAGGATTAAATGCCCAGGTAACAGACCTTTCAAACTGAATTTCTGAAAAGTGGCGACCATGGGCAGACTGGACCTGCATCAACCAGTGTATTCAACAAGAAGTTGAATCAGTTGACCGCTCTTTTGCTAGGGTCATAGAGTGCTTTAATAATCATTGTGGAATGCCAATCCCTGACAACCAAGCAGTAGACTCCCTCTATGAACAACAGTTAAAAAATGCCTTTCTGAAGGGGAGCAGTGCTCCTATTAGTAGTTTTATTACAAAACACATGGTAAATCACCGCACAAGCAGATTGCAACCACTGCTTGAGTATGCAAGACATGCTGAAAGACACTTTAATAGCAAAAAGAAAAAGCAAATGCAGGTATTTTCATTAGAAGACGGGGCTGAGGTATACGTGGTACAGCCAGGGAAAAAAGGGCAAAAATAGGAAAGGTAGGCGGCCTGACCAAAAGTCAGACGATTTTGAGGGACATAAAAAAAGAGGAGAATGTTTTAAATGTGGGAAGAAAGGTCACATGGCAAGGGATTGCCAAAGGAATAATAGGTCCAGGACGGATGAACAAGAAGGTGATGACTGACTATATGATAGTCAAAAAGCACAGGGAAATGTTACAATACAAAGCAGGATAAATGGTAATGTAGAGGCAAGAATAGAGGAAGCACAGGATGGTGGAGGGGATGACAATGAAAATGAAAGTGATGAGGTATTAGACTTGGCACTTCTGTGCTTGGAACTCTTTTTAGCAGACATCAAGCCAGAAGTCACCCTTTTGGTGGAAGGAAGAGAGGTTAGCTTTTTGTGTGATTCTGGGGCTTCACGGACCCTGATACATCCCTCCGAATTACCGGAGTGTACACGGTCTTTGGATTACATATTTGCTAAGGCTGCAAATGGGCAGCCTCTCTCACACAAAATTATAATCACAGATCCTGTAACAGGATTGACACAGAGAAGCAAAACTGAAGTGCCTGCAAAATGCCCAGTAAATCTCCTAAGCAGAGACTTAATGCAGTTATTTGGCATAGCGGTGGTTCCGACTATACAAGGGATGCAAGCACAATGACAGACTGACATCTGTGAAGTGCATGATGCCTGCATAGAGCAGTCAAGAGGTGAGATGTTTTACTGGTACAGTCAGGACCTGGTTACTACTGGCCCAGGGACTGTAACCAAAGAATTAATGGATTTGGCCATTAGTAAATTTCCCTCGTTAGATATTAAGAAGCAGCCATTACTGCATTGCACCCTGTATTTTCGTGACGCACAAGGGCCAAATAAAGACTACAGAAATAAGCTGTTTAAATATCCCACAGCAAGGCTAGTGTTACGTAACCTATACTGGGACACAATGGGAAATAGCATAGCCAGCTGCTCTCTGCCTAAAGAAATAACAGCACTTTACAAATCTGACCTTTTACCACATGTAAGCCTCACTAAAGACAGAAACACAAAATGGGTAAAATTGGCCAGGAAAATTACCGTATGGAAAAAACAGACCAGGAAGGAACTCTCAGAGCAGGGAGTACAGGTACAAAAATTAAACTGCGTAACTCAAACTAAGCCAGCAGTACACCTGCATTTTCGCAAAAATACTTGACAAATACTCATGTTAAAGGAGGAAGAGAATGCCCTAAAAGGTATTCCAAACAAACTGTGGTCCACAGGAAAATCAGATGTAGGCCTTATTCGGACAGCAGGACCAGTGATAATTACACCAAAATCAACATTTAGACCTCAAAAACGTCAATACCCACTGAGAAAAGATGTAGAGGCAGGAATAAAGCCCATTATAGCTGCACTCCTCAAAGGTGGTGTGTTAATTGAACCTCTTGATTCACCATGTAACACACATTTTTTCCCAGTTAAAAAGGCAAATGGAGAGTGGCGCATGGTTCAAGACCTGCAGGCTGTAAATGAAGCAGTAATACCTAGGGCACCTATGGTACCTGATCCACATACACTCTTAAATGTGTTAAAACCCCATCAGAAATATTTTTCTGTAGTAGATATTAGCAATGCATTTTTCTCAATTCCGATACATCCGGACAGTAGATTCTGGTTTGTATTTACGTTTCAGGGTAAAAAATACACATACACTCGACTACCACAGGGTTATTGTAAGAGCCCCATGATATTCTCACAAGAGATGTCAAGTAACTTAGCAAGATTTAGTCCACCAAAAAATAGTAAAATCCTGCTTTATGTAAATGATATCGTATTAGCAGCTCCCACTTTACAAGCTTGCCGAGAAGACACGCTAGCATTGCTACGATTTTTAGCTGCTGAGGGACACAAGGTGAATAAGGAAAAATTGCAACTCTGGAAAGAACAGGTCCGATATTTGGGCTATATAATATTTGATGAAGGTAAAACCTTGGATGAGGATAAAAAATAGCTATTTTGCAGGCTCCAAAACCCATTACCAAAAAGGAAATTATGCATTTTTGGGTACGACTAATTTCTGTCGAAGTTAAATTCCAAACTATGCTTTGGAAGTGGCACCCTTGTCTGACCTCATATACAAAAAGTCTATGGCAGCACAGGACCCGGTGATTTGGACACCGGAGGCGGATTTAGCCTTTTGTAACTTAAAACAGTTAATAGCATCCTCTTTGGTCTTGGGATTACCAAATTATCACAAGCACTTTTTTCAAGCAGTAGACTGTAAGCACGGCTACATAACATCAGTCCTGATGCAACAACATGGGGATAAGCAATGTCCCATTGCATACTATTCATCACAGTTAGATCCAGTGGCACGGTCCTTACCCCATTATGTTCAAGTGGTTGTTGCAGCTGCTATGGCAGTGTAGGCTTCAGCCTCAGTGGTTTTGTTTCATCCACTCACCCTTAGGGTCCCTCATGCAGTAGCAATTATTTTGTTACAAGAAAAAGTAGCATACCTTTCCCCAGCTAGATATCTCTCCTGCATGACTGTTTTGCTGAGCCAGCCTCACATGACAATCGAATGGTGCACAACCCTGAATCCGTCAACTCTACTCCCTACCCCTGTAAATGGTATTCCACATCACTGTCTACAGGAAATTGAGCAGACGACATTACCTACAAAAGACCTCACAAATATACCTTTAACAAATATTAATCTAACATATTATGTAAATGGCTCATGCAAAAAAACCCCAGCAGGACAGAACCTAGTGGGCTATGCTGTAGTATCCGACACAGAGGTTATCAAGACAAAACCCTTACCATGACATTTGTCCGCACAGGCGGCAAAATTGATTGCACTCACTCGTGCATGTATTTTAGCTAAAGGTAAGCGTGCAAATGTTTTTACTGACAGTCAATATGCCTTTTCCACAGTGCATGTGTTTGCACAGCAATAGAAAAACCAAGGTATAATTACATCAACTGGTAAACCCATAAATCATGCACAGCTCATATTACATCTTTTAAAATCCATTCAATTGCCTCAGTGTTTAGCTATCTGCAAATGTGCAGCTCACACAAAACAGCAGCATGTTATTTCAAAAGGTAATGCAAGAGCTGACACTGCTGCAAAGCAAGCAGCTGCAGAAGCTTGTTTACACCTTGTAGAAAATGTAAAACCCTCTAAAAGTTTAAATTTGGACATGCTACAAACAATGCAATCATTGACCACACAGGTAGAGAAAAGGCGTTGGTTAAAGCAGGGGGCTGTCTTCAGAGATGGTTTGTACATCTCAAAAGAAGGGAAACCAATATTACCCTCTAATCTTTTTCGTTATGCAGCATTATTGAGCCATGGGCAGTGCCACGTCTCAACAGGGGGAATGGTACAGTTAGTAAACTAGGTGTTCACTGCATATGGATTTTCAAACTACTCTAAAAAATTTTGTTAAGCATGTCACATTTGCAATCAATATCATGCACAAGGAGCAGTACGGCCCAGTCAAGGGAGTTTCCCCACACCTCCATACCTGTTTCACACCATTTGCATGGATTTTATAGAGTTAAATAAATGTGAAAATAAGAAGTACTGCCTTGTCATTATAGATATGTTCTCGAGGTGGGTGAAAGCTTTTCCAACCAGGAACCCGGATGCAGCTACAGTAGTAAAGGTTCTTGTAAAAGAAATTATCCCTAGGTTTGGCATTCCGGAGAGAATATATAGTGACAATGGAACACACTTTGTAAACGAAACTATACAACAGCTAAGTAAGTTTTTTGGTATTTCTCTAAAAAATCACTGTGCTTATCATCCTCAGTCTGCAGGGTTGGTCGAAAGACATAATGGTATACCTAAAAGTAAACTGAGGAAACTAATGGCTGAAACTGGAAAAACATGGCTGTACTGTTTACCCCTGGCACTGTTGAACATGAGAACAGTTCCCTCAGCAAAAGGGCTGACCCCATATGAGAAACTGTATGGGAGGGCATATTGTACACCCCAGTGGAAACCTCTCATGCCTTCAGACCAGGAAGCTGATCTTACATTAGCTGAATATATGAAGAAACTGTTAAATTCTAAACATCTGTTGCAGTCTAATTCTGTTTCAGGTTCAAAGCAGACTAAGATGCCGGAAGTAACAGTGACACCAGGAGACTGGGTGTGGATCAAAATCATAAAGAGGAAGGACTGGGCATCACCGAAGTGGGAAGGTCCCTACCAGGTGCTTCTTTCAACACCGACTGCAGTCAAAATTGCAGAACGAGCTTCATGAATCCATCTGACACACAGCAAGTTAGTGAAAAAATTAGATTTGGGTAAAGATCTTACCTCTCCACTGGGACCCTAAGCACAAAAGTCTGGTTACAAGGGGGGGGGGATCAGATCAATAGGAACTGATCCATCTCAAACCCAGTGAAGCAATCATCGGTGCTAAGGTCCTATAGGGAAGAGAATAAACTCAAGAAAACCCCAAACGTGAAAATGATTGCACCAGAGAAGAAAACTGAATTCCATCTTTTTGGGAGAACCAGAGAAGATAGAGTACTGGAACGACAACCGTTTCCACAGAAGCATTGTGTGGCAATTTTACTGACTGCTATTGTGGTCATTGTTTTCCTGCTATGGCCTGATCTCTTCTCCACCACATTTACTGAACCTAGCAAGCGTGCAGCATGGCATCCTGCCTTCAACACATATCAGGCTATCAAGTACGCATATGCAGATACCCTTAATGTTTCAAATTGTTGCATCTGTGCAGCTATACCAACTGCACATGGAGGATTACCTTTAATGGCATTTCCACTAAATGTTACCGAGACATGGACAAGCTTGTTGAACAACATGGCTAATATCACATCTGCAAATGTGGTCACCTTACAGCTGTTCCTCCATCAAAATGGAACTGTGTGTTTTCAAAAACTTGGTAAAACTAGGGTAGGGTGGAGCCATTGTAACAAAACAGTGGTTTATAACTGCATTGCAGGCAACTCAGGTTGTGTGGAAAATTTCTCATCTATAAGAAAACTTGTTAAAAACTCTATAGCTAACTTTGTCCAGGAAATGGAAACTGTCTATTGGAAAATGTTCCGAGGACTGCAGGACTTTGGGAATTGCTTTGAGTTTATCAACATCACCTTTAAAGTGAAAGGTTGTTATTTTGTGTGCAGAAGAAAAGCATACAAATGGCTACTGGAAAACTGGTCCGGCAGCTGCTTCCTGGGTTACTTAGTACCAGCTATCAGACATACGACAGCTTTACCTCGGGGGAAAATCCAAAACGTTTGTGAGGTAAAAAAGTCTACTAATCCAGTAGGCCAAATCGATGCATCATGGATATATCACCATAATCTGGCTCACATCAGTGACAAAGGACTGGCGCACATGGATCTCAGTGATAGGTTCATAGGTTCATAGGTTTAGGTTCATAGGTTAGTACTAAGCTAACTGCCCTTGTGAGCCATTTTAAGCTTAGCCAATTATCCCTTGTGAGACTCAAACCCTGCACCTTGTGTTTGTAAGGCAAACACTTTAACCATTAGGCCACCCTCCCAACCCATATCTTGGGCTGGCATAATATCTCAGTATGGAGCAGTAAAATCGATTTGGGAACTGAGAAAGTTGTCCAAGCTGCTTGAAATATTGAGCAATGCAACCTTCTCTGCCCTAGAATTAGTGACTGATGAACTGACAGCTATGAGAGCAGTAGTGCTTCAAAATCATATGGCTCTCGATTTCACCCTGGCAGCTAAGGGAGGTACTTGTGCTTTAATCCAGAAGGAATGCTGTTCCTTCATTCCAGACAATGAACACAAAATAAATAGCCATCTCAAAATGATTCAGCAAGTATCTGCCTTGACCAAGCCAGGTCAAAATTCTTTAACAGACTTTTTCCAGAGATGGTTTTAGGGATGGGGCAGTGTCCTGATGAACCTGTTGATCACCATTTGCGTTGGAGCAGCGATATTGATGTTTTGTAGATGCTGTTGCATCCCCTGCATGTGTGGACTGGTAAAAAGCACTATTGATGCCTCAGTCACAAAAACCTTGTACCAACAAAGTACTGAATATGAAGAACTACTAAAATGCATAGCGGAGGAATTGTTTTCTTGAGCCTAAGCTAAATGACTCTCTGACTGCAAGGCCCTGAATGGAAATGGTCAAGAGATAAAATAGACTTGTTTTAGAATCATTAAACAATAAAAATAAAGTATTAAAAGTGGGGAAATGTTAGAGAAATGTACATATTGTATAGTGTACAATTCTGCACCTAAAGGGTTAAGAGTTAATGCATTTATTCTATGTAAAATGTGTGAATACTGGTGGTCTCTGTAAAAGCTGCTGACGCCTGAAAGTCTGTTGTTCTTGCTATGGAATGTTGAGATAGGGGCCTCACACTAGCAACGGATACATGTTGTGTCAAAAAGAGACAGTTAAAGGACCATTACTCAGAAACTAGATTTAACAGGTTAAGCCCAGTTGTCAAACTGAATTTTGAGAAATGTTTTGTAGGTCAGCAACTACCTGATAAGCACCTGATGTGTACGTGCAAAGAACTGTATAAATGCAGCAGGCTGAGCTATTGAAAATCAGACAAACCTTGTACCTACATGCTTTGTCTCCTTGCTGCAATTAATAAAGAATGCCTTGCTTGAACCTTGCGTGAATTGATCTTTGTATTTTCTTTAACACAAGTTTTGTTTCAAGGCTATTGACCAGGTTTTGCCTGACATTAGAGGAGGTCCTTCAGCATTACTACTAGAAGAGCATGAGTTAGAATGGCAATTGAGCTTAAATGCTTTTTCATACCCCGGTTTAAATGAGGCTTGCAATATTGCTTGCTGGTTAAAACTAAAAATTTTAACTAGATGATGGAAACGTCTAGTTAAAACTGCAAGCATTGTATAAGTTTAAACTTGATTTCTCTTATATAAGCTGGTCTTTAAACACAATAGGAGTATCATATATAAATACACTTTTACAAATAAATAGTAGGGTGTCCTTATTTTATCCATTCTACCAACAAGTTTTTACTTTAGACAATTGAGTGGTCTGCATAGAGTTTTATATTGTCATTAACATGACATATTGGTTTTAATATGGACTTATTCTTTAAATTAAATACTTCATTGATTGGTTCATTTTAGCATGTGCCGTTTGGTGCTGTGTATTTTAAAACTGTTGTACTAACTGGGTATTTATTTCTGAGGAAGTTACCATACTTTTGGTGAAGAAAAGCATTTCAAGTTGTAAATACACTTTCTTTCGTTTAAAATTTTGTTCTATCTTGGACTTTTGGGCTCATTTTCACTTGTTTGTTATTTCTTCCTACTTTATTATTAGGGGCATTGACTACAACTCTGACCTGTGATATATAACAATAAGTATCCTATTCTGTGCATTTAAAGTGTTTTTGAGTATATCTGCTTTATTTTCAAAAAAAAAATATATATATATATATATATATATATATATATATATATATATATATATATATATATATATATATATACTTGTTCTTGCCTTTCTAATCTAGTATAGTCCAGTTTTCAGGTTAGTGCTGCATTCAGGGCTGTGTTACAAATCTCTGTGTTTGCCCATACCCTACTTGGATAGAAGGAAGTTGTCTGTTCACCTGTGAGAGAGGGGAGCTTTGAGCAGCCTATCTGTCCCTGGAGGAGTGGTTTCGGCCCAGAAATTAGTAGTTTATTGGCCATTTTGGGCTAATTTCTATCTCTTTCATTTCCCTGCTATAAATACCATATTTGCCCGGTTTTGCGCGCCGGTTAGCTACAGTAAAACTATATCCACAAAGTCTCCTCTTCAATGTTTCCCTTGGAACTAGACAAACTTTCAACTTAAGCACTCAAGCCATTCATTTCTCAGCCTAGCACTTGCTCAAAACTCATAGTAAGCACTTATAAACCCTAGCACTAGATCCTCCTGTACTATACAGAAAGGCAAGGCTCTCTATACGACATTACCAGCCATCTAGTAAAACAGTTCACTGTACCTATCCAGGCATGTCCAAAGGGCAGTTTCAGGTGTACTCTCCAGTCCAACTGGTAAATCTGGGCATTTTGAGGCAATGTTACAACTGCCTCATGTACACAGACAACCACCTCCGCCTACCACCAAACACTAATACATGCGAGAGATGCAACTATACAGCCAAACTGGAGGCTAAGCTCTCTCAACTCAAGACCGGATCAGACAGTCAAGAGGAGAAGGGAAATACTTGCATCACACTACCAGTCTCACATAAACCCATTAAAGCAGTAGTAGCAAAATACACAAATAAATACATGAAAACATACTCAGAGGCTCTAAATAAAAATCTACAAAACCAACAGAGACCTCCAAAGCAAACATCCAAGCAACCTCCACCTCCCAGCACAAACCATGAAACACATACTTCACAAAACCAGTGTGCCATGCAGTCACAGCCCATAAGGCAAAATAACATACCCAACATACTAGTAATAGGTGACTCTATAGTCAGGCACACTGACATCCCACTCACTAGGCTGAATAAGAAGGTTACTGTTAGCTGCTTGTTGGGTGCCAGGATCCACCACATAACACAAGCACTCAGGTCACTCCAGAACAAGTACAAATATGACTCTGTCATTGTCCATGTTGGTGTGAATGACCTAAGCCGTACCTCTCTGGACTACATGAAAAGAGACATGGAAGAGCTCTCTGATCATGTAGCCGAGGCCGATATGACCCTGACCCTGAGTAGCATCCTGCCCTCACCAAGAAAGATACCATGGTATAAAGAAAAAATTCTTGACTTCAACAATTGGCTAAGTTTCTGGTGTCATTCAAAGTGTCTGTCTGCCTGGGATGACATGCTCGACAAGCCACGCTGCTTCACTAGAAACGGCTTGCACCTGTCACCCTTAGGCTTTCGAATACTGGCCAAGGCTCTTGCCACCCCCATAGTGCCTTTCTTAGGCAAGGCTCAAAAGACAAACCCACCACCGTAAATAGCACAAGTAACAAAAAACTGAGGGTAATGCTACTCAATGCCAGAAGTCTGAACCACAAAATGCATGCACTCGGGGCACTCCTCAGTATGGAGAAAATCGATATATGTGCAGTAACAGAAACCTGGTTTAAGGCTCCAGAGAGCACCCCAGCACTACCAGGCTACAACTCATACCATACATTTTGGCCACAGAACCCAAACTGAAATACAAAAGGTGGGGGCATATCCATATTCATCAAGGATACCCACACCTCCAGGTTAGTGGCACAGCACAATGCTTCAGAGATCATCCACGTGCAACTAACAGCAGGCTAAACTACAATTCAAATTGTAGCTTGCTACAGATTACACACCATGTCCCAGGACCCCCATTTCACATTTCTGGAAACACTGGGAAAAATAAAGGTCCTACCAAACACCCTAATATTGGGTGATTTCAATTACCCAAACATTAACTGGGAGAACTACTCAAGTACTAACTCCCTTGCCCAACATTTCCTAGAATTTATAAACTCAAATGCCCTGGTTCAACTGGTCAACACTCCCACCAGAGGTGACAACATATTGGACCTGGTCATCACCAACATGGACGACCAGTGTTCCACACTGGAGGTCAACCCCTCACTGGTTAGATCAGACCATAAACAAATCACTTTGGATATCCACATTCAACCTCCACCCTGGACAAGAAAACCACCATGAAAAACTTTTCAAAAGCAAAATTTGCATTACTTAAGACCAAGGTGGAAAGTTTCAACACCCCCAGGCTGAAGGATAATGCTGTCCAAGCTGCAAATTCCTTTACTAATGCATGCTATGGCCACCTACAAGAATGCATGGATCATGCCATCCCAAAGCAAAACCAAGATTCACTCCTCCAAGAAAAGGAAACCAGTCTGGTGGACTCCTGCCATAAACAAGCTATACAATAGATGGAGGAAACTAGTACAGAAAAGAGTAAAATTCCAAGAAGGGAAGACATCCCTGATCAGTATCAGCAAGAAACTACGATCCCTCATAAAATCATCCATGGCGAGCTTTGAAAGAAAAATTGACAAGGACTCCAAAGATAACCACAAGGTATTCTTTAGCTATGTCAAGAATCTAAGTGGCAATGCTCAGACCTGCTCGGAGTTAGTGCAGAATGGCACAAAATACACTGAACCGACCAATATCGTCAACATCCTGGGAGACAGGTTTAATGCAAACTTCACCCTCCTCTCACCCCCAAAAGGGCTCATAACCATACCAGAAGAATGCAGACTCCCTGAAATCACAGACACTCAGGTTAAAACAGCCCTCTCCAAAGCCAAAAACACAGCATCAATGGGACTGGACGGTGTCCCAGGCTGCATCCTACATGAGCTCAAAGATGAACTAACCCCTCACCTAAACACACTGTACAAACTTAGCCTCTCCAGAGGCTACATACCCATACAGTGGCGCACAGCAACAGTTATTCTGCTCCACAAAGGTGGAGCCACAACAGACCCCAGGAACTATTGCCCTATAAGCCTGACTAGCTTGGTCTGCAAGGCTATGGAGTGCATCATCATGGAACTCATTAACAGAGACATTGGGAATCTCCCAAACACTGGACCCTACCTAGTTTGGCTTTGTTAAGGCCAGATCATGCCTCCTAAACCTGATGAACTTCTTTGAGACAGTTACCAAGGCTATAGACGAGGGAAAGGTGATACACACAGCCTACCTAGACCTCGCAAAGGCCTTCAACACCATTCCCCATTCTGATATTATAGACTAGCTCACCAGCCTGAATATAAACCCCTATGTCACAAGATGGGTTGCCAACTGGCTCATGGACAGAACCCACATGATGAGAGTTGCGGGAGCTAGGTCCAACTCTAAACCAATTACAAGTGGCGTTCCCCAGGGCTCAGTCCTAGGACCCCTCCTGTTCGGCATATACTTCTCAGAGGTACAGGCAAGCCCAACAGGACTATGGCTGACCACGTTTACAGACAACTGCAAACTAGAGGCTATAATTGACTGTCTGGCTGACACAGACATCCTCCAAAAGGCTCTCACTGAGACGGATACCTGGGGTGTCAAAATCATGGCCTCAAGCTAAATGTCAAAAAGTGCATAGTCATCCCCTTTGGGAAAAACAAAGTACCCACAAACTAACACATAGGTGGTAGTCCCCTAAATACGGAAGATGTAATAAGGGACCTGGGGACCCAAATAGACAGTAATCTCACCTTTGATAATCACATTGCCAAAGTGGTTAGAAAATCCTTCTACGTGACCCACCTAATCACAAAAGAGTTTGCATCCAGATCAAAAGAGGTCATTGTGCCCCTCTACTCATCACTCACCAGACCCATCACAGAGTACAACGCCCCATTTGGGATGTACCTTACAAGACACTTGCAACAGCAGGAAAGACCACAGAAGTACCTCACCAAGAGGATCACTGGCCTCAAACAGATGCCCTATGCAGCTCAACTGAAGAAATTACAGCTGTACTCGGTTGCATACCACCTATTCAGAGGTGATCTCTGCCTGACATACAAGGCCATGTCCAACCCAGAATTGATGGACATGCTCCACGTAAAGAAAACCTTAACCCCGCGAGCCACATGCTCTAGGGATCTAAACCTCACCACAACAATAAATAGGACATGCTGGAGGGATATATTCCTGTCCCAGAGACGTCCCATGCTTCGAAACAAGATCCCAATCTACATTAGGCAGAGCTCCTTGCTAACACGCTTCAAAAGAAACCTTGACGAGTGGATGGGAAACAGAAAGTTTACCTTGGGGATCACTTCAGTGGCTCTGCTGGACAGAGGCACAGGGGACTAATCTATGGGTGAGGCAAAAACCTACACATTCTGGCTAGGCTTACAAATGCCTCTGGGAGATAGCCTAGTACCTACCTATGAACCTACCTATGAAGCTATTACCAAATCTACTTACAGAACATCTTGGCAGTTATGTATGTCCACATTATGTGGAACTGTTCTCTGTTTTTCTCTACCTGATTTGTCTTTGCCTGGCCGATACAGACCTATGCTAACAGCTTGAGAAGTATGTATGTGCTACATCAGCTATAGGAAAATTGTAGTCGCTGTACCAGAATTGACATGACACACCTGTAGAGTATTTGTTATCAGTGTTTTCAGGGATATAATCTGCAACGTCACTAAATTAATGTTTTGCTCTCTCTCCCCACACCTTATAATCATTTATTTATTATGATTTAATATTAACATATGTTGCCAAACTATATTTTTGCAAAATGTGATGTAATATTGTTATGTGTTATTCTGATTCACTATTAATATAATTTGTTAAACTAACTATTTTGTTCCCCTTATAGCTTGCCTCTTACTGGCATGATGTTCCCATACTGTTATGTTATTTACTGTAGTATTACACACTCTATACATTAATATGTATTTGTATGAATTAAAATGATGTTCCATTCTGTTAATACTAACAATGGTTTGGCTATTACTAACTTTAACCTATTGCTATACCTCTATCACCACAACACATCAAGGTAGGCTGGTTCTGGCTGATCCCCCTACCTTGCCTCAACCATCCGTGGCACTGGGTTGCAGCACATCTGGGACCCAGACCAGTGGTGCCCCTCTGCTGCCCCTGCACTTTCTGTGGCATTGGGTAGTACCACCCTATGGGACAGGGCCCAGCCCCCTGTCTGGGAGCAGTTGTGGAGGGGGTGTTGTCACTCAGTATGAGCTGCCAGTCTTGATGTGCAGGATAGCCTACCATGAGTTTGACCACTGCTTACACTGGATTAAGGGTATACTAGCTGACCTGGTGGGGTAGTCTCCCTCCAGGGCCCTGTCTCCAGCACTGCCATCCTGAAGGCAGTGAAAGAGCAGTGCCGGCAGTGACATGGTTGGGGATGGGAGTCATGTCACTGCTGTCTGGAGGCACATGGGACTTGGAGTGCACAACACCCTTCCTCTCCAAGGTGTTCAACCTCCTCATGTGTCACATATTTCCTCTATCTGCTGTTTTGTCTGTCTTGTCTGTCTGCAAATGCTTCCTCACCTACCAAACCTATCTCCCCCACATGCACCTATCTTGCTTCTTCAACATTCCACTCACACTTTGAAGAAGGGCACCTGTCCAAAAAAAATATTGCCTCATACATAGCTCTCCATTTTGCTCACATGTCCACTGGAAACAAGTAATTTGGTCCAATTGTTTTTTCAATACAGTTATGTTTTCCTCACCTCTCTCTCTCTGTGGGTGAGAGTTCAGTTGCATGTACATATTCTGTCAAAGTGCACAGTTTTTGCTGTAGGCAAAAAGGATAGCTATGGCTCTTTCCTACAGCCTTCCTGCACATCCCTACCTGCCTTCCACTATGGTTTTCCCCCTGCTTGCACCCCATTTCACCTATTTCCTATCTTCCTATTTTCTTTTCTTTATAAGCTCAGGTAAATACAGCTATACTGATTATATGTGCCCTTAAAATTCTATTACACATTTAAAAAAATCAACACGTCCCATGTTTCAAACCCAAGACCATCGCACTTGCAGACCAGTGCATTAAGCCTCCATACCACACAATTCCTACTTAAAACAGGTGCTTTAAAAAAACAGTAATTGCCAGTTAAAGTCATTAAGCATGTTTCAGCATAGCTGCGTGGCACAATGCATCAGTCAAACTTGAATAAAACTCAGTGGAAGACATGGGAGTGTTTCTGGGACCCTGGTGCAATAGTACACCACTACAAAGCCAAAGACATAATAATGGATGTAAGTGAGGCCTCTGATAGCAGGTACATGTGCCCTTTTATCAACAACATGTAGAAAGACACGTGCTAAGGCATGGCAAAACACATGGGCAACAGTAACCCCGGTGCAGAAATGCATCAATATGAAGCCTTACACATACTGATGGATGTAGAACATGATTGTCACACCCTGTAGGTGTGCAGATATGTCTTGCAAATGCACCTGTGGCAGCAATGATGCAGTAGATCAGTCTGTTAAATGCCTCATAAACTGTAGATTTTAACCAAACACAGTCTTGGGTTCAAATCCAACGGTGTGTAGCATTGAATTTTCAGTATTGTGACACCAGTAATTAATGACAGAGTCATGCATTCTTTATCCATGCAATGTATGTCAAATTAATTGACTGCTTTTAACTGATAGAAGTCAGAGGCCTGCAGGTAGGAACACACTTCACATATCACTATAGCAAATGCACATGTGCATAAATTTTTACTTCATGCAGTAATATGCATTCACAGAGGATGGATGGCAACTCAGGAATTGTGAATGAGGGCCACTAATATCAGAATGCACCACACAATCCTTTTAGAGTCACAGTACAGATTACCATAGCTCAACAACGAGCATACACATTTGAAGTACCTGCTTGTAACAAAGACTGCCCTCATGCACATTGCAAATTACTACTAGACTGTAACACATGGCCTGGCAGATGACCAAATGGTGGACATATTGACACATGCAAGCATGCGCATGCACACACACACACACACACACACACACACACACACACACACACACACACACACACACACACACACACCATCTTGCTCAAGAACACACCAAACATGTTGCCTAGTACTCTGTTATTGATACTGTGGCCTAACATACTTACCTTAAATACATGCCTTAACTGGAGTGGAAAGGGTAGCCTTCCTCTGGCTCTGCCTCTACAACAAGGCTGACACAGCACCCTTAGTTACTCTTACTGCTTGTTGTCCTCCAAAGTCTTCACACTCTCTGCCTATGTCTATTACCTGCAGCAGCAGCTTCAGCCTGTAGCACATCCATGTCTTTGTAAAGGTGTCTGCTGCAGATCTACCCTCTTAGACAATGTAGTCTCCTCACCCCAATAATGTCCAGCATAACATATCAGAAAGGACCCCTAATCTACAGGAAGGTGTTATATATTCTACACTGGTTCCATGTCACTGGCTGATGATAGTGCAAATCAGCTCTGTTGGCTGCAATTAGCATTTCAGAACTGCAGATTGATTTAGAGATAATCACCTGTTGCTGGGAAACATGTTTAAAAGGAAAGCAGCTGGCTATGGGGAACCATTCTGTATGAGACCTTCCTCGCACAGAGCATGCCATTGTGACAACTATACTATCACCACATAACAACAGAGGAGTACTGCACTCCATCAGTTATGTAAACATTTTTGTGTACAAGTTGCAGATGGGTAAATAGACTTACAGAGAATAGTGATTACAGCAGTAAGCCTGTCTTATACCTGTGATAATGACATGTCATTGACTTCCTACTGTCTTACACCTACACAGGGCATACAAAATATCAAGGGTGCAGTGGCTTTTTTCATTGTGGCATAATGGTCTCATTGGGCTGTCCCTTTATAGTGTTTGTAATAGCACACTGCTATTCATGTGGCATTGTTCATATAATATTATCAAGGGGTTGCCCATAAGGGACACACTACAGTAGACCCAAGTGTTGGGTGTATGATAATACAGCACTAGCTGTCATGGCACACATGGGAATTCCTGACTGTTGCTACTATCTCAGTTGTATCCACTATCCACATATTTTGCTTGTTTGCACACTGTGGGGTATGACATATGTGAGCAAGCAGTGGTTAGCACCAGCCATTTTGGCCTTGCTTTATCTCTTCATAGTATATGTGATCCTGTAATGTGTTCCCCTTTTGTTGTCTTTCAGGAATTATGTACCATAGAAACCATGCAACCTTCTCGTATGTGGAGAATGAAATTATACTGCAAGCACTAAGGCAACATCATCACATCCTACTATCCAGGAGGAGACAAAGCAGGGAACAGCAGGCTGCATTTTGGGCAGACCTTGTCCATGATGTGAATAACATGAGCCAGTAGAGCAGTAGGGCAGGACATATTAGCAGGTTCGACACTGGGCAACTGACATGATAAATGCTACACAACAAAGGGGAGCAGATGTAGCCAGGGATCTTGCTGTCACCAGTGGAGGGGGAGAACAACCACTCTCAGCCACTGAGGAACTTCTGGCATAAATAGGCACACACAATAGCTCCCAGGCATCCATCACACCATACATCATGGAGGTGGGTGCCACAGTTTTCACAGCTGAGGAGCATGCAGGTAAGATTATTATGATCAGCATTGTAATACTGTAGCAGTCAGTGTGTCAGGCTGCAGATACTTGTATGTGGGTGACAGGTGTTTGTTCTTTGGAGGGGGGGTTTAACCTCAGTTATACACTCATACTCAGACTGTGACCAATACAACAAGTAACACAGTAGCTACTGTAAATGTGAGATATATTGACATATTACCTTGTTGTCCTGCAGCATGCAGTGGTACTGACATTACCCCACCCTCAGCTTTTCACAGGGTCATCACACATTGCTCAAGGCCATGGTTCTGCTCCTGGTAAGCATGACACTTGTTCTTTAAGGAAAAATTATATTCTGGTATGGATTAGGGCCAGAATAATGCCCTATGTGAACATAACTATGTGTGTAAACAGTGTAGTATGTTTTTTAAATTCCAGTCTAGAACAGGTATCTAAGGTTTGTAGAAGGGGTAGTCACAGGAGTGTAGTTCAGCATACAGATGCACTTTGGCAGTTACAGTTAAGAGCAGATAAGGCACCTGGTTTAAATGAAGCAAGGAATCTAAAATGCCTTTTAAAATACAACATGCTGAAGGTAAACACATTAGGCAGTGGTTCATAGATTAGTGTTAGGCTAACTGCCCTTGTGAGCCATTTTAAGCCTATCCAGTTATCTCTTGTGAGATTCAAACCCAGCACCTTGTGTTTAGAAGGCAAACACCTTAACCATTAGGCCACCCTCCCAACCTTGGGTGCATTTCCATGTATTTGTTAAAAGAGTTGTACTGGGTTTTTATGTGTAGTTTTTTTCAAATATAGTGTCATGATTTATTAAAGGTAAATATTACTGGTCACGTTTTACATTTATTTCAAGGGATTGTTATAAAGGTCCTGAGTTGAATTTGTATTTTGTTCTGAGGAAGTGTTTTGTGGACAAAAGTGGAGAAGAAAGTTGTTTGACCACTAATCCAGTTGTGGGTCTTCATTTTTATGAGTCTTGGAGGCTTTTCGTACACAGTAGTGTAGGTATTAATGTACTGCTTTTTTCTTTCTTATTTCAGGTGACCGTGGGAGTTGGTGTCTGTCCCCAACACAACCTGATGTGAGCGTCTCTTCAAACTCTGATAATGATGGTGGCCACAGAGAGGCAGAGGTGGGGGTGTCAGGGGCTGAATCTGTCTCAGAGGTAGACATCCCTCTTCTGCCTACATTTTCACTGCATACAGTCTGTTTTCCCACACATACCCCATCCCACAAGGCCACAGATATTGGAAAGTCAGAGGGTGGGGACATTGAACAAAAAGTGACTATAGACACTGGCCAAAGCCAGAGAACTGGTGAGGTCCCAAACAGGCAGATTGCCAGGGGTGCATGTAGGAGGCCTGCTGTCCATCCAACACCTGTTGCAGGTGTCACATCACGGGTCACTCAGAGCATGTTTCGGGCCATCATGGAGACACAGGCACATTCTGAACAGAACACCAGATGTATGCTTACGGTTATGGATACAGCAGTCTGACATCTGTAACTGCCTCCACTGCATTTGGGACACCCTGGATCAGTTCACTAATGCAGTGGACAGATGGGTAGAGACAGTGTCTGTCTTGGACCACACATTGTCTGTGTTGGAATGTGTGGTTGGAGTTGAGCTTTGGACCCATGGATGTATGTCAGCAACCCCATCTGCTGAGAGTCCATGTGGCCGTGCACACTCACGGTCCCATAGTGGCAGTACATCCAGCACTACATATGTGAGTGTGCTGTCCAAAACATGACATGGCAGGCCATGGGCTTGTGATCCTGGGTGTTCCCATGGAGGTACCGGTCCCAGCAGACAGCAGCCACTGTCAGCCACTAGCACTGCTTCTGACCTTGGGCATGGAAGTGCCAATGCAATTCCTGGCAGAGGCATTTCCCGTGTTTGCAGCCAGACATAGTGAACTGTCAACCCTACTATGTACTGTATGTAGCTGTCCAACATACACACATGTAGGGCTAGCACTGAGCTTGACTGTATGCATGCACACATTCACACACCACTGTAAAATGCAGGTGATCTACAGACACACACAGCACCTCCCCATGGTCAATCTTACATGCTCCCCTTCTGACTCAGACACATGCTGTGCACCATTTGGGACAGCCTAGGCCTCCTGCACCCCCACACAACACCCTGTGCAAGTGATGATACCTGTGTAATATCGCTGTCATCCTTGCCATTAATGCAGGGAAATGAAACTATGTGTCTGATCCACAGGGTGACTATGTTAGTTAACATGTACTTGTGTAATGCAGTGTTGGCTCACCATGCCACTTGTAGCAGTTATCGACAGAACCTGTATGCTGGTATTTGCCATGAGCACACCACATACAGTTCTGTACCTCATGTTGTATTATGTTGTGGCTGTATAGCATAGTTCATGGATGACGCACTTTAAGGACATTAACCTAGTATGTGACATTAGTACTACATGTTTGTGGAAGAGATTTGTCTAGCAGACTGAAAAACACCCTTGGAACCTCAGTGCACCTCAGCACATGCCATCTGTCTGATTGGTTGGGTGACTGTCATCTCAACTCAGGGCGTCTGCCTGTGTCCCTCTTGGACTAGGGCAATATGTGCTGATCCTGTAATTATGGGTATGATGATATCTATGATCATGGGGGTTGTATGGGCATTATTCTACTTCAGTTCAAACATCCTATGGTTCCATAACATGATTTGCAATGCCCTAACAGACTCACAACACAAACATGGCTATGGTGAGACTAGCAACACTTCCAATCACTGTGTACAGGACACACCAAGGCACACACATATTACATGTTGGCTGTATGTAGATCTGAACACTTACCTATGTAATGGGACATACTACAGATCACAGTACACGTGACATGCAACACACCTCATGTTTGCTAGTACTATCAGTTTAAGACATATTATGCTTGATGACATAAACAGGCCTTATTGTGGTCAGTCCTTTGTGTGGGCCACATCACCCGCTACAAATAAACACTGCAAAACCCTACCTATGTCACACCATATGGATATATACACACACACAAAGTAGGCTGGAGTGAGATTAGAATCCATACATAGCTAGTCTTATACACTATACATCACAAAGCTTATTGCATGCACTACAGCTTATGTCTCATCCTGCTCTGTCAGTTAGTGGACATAAGGTGGCTGACATCATCAGGCCTTGTAGAAGAGGGCAGTTTGGAAGCCAGCAGCAAGTTACAGGGCCAAAAATTGCATAACCATTACAGGTGAATAGCCCATGAGAGCCTGTATATTGTTTTGCAAGGGAATATACACATGTACAGACATGCACTAAGTGGGCTGAGTTGAGATTAGAACTCTACTTCTATAGTTTTACATACTACAAATCACAGTACTTATTGCACAGGGCACAGATTAAGTTTGTTAATATATGTAATTGCAAGCAAAGTACTTGTGCATTACACAATCTAGACTTGTGTTGAACAGGATCTGTGGCCTGCAGTGTGATATTATTTCATACTGTTATCTGCATCTAGTATCATAGCAGTGAGAACTAGCTGTGTGTGTACAG
This sequence comes from Protopterus annectens, assembly GCF_019279795.1. Lineage (NCBI taxonomy): Eukaryota > Metazoa > Chordata > Ceratodontiformes > Protopteridae > Protopterus > Protopterus annectens. Next base: position 681,769,573 of record NC_056746.1, read on the forward strand.
TTACCAGTATGGCCATATGTGGCTGCTTGCAGTTACATAGGCAAACCTATGGGCAGAGAAAATGTGCCCTGTCCATACATGTGTTGACAACATTATGCATTACACTAACTGCTCACCTGTGTCTGTCTCTGTGGTGAAATCCAGAGGAACAGGGTTGTGTAGGTAAGTGGATTATATACTGTTGTGCCCTTAGTTTGGATCCTTTGAACAACAGTATGGTTGTGTGATAGTGCAGGTTTACTCACCATTATTAGGCTATGTCAGACAATACAGACATCCAAACACATATTTCTGTACAAAACAGGGATACACACACATATATATATATATATATATATATATATATATATATATATATATATCTGTGTGTGTGTATGCTATATAGGTTCATAGATTAGTACTAAGCTAACTGCCCTTGCGAGCCATTTTAAGCCTAGCCAATTATCCCTTGTGAGACTCAAACCCTGCACTTTGTGTTTGTAAGGCAAACACCTTAACTATTAGACCACCCTCCAACCCCTATATATATATATATATATATATATATATATATATAATATAATATAATATAATATAATATAATATATATATATATATATATATATATATATATATATATATATATATATATATATATATATATATATATATATATATATATATATATGGATTCACTTCAGAAGCTAATTTACAAATATCTAACTGCAAATAACGAAACTAAAAGATCGAGTTTAGAACTTCGAACTTGTGAAGCGAAACCAAAAAAAAAAAAAGAAAAAAAAGACAAACTGCTTTTGAGGGCTATGCCCCTGCACTGTGCCCCCACACCCCCCTACTTAAATATACCAACTCCAAGATCACGCTACAGTGAGGAAATGAGAAATCTCCTGTCTTGCGCTGTATGCGGAAGCGCAAAACGGGAGATTTCTCATTTCCTGTCAACACCACAAAAAAAATAAAACATTACATACACACAGAGCATATAAGAATCCTTGCCTCTGTGTGCACGCAATGTATTAAGGTAAGTAAACTCTTATTTTTAAACACTACACATATTCGATTTACTGAAATCTCGATCGTATGGTCTCGACCATATGAAATTCAAGATTTCAGTAATTCGATTATGTGAAGTGTTCCCATAGATATATATATATATATATATATATATATATATATATATATATATATATATATATACAGACATATGGGGGAGTGTATGAATCATTTCAATATATATATAGCTACATATATCAGTATATATCTATTTGACACTACATAGCGATAGCTATACCATGCATATAAGAAAGAGATAGTGACAGATGGATATGTATACGTATATGTCTGTATGTATAGACATTTATACATAACAGGTCATTTTGATGAAAGGGCAACAGAATTGCATTAATTTCCAGAAAGTGTCTGGACATGTCCAGTGGGACTGCTAGTGCTTATCAAGTGACTCCAGGTCACCCATACATGTACTCCAGTCCAGAATTTTGTAAGTTACAGATATTAACATCCACCCTGTTCCTGCAGTACTGTACTTCACTCAAAGTGGTCATGGCATTCCCCAGCTCTCTGATGTATTAATATGTGACTGAGGTTGGTAATGTTACACCACCAACAGACTGGCAGTCTGCATACCTCTCAAGTGTCATGATTTTCACAGAATGTCTAGAGTTTTGCCTCATATGTTTGGTCTATTCCTCATACATCTGTAGTCTTCTGGTGAACTATTGAATATTGATGTCACTACATTATTCTAAATGCAGACATTGTGTTTCAGACTTTATTTCTTTCAGAAAATATGCAATAATCCAAAACTATTGGATACCCTCCACTCACTATCCTTTACTTGCCCCACTATCTCCTGGTTCAAAAGTTATTTATCAGATAAGTAACAATCTGTGCAATGGCAAAACCAACTATCCCCCCCCCTCCCAAACTATAGGGGTACCACAAGGCTCAATATTAGGCCCACTTCTGTTCTCTATTTTTACTAACAACTTATATACCACCTCAAAACAAGCCTCACTAATACAGTACACATATGATTTGACATACATCTGCGCAGCCCCATCTATCAACATCTTGCTAGAGCAAGCCCAAGAATCATTCTCTTCTGTAGAAATGTGGATCACAGACATCCAACTTATCCTAAATCCCAACAAAGCAAAACTTCTCTTGTTCACCCCTAACAAAACAAAAACTACTCCCAATGATTTTTCCATCTTATCTAAAAAAACGGAACTATCATTTCCCCATGCACCCATACAAAGCTCTTAGGGATAGAAATAGACACTAACATATCCTTTGATTTGCATATAGCTCAAACTATCCAGAAAGTTCATAAAAAAATGGGAACCCTTTATATACACAAAATGTCCGCACAGACAAAGCAAGACTCACTCTAGCACAAACTCACCTCCTATCAACATTTACATACGCTGTTCCAATACTGACACATATCAAAAAATCTCTTCTGGATAAACTAGAGTCATGTTATAATAAAATAGACAAGTTTACTAACGACCTCCCTTTCAGAACACATCACTGCCAAGTACTAAAACAATTACAATGGCTTGAATTCCCTCACTTACTATGTTACTTACATCTTACTTATGCCTACAACATCATAAACTACCCAGAGAAAACTCCAGCCCTACAGCAGCTACTAACCTCCTACTCTCCTAGTCGCCCTCTCCACTCATCAAACAAACCTCTCCTAAGTATCACATCTGCAAACAACACTGCTGGCAAAGCCCTTTTCTCCCACATTATAGCTAAAAAATGGAACAGCCTTCCTTCTCATATATCCTCAGCAACAACAAACTATAACTTTAAAAAACTATTAAAACCACATCTCAGGAAAAACTGGCTCTGTCCATGTATTATTTGAAAATTACTATATCCACACTCCTCCTCCACAACAGTCTTAATATTATTTTTCACTAGTGCTTTCACACTTACATACACTCACTCGCTGTCAAGCCACACTGGCCTTTTACCTCTTTCTCAGTACACTTACTAGAAAATGTAAACAATCTATTAATAACAAATGTAGTTTCTACCTTTTCTTGTAATATTTTCTCTACAGATATTGTAAGATACTGCTATTCTCATGTAACCCTATATGAAGTATTGTGCTAGATTCTTTCATATCTATTTTTTGCTTATTATTTACTTGTCCTACAGTTTTCTGTATTGCTTATTTTTTGTTTATTTTTACTTGTTATTCTTCTTGTCAAACAGGGAGCTTTTCTCCCGGGCATTCACTGAAAGTGGACCTGGTCCAGTTGGATCTTTCCCGGTTAACAAATGTAAAATAAAATAAATAAAAATAAATAAATAAAATAAAATAATGCAACACCTTTAATTTCATCAACTTTCTAGGTTCAAGGAAACACTATTTAAAATCTGTCCCTATGTTTGGGCTTTTGTCCCTCAAATCTTTCTAGCTTTGTTCAGATTTCTTGCACAAAGAGGTCGAGAGGTATGGCAGTCTATGAAAACTCCAACATAGTACTACCTCACATGTAAAAGATGTAAGTAATTTCAGATTAGAACCATCAACCCCATCACCCATGCTAGCTTCCGGGTCTATATTATAATGGTGAAAAAACATAATCTCGACCGCTCACGTAAGCGAAAATTCAAACAATCAAAATTGTTATCGTGGTGGGGGGCTGCATTCCTCTACACCCCTGTAAATATATATTCCAAACTCCGTGATCGCACTACAGTGAGGAAAGGGCAAATATTCCGATCTTCACTGTAGTGCGATCATAAAATACCAACATCACATATTTGCATTTTCGCTTATGTAAGCGGTAGAGATTATGATTTTTCATCATTATAATATAGACCCTAGCTTCCCTAGTCCAGTGAGTCACACAGGTTGCCAGAAAGAGATGGAGTCATTCATCACACAATCAACAGCATAAATATGTACATTGTTATCCTGCATGAAGAGAGGCATACAACGCGTGAATGGTATGTATGTTACAGCTCTGAGATTGCCTGGTCCACTGATATATCATAGCTGATTTTCTGTTAAAGCAATTATACGGGTACACTGCTGTGTTGGGGGTGTGGGAACAACAGAACATGATCAGTGTTGGTAGACAGTTGTCCACATATGATGTGTGGCCACTGTTTAACATCTCCCTTGCCTGATGTAGTGATTATTCCAACTATGAGGCCTAGGGAATAGTAAAGAATGCATACTATTGGAACGGGTATCTGTAGTCTCACATGGTTGTTAATCTGTCCAAATAGTCCACTATATTTCCTTACATAACACCAGCAGATCCATAAGTATGATACCATATTATAGTAATCTTTACAATTAGTGTGTAGGGTGGAGACTTATCTTGTGAATGCAGTAGTTGACAGACCTGTTGTTCAGGGCTGACTCTGCATGATGCAAGCAGTACACAGTCAATACATGGATAGGTACAGGTTGTGTTGGTTGCCTGGCATCGGCTATTTTAATCTATGCTTGTGAGTAGGAGTAAGGTGTCAGTCCCTAGTGCACTAGGTTGTCAGTGAATACGCTATGCGTTGTCTCTTAGCCAATGCCAGGGTATACTGGGCAGTCCTATGTCTGTCTACAGGGACATCATCAGGGGGCTCCTCCTCCGAGTCCTACTGTGAGCGTGGTTATGGTGACCTAGGCACTGGTGAGGGGCTATGTATCCCTTTCCTCTATTAAGTGCCTGAAGGAAGACACCCACGCAAAACGACCTGTTTTAATTGGCAAAACACATATCAACGGACATATAACAAATACCATGCAGATCAGCATTTTCATTGTTGCAGTTTTCTACACTATTTTTTGTTTGTATCCCTTTCCTCTGCTGATCCTGCTGCAGCTGTTTCCACTGTATCATATTGTGTAGCATGACACATAGTGTGAACATATGTGCATATGTGGCTGGAGAGTACTGCAGGGCTCCACCAGATATATCGAGGCACCAGAACCATGACTTCAGCAGGTCAAACACATGCTCTATGATGTTCCTAGTTTGTGCATGTGCCTCACTATGGTATTCTTCTGTGGGTATGTGTGCATTTCTGATGGGTGTCATTATCCATGGTTCAGGTGCGTAGTCAGCATCCCCCAGTAAATGGCCGTATGGGATGTCCAGTCTAGCAAACATCTGGTACAGTTGTGATGCATGCCAGATATGGGAGTCATGATAACTGCCAGGGCTGGCAGAACACACATTCATGATAATGCTCTGGGCATTGCACCTGACCTGGCAGTTGATGGAGTGGTACCCTTTGTGGTTGACGTAGATTCTACCTTCCTCACTGGGTAGTGCTTTGATGTGTACATGAGTGCAATCTATGGCACTCAGTACTTCAGGGTAGTGTGCTACATGGTAGAAGTTCTGCATATTGCTGGCTCTTGCATCAGGGGTGATGAGAAAATAAATGTGCTCACTGACATGTGGTAGCATGGCATCTAGGAACTGGAGTACCTTGGATGCTGATGCCTGAGACCACCATCATGTCCCCAGTCTTTGGAAGGTACCAGTGGCTATTATCCTAAGGGCTACACATACCTTTGTTTTCACTGAAATGGATTTCTTTCTGTTGGCATCTGAGTTGAGAGTGGCAGAGCCCAGTGAGTTCTTGTAGTATGTCCCTGTCCATCATGTAGCACTCTACAAACTCCAGCTCATGTAGTTCTTGGAAGGTTACACTTGGCCTGAAAACTCTTCTCCTTCACTGCCTAGGCCTATTGTCAGTAGCAGCAGCACTGACTTTAGCATCTAGCACATACAGATGTAGCAGACCTGCAGCAGCCACTAGCATTCTTTCAGTTACATTTCTGAAGTCTGTACTATAATGGTGCAGAGTATGGGGGAAAAATCAGATTGTAGGGTGTATGCAGTGCTCTACTGTAGGTGCTGCCTGTGTGATTGGCAACCTATGATGCATTGAATCTGCCTAGTATATCATTAACATAATTTAATGGCCCTAGTTGGAGTTAAACAAGGGTCAAAACTAATTAATACATCATTGCCTTTTAGATATCCTCAGCAATACAGCACTATGCAAATGAGCGCCCCATAGGTAAACAAAGCTTAGCAGTTAGTGGACACACCCCAATAATTCCAAGCTCAGCCCAGCAACATGCTGCACACATTCAGAAGAATGTGCACAGTAGGTAAACAAAGCTTAGAAGTCAGTGCACACACTCACACACCACGCAAAGAAGTGCAGCTAAGCTCTTATCAGCTAAGTAGTTATTGGACAAACCCTCTCCTGATGTCAGCTACCTCCTGTGTGGTCACCAACATGGTTCTCTACCTACACAGATGAGATATGCAGACATGATTACCCCATTATGCTATTCAGTAACTCCACCTCATTTACACAGGGATCCATGCTCACAACCTGGAAACTACATGCTTCCAAGCCTTACCACATTAGCAGCAGCACCACTGCACCATTGCAGATACTCTACACAGGGTCCTGTAGTACATTTATGTCTCATAATATTAGTTTTGTTATTTCCATTTTTATTTTACTTTATTTTTAAGGTATGTTTGTGCACTGCCGTGCGCTGCACAAACATGCCCACATTATTAAAAAAATAATTTATTTTAACATATTTTCTGTAACTTTTGAGATACACAGAGGATATTCATACTCATATCTTTGTGTGGTATGACATTTCTGTCCATCTATCTACATTTTTACAGCCTCTTTTGTCTGTCTACATTCCTGTACATGGAATTTCACGTACACTACGGACATTGACACAGGGTTTGCAGGGCTGCCTATGAGATTCACCTGCTTATGAGATGATTTGCATGTCAGAGAACTTCCTGTGTTGGCATGTACATGAGCACCACCCAGCAGTGCTTACTGGATAGCAAACCTGCTTACTTTCATGTAAGCAGTGTGACATGATACTTACATGGTAAAAAGACCATGTAGGCTTTATTAAATTTCCCAAACTTATTTTTAGTTTATAGGGGTGGTGACTATAAGTAATACTTTAATATTAACTTTCAATATTTTCCAATAATCTAAAATAACATTCATAAAATAAAAATATTGCCAAATATATTATTACTTCCACATTTACCAAGATTATGAATACCAGAAGTTAATATAGTCTCATCTACAATATTATTGAACTTAATTGAATTATAACCCTTAGAATAAAACATGTTCTTTATTTCATCTTTGTCTTGCAAAAAAACAAATTCACTCCTGGTCAAACAAGGCAACGTATTATTTGATTATATGGAGGTGACTATAAAAATACTTAAGAAACAGTTGAAACAATATGGGAAATTAAATTGCAAGCAGATAAATTTCCTGGTTTAAACAAAGCCATTTATATAAAATGCTTTCTTAAAAATAGACGCCTGAATTATTACCTTCTAAGTTATGTTTAAACTTATATAGAGAAATTCAATAAAGCCTACATGAAGCAATTGGCTGTATAGCCATAGTGGCATGGCCCCAACATAGAGCATGGCAACTGAACTATCCAATAAACAGGGTGGAGGGGCATGCATGAGTGTGAAGACATGGAAGTATCTGTGGAATGCAAATCACCTCATAAGTTGGTGAAATCCAGGAAATGAGGTTGATTTGTGATCCAATAAGCAGAAAGGCACCTGTGTAGGTGCTTTGTTGGTGTTAGAAATGTACACAGACAGAAACCATGTATGCGAATGCAAAATTTAAAAAGAGGCTGTAAAAGGCAAAATAAAAGGGTGGATATTGCACTGTAGGCATGCAAATGGCCAAAACTATGGCCATTGAGTCCAAAAAGCCATGCAAATAAATAAAAAAATATTTTTTTAATATGGTATACATTCATTTATTTGAAAGGAGGTTGTACAATGCACCAAAGTGTGAATGTACAACCTCCAGATGTCTGGAATGTCGAGTGACAGTGTTGTGAATTCCAATGAGCGAATGCACATTGGCAGTTGCTCATTGGAATTTGGCATTTCAGGTGCAGATTGTAGTGTGATCTTGGAGTTTGTATATTAAAGCAAGGGGGTGTGGGGGTGCAGGGGGTGCTTGATCCCCTGCATAACGATGTTCAGAGATGTTTGGAGTTTGCAAATTGTTTGAATCTGGTTTTCCAGATTACCATTTTTGAGTTTGTTTTTTCGATATATTGTGTGTCAGCATTTAAAGTCATACAATAGTGCGAATGCACAAATACATTTCACACAAATGAATGTATACCTTTAATACATATATTACATTTGCATAGTGTACAGTGATAGGCAAACATGCCATTATGCAAAAAAAAAATAAAATAAAAAGTGTATAAAATGAAAATTAGACATTTTCAAAAATATTGCATTATACCGAGGAGAAAACCCATGCAGATGGACAATATAGTTATGACTACTGAATCCTACACATTTGCACTTTATAAGCACTTCCACAAGTGCATGGATCATGCTATCCCAAACAGAACCAAGACGCTATCCTCCAAAAACAAGGAAACCAATCTGGTGGACCCTACCATAAACAAACTGTACAACAGAAGGAAGAAACTGTTGCAAAAGAGAGTAAAATCCAATCAGCGGAGGAGCTCCCTGGTCAACCACCGTAAGATCAGTCATAAAATCCTCCAAAGCTAGTTATGAAAACAAAATTACGACTGATTCCAAAGACAACCACAAAGCATTCTATAGCTATGTCAAGAATCTCAATGACAACACTCAGATCTGCTCTGAGTTACAGCACTTTTTCTTCTTTTTCTTTTGGCTTTTCCCAGTTAGGGGTCACCACAGCAGAACTCCGGTCTGCTAATTATTGGTAGTAGATTTTTTATGGGTGCCAAGGTCCCAGCTCGATGCCCAACCTTCACAAAGGCATGCCCATTCTATGCATGTCTTTCGAACGCCACTCGATGGCGGGGAGGACATGCAGACTCCACACAGAAGGCGCTCCAGTTGAAAATCAAATGGGAGTACGTCTTGCTGTGAGGCAACAACGCTACCGCTGCACCACCGTGGCTTAACAACACAATGGTACTAAATATACAGACCCAACTGATATTGTCAACATCCTGGCAGATAGGTTCAGTGCTAACTTTACCCCCCCCTCACCCCCTAAAGGGCCCATCTCTATACCGGAAGAATGCAACGTTCCTGTAATCATGACTGCACAGGTAAAAACCCAAACTCTGCAAAGCCAAAAACACAGCATCCATGGGACCAGACAACATCCCAGGCTGCATTCTACACAAACTACAGGACAAACTGGCACCCCAACTAAGTACCATGTTCAATCATAGCCTCACCTCAGGCTTTGTGCCCACTGAATGGTGCACATTGATGGTTATCCCACTCCACAAAGGAGGAGCCACCACAGACCCCTGGAACTACTGCCCCATTAGCCTGATGAGCCTGGTCTGCAAGGCCATGGAACGTATCATCAAGGAACTTATAAACAAAGACATTGGTAATCTCCAAACTCTGGACCCAACCCAGTTCGGGTTTGCAAAAGGCAGATCATGTCTCCTAAACCTGATAGACTTTTTTGAAGCAGTCACCAAAGCCGTAGACAAGGGTAAGGTGGTTCACACAGACTATCTAGATCTTGCCAAGGCTTTTGACACCACCCCCTACACTGGAATTATAGATAAACTCACTAAACTAGGTTTAAATCCCTATGTCACAAGATGGTTTGCCAACTGGCTCACTGACAGAACCCACACTGTGGAAGTAGCAGACTCCAAATCCAACTTCAGACCAGTGACAAGTGGAGTACCACTGGGTTCAGTCCTGGGTCCTCTCCTGTTTGGTATCTACTTCTCTGAAGTACAGGCAAACACAGAAGGTCTTTGGCTAATGAAGTTCACAGATGACTGCAATCTAGGAGCCATAATCAAAAATCCTAACGGTGTGGACATCCTACAAAAGGGCCTCACTGAGACTGAGATGCCTGGTGTCAAAGCCATGGCCTCAAGCTCAGTGCCAAAAAGTGCATTGTCATCTCCTTTGGTAAAAACACTGTACCCATGAACTACAACATAGGTGGTAGTATACTTAACACCAAAAGTGTGATAAGAGACCTTGGGACACAGGTGGACAGTAGTCTTTCCTTTGATAATCACATCGCCACACTAGTCAGGAAATCCTTCTACATGGCACATCTCATCACAAAAGGTTTCTCATCCAGAAAAAAAGAGGTCATTGTTCCCCTCTACTCATCCCTCATTAGACCCATTATAGAGTACAATGCCCCTTTTGGTATGTACCTCACAAGACATCTACAACAATTGGAAAGGCCACAGAAATACCTCACAAAGAGGATTACTGGCCTCAAATAGATGCCCTACGCAAACCATCTCAAAAATCTCCAGCTTTATTCCATCGCATATCGTCTACTCACAGGTGATCTCTGCCTAGCATACATAGCTATGTCAATCCCAAAGCTATTGGACTTGCTCCACTTAAAGAATTCCCAATCCCTCTGAGCTACACACTCTAAGGACCTAAACCTTGTCACCACAATAAACAGAACATGCCGGAGGGATAGGTTCCTGTCCCAGAGACTTCCCATACTCTTGAATAAACTACCTATCTATATCAAACATAGATCCTCATTAGCACTCTTCAAGGAAAATCTTGATGATTGGATGGGAAATAGGAAATTCACCCCGGGGATCACTTCTGTGGCTCTGGTCAACAGTGGCACAGGAAAATAATTTTTTTGGGTGGCAAAAGCCAGGGTACCTTTTTGGCTGGGCTTGTATAGGACCTAGGGCCAATAGCCTAGTACCTACCTATGAACCTATAGTGCCCAGCATGCAGAGACTTACAATGTCAGGTTTTAGTGGCTGCTATGGAGGCAGGCCCTGGAGTAGTGAAGTATCCAGGGTATACTCAGTTAGCTATATGTAAATGAGCTGAGGTTACTGAATAGCAACCAGGGCCACTGTGTGCAGAGATACAACCCATGGTAGGGCTAGAACCATGTAGATAGTAGTAGAATAGGCAGCTGGCATCAACATGGGGTGTATCACACTATGTGTAAGTGGATTGGAGCTCAGTGATGTCTGTTTGCACTCAGCCAAGCACTGCTAAGCAGGATAATGTGCCCGATACTGCTGTGCTGTGTTTAGCCCAGCAGCATGTGTTTTAGCTAGTTTAAGAAAAGCTGAGCATGCCTGTGCACAGGGAGTGGCCAAACTGCTCAGCACAGTTTACACTAGTGCTGTGGGTTTCCCCACCTCACCCCAGTGCTTAGCAGTAAAAGAATTAAAAAAAAAAGTTAATAGCTAGGGGAAGCCAATCAAGTAGAAATGACTGATAAGCCCTGTTCAGCAGATACTAGCTCATTCAAACCCCCAATGATATACCTGCCAAGTGGAATGCATCATAGTGAGCCAATCACACAGGCTACATCTGCAGCACCCCAGTATAAGGTATGCATTCACCCTACAATCTAATTTTTCCCATATACTTTGCACCATTGGAGTGCACACTTGGGGAATTTTAACTGACAAAAAGATAGGGGCTGCTGCTGCTCTGCTACATCTGTATGTGTTAGAGGCTGAGGTCAGAGCTGGTGCTGATACTGACAATAGGCCCAGACTGAGAAGGAAAAAAAAGCATTTAGGCCCAGGGTAACCTTTCAGGGGCTACATAAGCTGGAGATTGTAGAGTGCTAGAGACTGGACAGGGACATACTACAAGAACTCACCGAGCTCTGCCACCCTCAGTTCAGACCAAAACCCAACAGAGGGGAACCCATTCCACTGGAAACAAAAGCATGTTCCTTAGAATATTAGCTACAGGTACTTTTCAAAGACCAACTGGGGATATAATGGGGGTCTCACAGGCATCTGCATCCAGGGTACTCCACCAGTTCCTGGATGCCATGCAATCATATGCCATTGAGCACATTATTTACCCTGCACCCCTGAGCGGAGGGCCAGCAATATGCATCTCTTCCACCATGTAGCACACTACCCTGGGGTACTGGGTGACATAGACTGCACTCCTGTGCACATCAAAACACCACCCAGTGAAGAGGGTAGAGTCTACATCAACCACAAGGGTATCACTCCATCAACTGCCAGGTTGTGTGCAATGCCCAGGGAATTATCATGAATTTGTGTGCTGGCAGCCCTGGCAGTTATCATGACTCTCATATCTGGCACACATCACAGCTGTACCAGATGTTTGCTGGGGGACATCCTGTACAGCCATCTACTGGGGGATGCTGGCTATGCACTGGAACAATAGATGATGACATGCATCAGAAATGCACACACACTGACCAAAGAATGTCATAATGAAGCACATGCACAAACTAGGAACATTACAGAGTGTATGTTTGGGATGCTGAAGTCACGGTTCTGCTGCCTTGATAAAGCTGATGGAGGCCTGCAGTACTCTCCAGCCACATGTGCACACATGTTCACAGTATGTGCCAGGCTACACAATATGATCCTGTGTAAACAGCTGCTGCAGAAACATCACAGGGAAGGGACACACAGCCCCCACCAGTGCCAAGGTCCCCCACAGTCACAGGGGGATTTTGAGGAGGAACACCCTAAGCCTGTCCATGTAAGCAGACATAGACATGCCCAGTATGCCCTGGTCTTGGCAAATAGGCAACACATAGCACATACACTGACATCCTAGGGACCTAGGGACTGACACCTCACTCCAACTCACATACATACTAAAAACAATATCAGCCACAACACACAACCTGTACCTTAACATGCATTGGCTGTGTACTACATGCATTCAAAAGAGTCAGCCCTGAATCACCATTATATCCATTGCTGCAGGTACAAGGTAAGTCACTTTTCATTACAACAAATGTATGGGGTACTACACTATGGTAGCATAGGTATGGACCTGCTGAATGTATGCAAGGGAATAGAGTGAGATACCGAGATAGCTGCAGACAACTGGCAGATATGTGGGACAACAGGAACTCTCTGCCCAATAGTGGCCACCACATATTATGCAGTAGGCCCCAAGCCAGCAAAACCCACTGCACTATGCGAGGGAATTACAAATAGTGGGGTCATAAGACAGATGCTTGACTGTCAATGCTAGAGTCACCTACCTCAATACACTGTACAACAGCAGAAAATTCTGTTTGCAAGGTAATAGCAGCAGACCCCACAATCCCAGGGCTGTCCCAATCAACCTGGTGACATGCTCTATTTCCACAATATGCAGAGGTCGATGTACTATGTATGTCTGTGGTTGATATTGTCAGGAAGTTGTGGCTTAGTGGGCTACGTACATTACCAGAGTTGATGGTGCTCATAATTCGAGACTGGCTGCGCCTACTATTTTGCATGTGGGCTACACCTATGTTAGGAGTTCTAGAGACTGTCCATATGTCAGTATTTGTTACTGCAGGAAAGCTGGACAAAGCGAGAGACAATGGAGGGACAGGGGGCCACAGATATGGACAGTACAGAGCTCTGAGTAACCTAAATGGCTAGCAGAACAGCAGGCTAGTAGAACAGCAGGTTGTAACAAGTTAGAGTAGCAGCAGGATGTCAAGGCTGTCACATAACTGTGTCAGTACTTACAACAAGTCAGTGGGCACCATCATATTCCTCAAATGTAAGAGTGTAACAGAATGTCCACACTTTGCCTCATATATATGGTCTGTTTTTCATAACATTGTGTTTATCTGGCAAACTACTGGCAAGTCAACAAAGGTTGACATGAGAAAATAATGACAGGCTGTTGAGATGCACACTTTATACCCATCAGAACATTTATGCTAATACAAAATCTGAATTCAACCAACTGTGTAAGTTTGTAAGAGCAGCATGAAACAGCTGTCTCTATGTTTGTGGCTGTGTCTGTGTCCCACGTTTATACATGGCTTTGTCTACATCTCTGGCTTCAAGAAGTTGAGAGATATGGGCACCATGTAGCCTTAGAATAACAGTACAACACAAACTATCTGAGGACCAGAGCAGACATATGAGGTGCAAGGCTGGACATGCTGCAAAGCAGGTACAGTCAGAGGTGTGAAGTCTGTAACCCTGTATGTGGTGTTACATTACATACCCCAGTCACAGCATACCTACAACTACACAGAGCAGCAACTGTGGAGAAAGCCAGGAAATGGAGCAGGGCAGGACAAAGGCCTACATATAAGGAAAAGGAGGAATTAATGGCCAGAAAAATGTAGAAAGTGCAAAATAGAGCTGTTTGTGCAGTAGCATGGGTCCCAGTTAATGTATGGAGTCAGTTACCTAAATGTATTTCAGTGGTTCATCATGCCAGTCTACAATGATCTGCCACTGGTGTACCAGGAAATCACATTGCTATATTAAATGTACCAGACAAATGATGCAAAACCCTGTTCAGTCTAATAAACTTGGTGCATGCCCTAGATATGAGTCAAATATTATGGAGAGAGCACAGCCTTGAAATCCTTTGGGCATCATATCATGGAGGAGCTGGATTGTTTAATCAGGTATGGCAGCCAATTGTCTGTAGCACACAAACTCCTGGACTGGAGTACAGGTAGGTCTGACCTGTGGTCCCCTTGTAAGTACCAACGGTCATACTGGGCAGGCTCCTACACTTAGCTAATTTCAGCCTATGTCTAGAGGCACATTGGACTATAGAACTGAGATGTCCATACATCTCTGTGCATACAGAGAGCTATGTATACCTGTCTCTCCCCTATCCCCATCAGACATGATTACCCTTTCTATCCATATGTGGCACATATAAGATATATATGGATTTGTATAGTTTCATATATATATATATATATATATATATATATATATATATATATATATATATATCATATATAGAGACACAGAGAGAGGGGGAGAGAGAGAGACACACACACACACACACACACACACACACACACACACACACACACACACACACATACACACACGGAGAAAGGCATATATAGTAATGTATTGCTGCAACCACTTAACAGCAAGTGTAACTAGTAGCATGTGCAATTAGTATAGTGAGGCTGTAGTGTGCAATAGTAGGTAGGAGTTCTTATCTCACATCAGCCTCCATGTGTGTGTGTGTGTGTGTGTGTGTGTGTGTGTGTGTGTGTGTGTGTGTGTGTGTGTGTGTGTTTGTGTAGCTATTCCACATACAACAGTATAACCATGCCCAACAGTCCTATGTCTTTGCAATGGTCACTCATTTTATGGTCCTGTGGCCAGTGCCCTCCACAACAGTGGCCTCCCTGTCAAGAGCTGCTGATGTCATCCACCCCAACAGCAGTGGCATACACTCTCCAAACCCACAAGCTCTATGTTGCATACAATAACTATGTAGCACTACAGTATTTACAACTAGATAGGTAGTGCGTCTATTCCCAGCAATGGCAACTGAGTGCATGTGTGTAAGTATATCCCCTTGCAGCAGTGTGTCTGTCTTGCCTATGTGTTTGTAATGCCAGTAAATTTTAAGGCCTGTGCCTACCTATTATCCCTCCTGTGACTTACGTCACGTGGTCTGCTGATATTATTCACCTTAGAAGCACAGTTTGACACTCTCCAGACATGTAAGCTCTGTTGTGCATGCTATACATACTTAGCACTATAGTGCATACACCTAGACAGGTAGGGGCTGTAATCCCAGGAATGGCAACTCAGTAAGTGCATATGGGTGTGTGTGACAGTAAATTCCCTTGCAGCAGTATGTATATCTTGTCTATGTGTGTGCAATACCAATACATTTAAGGCCTGTGCCTACCTGCTAATCCCCCATTGGCTTACTTCACAGGGCCTGCTGACATCATCCACCTTAGAAGCACAGTTAGACATTCTCCAGACACATAAGTTATGTGAGTGTAAGCATATCCCCTGCAGCAGTGTGGCTGTCCTGGCTGTGTGTGTGATGGTTATACCATCACAAGGGCCTGTGCAAACCTGTTAACCCCCCATTGGCAACCCACATAGGGTCTACTGATGTCAACCACCTTAGAAGCACAGTTAGATATACTCCCAACACAATAGCTCTGTGGAGCATGCGACATGTGCATAGCACTATAGTGTAGATAATT
Source organism: Protopterus annectens (assembly GCF_019279795.1). Classification (NCBI taxonomy): domain Eukaryota; kingdom Metazoa; phylum Chordata; order Ceratodontiformes; family Protopteridae; genus Protopterus; species Protopterus annectens. The sequence goes on from NC_056746.1 coordinate 681,785,614, forward strand.
AGGGCTTCTAATCTCAATACTGGCAACTGTGTGAGTATATGTGTGTATGCATATCTCCTTGTAGCAGTGAGACTGTCACAATAGCTCTGTGGTGCATGCGACATGTGCATAGCACTATAGTGTAGATAATTAGGGGTTCTAATCTCAATACTGGCAACTGTGTGAGTATATGCATGTGAATGCATATCTCCTCATAGCAGTGTGACTGTCTTGCTTGCGTGTGTGTGTGTGTGTGTGTGTGTGTGTGTGTGTGTGTGTGTGTGTGTGTGTGTGTGTGTGTGTGCGTAATGGTTATACTATTTTCAGGGCCTGTGCATACCTGTTAACCCCCCCATTGGCAACCCATTTAGGGCCTACTAATGTTATCCACCTTAGAAGCACAGTTAGACACACACCCAAAACAATAGCTCCGTGGTGCATGCAATATGCATGTAGTACTACAGTATAGCTAAGTAGGGGTTATAATCTCAATAATGTCAACTGTGTCTGTATATGCATGTCTCCTTGTAGCAGTGTGACTGTCTTGTCTGTGTGTGGGTGATGGTTATAAAATTTTAAGGGTCAGTGCAAACCTGTTAACCCCCCCATTGGCAACCCATTTAGGGCCTACTGATGTCATCCACTTTAGAAGCACAGTTTGACACACTCCCAACACAATAGCTCTGTGGTGCATGTGATATGGACATAGTACTATAGTGTAGATAGATTAGGATTCTAATTTTAGTGTTGGCAACTGTGTGTGTATGCATATCTCCATGCAACAGTGTGACTGTGTGTGTGCAATGATTATACAATTTTAACGGCCTGTGCAAACCTGTTGACACCCCCACTAGCAACCTTGACAGTGCCTGCAGATGTCATCCACCATAATAGTAGCGGCAGACACTGCAAAAGCATATAAGCTTTGTGGTGCATGCGATATGTATGTAGCACTATAGTATGTACAACTAAACAGATAGGAGTTGTACTCTTAACAAAGGCAGTTCATGAGAGTGTGTGTGTCTGTATATCCCCTTGCAGGAGCATGACTGTGTTAGGGCCGCCACCTCTCCCACTTTGCAGGTTGCAGTCCATGTTTGGACAGATGTATCCTGTGAAAACAACTTAGCCAATACATGTGTCCCAAGAGTGTAGGGCAACAAACATATCCTACATTTGTGTAACAGTTGCATAAAGCAGTGATTTTACATCAGAAACACCTTAATGTTATGAGAAATAGAATAATCTAGGCAAATGTTACAAAAATCAGCTGTCATATTTGCAAAAAAATGAGAGATTCTGCCCTTTGCACTTGCCGTGGATATGATTTGTCCTGGCATCTGTCACGATACTATGAAAAAGTGCCCCACATTGGCCATTTTATAAGGTGTCAACCCTAGTCTGTCATACCTATGTGTGTGCAATATGTATATATGTTAAGGCCCTGTGAGTAGTTGATGCCCCTAAATAACGCGCATATATCTAGGCATGAATGCTAACCTCCACCACCCACATTTGTAGGTACTGACCAAGGCTGTGGCACATGTAAGTTGAGTACTGTCTATCACTGACCCACCAAATGATGTTAACACACTTCAACAGGGTCATATACCAAGTATAGACTGCTGACAAGGTCCTGGCCTCAAGCTAAATGCAGAAAACTGCACCATCATACTATTCCATAAGGACACCCCCACTGTTTGCCACATCAACAGAAACCCCCTAAACACACAATCTGTGTTAAGATACCTGGGTATTCAGGTTGATAACAATGTTGCACTCAACCATCATTTAGCGGCAGTGGTCAGAAAAGCCTAGTTTGTGGTTCACCTCATAGGTAAAGGGATTGCATCCAAAAAAGGTGATCATTATCTTTGTATAGTCCTCAGTCAGTAGACCTATAAGTTACTACAAGGCCCTGTGTGCTATGTACCTATCCAGACATCTACACCGACTGGAAAGTCCATGTTAATACCCAGAAAGGTAATCATTGGCCTCCAACACCTGTCCCATGCAGACAGGTTTGAGAATAAATAGTGCTCTACTAAGTATCAGACAGATTGACCAGAGGATGGCTGTGTCACACCTACAAGGCAATTTTGGACCCTGGCATTCAACATCTTTCCCATATATGTAAGTTTAACTCCTCATGCATTACCCACATGCTGGCTGCTGTCACCAAATTCCCTAGTGATGTACAAATCTCCCAAGAGTGTCTCATGCAGACACATGACAGGTGCCAGAAACATGACCTTAGGCTTCATACCACGACATTCAGCATCATCCCCTTTGGGGCGAGTGATATCCTCACATATTATCACAGTAACAACATTTTAAGTATGCAATCAGTTGAGAGTGATTTGTGCACACAGGTTGATGGCAACATGACATTTGACCAATATGTTGTTTCTGTTGTAAGGAAAGCCTTCTACATAGCCAATCTCATATGTAAGGGTATGTCATCCATGTACGTGGGGTTCATAACATCCCTGTATTCCCCCTAATAAGGCCCAGTAGTGAGTATAATGACTTGTTTGTCATGTACCTCACAAAGCACATGCAGCAGCTGGGTAGATCATAGAAGTTCCTCACCAGGGAATACCAGGGCTTCAAACATCTACCAAACACAGATAGGTGATAAACCCATCCCTCTGCCACTGTCATACAGACTCCTCAGAGGTGAAATCTGTCTGGTATACAAGGCAATCACAGACTCTACTTTGATGTGACTGCTGCACAATTGCTAGTAAAACGCCACTCTATTAACCCGCACACATACACTTAACCTGGCCTGCGACATCAACAGGACTTGTTGGTGGGTCAGATGTGTGTCCACACACTCACCCAGCTGTGGAATGGACACCTTGCCACATCAGGCAGAGTGCCTATTTACACCTTTTCAGGGAAACCTGGATGAATGGATGGTTAACAGAACATACACCCTTGAGATACCATCTGTGTCCCTGTTGGACTATGGCATCAGATGCTGACTTACAAACACATGGGCTAAACTCTGAGAAAGGCTTATGAGGTCCCCAGGGCCAATAGCCTAGTTGCCTCATATGATCCTATGTATACCAGTTATGGCCCTCTGTGTTGTGATGGACTGTGTTGTTATGTGTCCACACCCATCACTGCCATCTACTATGGTGTATCCACTGTGGGTGACATACCAGTACCATGTCATACAGCCACCATCTGACAAATAGGTGAGTGGTACTACAGGTATATGGGGACAGTCCAGAAACATCTGTGTGACACAATTACAGACAGCACTGCAAACATGTTGTAGGGTATCCTCCTTGTGGGTGTCCAATGTCCGCAGTGCACAGATGTTTGGAGTGTTTGGACATGCACTTGATATATGTGGACCCTTTGCCAGACAAATGTGGACATCTGGAAAACAGTTGGACAATATTTACTGGTTGTTTCCATACTATGGGGAGTCTGGCTGTCACACACCATCACCTCAGCAAACAGTCATGGCACTTTAATATCTGGTACTATATTTACTCCCTTACATTGCATGCTCAATATGTACACTCAGTTGCTGAGGTGGAGCGTGTGCCCCCCCCCCCATTTTTATTGGCTATAACCTGCTGTCCTGCTGTAGGGGGTCAACAGGTATGTTCGCCTTAGCTCTCAGGTGATGATATACAGGTGTTGAGTACACAGTGACCTAGCCAGAGTATGTCAAGAACAGTCAGGGACACCTGGACAATGTTTGAACTATGCCTTTGTGACATTCACAGACTGAGATCAGCAGGCTGACAGTACATTGTGTGATATGCCAGCTGTATCCACCACTACTGACTGTCACTTTTGTCTAATACACAATCCAGTAGCATTCTTACAAGAGATTACTATTGCTGGGGGTTTCATGGGCCAAAGCTGTGATCTATGTCACAACAGACAGAGCCAAAAGGGAAGCCTGTAGCTGCTGAACAGCTGACTAACAGCAACATGTAATTCCAAGATATTCACCACAGACCTCTATTGTTGTAATCCTTATTTCCCATGATTTCATCCCCCCATCTGCATGCCATTACATGAAGAACACTGTTACATACCTGGTATAGTGCTGTACTCCTGTATGTGCAGAAATCCTGTGGTAGAATGCTAGGATAGTGCAGTCTGTCATCATAGAGAAAGTCACAGACCTGTGTACCATAGACAGCAGCTTGCCTTTTGTAGGTAATGCTCATGAACATCTGATTGCCTGTGTACCAATCTGTGGCTCAGACTTGCTAACTGCATTCAGAACAACTGGGTTGTATTTTCATTAGCCAAAGTCATGGCAACACAGTGCTGTATTTGAGGCCTTCATGTAGGCCTTGACTCTTTTCCTGGTCTGTGAGAAGGACATTATTGAGGTGTGGGGACTACAGCATCACAGAGGGTAGGTTGAAATACTGTCTATTGTTTGGAATTATGTGGTATGTCCAAAATTTTGCATGCTATGTCTTGCCATTGTGAACAGACTTTTTGATTAAGTGGCAGTTTACTGTTTAACAATGTGGGTTAAGGTCAGTAAGGAGATAGATGTGAGTGTCGTACATCACTTGCATCAGAATATGCATGCTGCTGCAGTAGCTGCTGGTCTATCAGCTGTTTATGTTTGTAGGGGAAGACTTTGACACATGTCCCTGTCACTTGATCACCCCCCCCCCCACTTTCTGTATGGGTGTTGTGTGGATTCCCTGTTCTAGGTGTTTGGGAGGTATGTTAGGTCCGTAGCAGTTAGCTGAACATACTGATATATATACTGCAGGCTGCAGCTGCTGCATTCTGCCCAGGAGTCATACTGGGGATTGTGAACACATTGTGGGACATCAAGCTGTATATATGAGTGAGGGAGCAGTGTCAGCTCTGTTGTCACAGCATAGCCAGGGTGAGAATACCCATAACAGTCCAGGTGAGGCATGTGCCTCTGTTACATATGTTATGTAATAGTGCCATCCAGAGAGTGGTAGGTGGCATTTAGGACACCTATACATATTTGTGAAGTGTGTTCCAACATACAGACCCTTGCTAATGTGGGTGGCAGTGAATGCAGTAGCAGCAACCAGTTCTGCTTAAAATTGCATAGCTCAGCCATTTAATTGTTTTGATAATCATGTACTTTACATGCAACACACTGGAATGGAACCTAGGACTGTGGCTGGAAAATGTTAAGTATGCTAGGAATGTGACAGATTGAGCTACTGAGTCAATACTACAGCAGGTGTATTTGGAAGACATATGTGCATGCATACAGTCTGTTACACAGGATTGTCATGAACATGTGTAATTGGATAGGTGTGACGTGTGACACTGAACTGTCTATCATAGGTTCATAGGTTCATAGGTTCATACTAGGCTATCTGCCCTAGGGCATTTATAAGCCTAGCCAGAATGTGTTTGGCTTTCGCCACCCATTTTAAATTTATTTTGCTATGCCCTTTTTCGAGGTTAGTATACTGTGCCTCTGTCTAACAGTGACACAGAAGTGATACCCGAGGTAAACCTACGATCTCCCATCCACTCATCAAGATTCCTCTTGAAGAGAGTCGATGAGGGACTCTGCCTAACCTGGACTGGGATTTTATTCCAGAGTGAAGGGAGCCTCTGGGTTATGAATCTGTCCCTCCAGCATGTCCTATTTATTTCAGTGCTGAGGTTCAAGTCTCGAGCGTGTAGCTCGATGGGATTTGATTTTCTGAGGTGCAGCATGTCCATTAATTCGGGTTGGACATGGCTTTATCGTCAGGCACAGATCGCTTCTGAACAGGCGGTATGCCACTGAGTAGAGCTGGAGTTTCTTTAACCGGGCAGCATATGGCATCTGTTTGAGCCCTTTGATCCTCTTGGTGAGGTACTTTTGGAGTCTTTCCAGTTGCTGCAGGTGTCTGGTAAGGTACATCCCAAAAGGGGCATTGTACTCAATTATGGGCCTGATGAGGGATGAGTAAAGAGGCACGATGACATCCCCTGATCTAGATGTGAATCCCTTCATGATTAGGTGGGCTATATAAAATGTTTTTCTAACCACTTTGGCCACGTGGTTGTCAAATGAGAGATTGCTATCAACTTGGGTCCCCAGGTCCCTAATGACTTCTTCTGTACTTAATGGATTACCACCTATGTGGTAATTTGTGGGCACTTTGTTTTTGCCAAAGGGGATGACTATACACTTTTTGGTATTTAGCTTGAGGCCATGGCTCTGGCACCAGTTGTCTGTTTCTATGAGGCCTTTTTGGAGGATGCTTGTGTCGGCTGGAGAGTCAATTATGGCACCCAGTTTGCAGTCATCTACGAACTTGGTCAGCCACAATCCTTCCATGTTGGCCTGTACCTCCGAGAAATATATACCGAACAAGAGAGGTCCCAGGACTGAGCCTTGTGGGACACCACTTGTAACTGGTTTGGAGTCTGACATGGCTCCTGCAATTCTAACCATGTGGGTTCTGTGCTTGAGCCAATTTGCAATCCATCTAGTGACATAGGGGTTTATATTTAAGCTGGTGAGCTTATCTATAATGCCCGAGTGGGGTATTGTATCGAAGGCTTTTGCGAGGTCCAGGTAGGCTGTGTGGACCACCTTCCCCTCGTCAATGGCCTTGGTGACTGTTTCAATGAAATCAACCAGGTTTAAGAGACAGGATCTGCCCTTAACAAAGCCGAACTGGGTAGGATCCAGTGTTTGTAGGTCCCCAATATCTTTATTTATGAGGTCCATGATGATCCTTTCCATAGCTTTGCAGACCAAGCTGTCAGGCTTATGGGCGATAGTTTCCAGGATCCGTTGAGGCACCACCTTTATGGAGAGGGACCACTGTTGCTGCACGCCACTCTTTGGGCACATATCCTGTAGTAAGGCTGAGATTGAACAGTAGTTTTATGTTTGGGTTTAGCTCTTCTTGGAGTTCATGTATGACGCAGCCCAGGACACCGTCTGGTCCCATTGATGCTGTGTTTTTGCTTTGAGAGGGCGGCTCTTACCTGAGCATCTGAGATGTCAGGGGCAGCACTCTGCTGGGATAGATATTTGCCCTTTGGTGGGGAGAAGTTTGCACTGAACCTGTCAGCTAGGATGCTGGCAATGTCTGTGGGTTCGGTGTATTTTTTGTCATTTTGGACTAATTCTGAGCTTATCTGGGAATTACCACCCAGGTTCCTAACATAACTAAAGAAAGCCTTGTGATTATCCTTAGTGTCCTGTGCAATTTTTCTCTCAAGCTGGCCTTAGACAATTTTATGTGTGCCCGTGGTTTTTTGCTAATACTGATCAGTGATGCCTTCCCTTTTTGGGATTTTGCTCTATCATTTAGTAGCTTCCTCCTTCTATTGTATAGTTTGTTTATGGCTGGGGTCCACCAGACAGGACGTCTGCCTTTGGAGGATTGGGTCTTGGTTTTATTTGGGATCGCATGATCCATGTATTCCTGAAGGTGTTCATAGAATGCGTTTATAAAGGATTATGCATGTAGAAACTGTGCAGCATGTTCTTATATTTCACAGTAGAAGGAATTTAAACATCTCATTACAGGTTTTAGTTTTATACCTAGGTTTTGTGCAGATTGTTCAAGTAAGAATTTATTTTATCTTGCTGTTTGTGGAAACTGTAGTGGTTTCTGTGTTGGAAAAACTACAAGGTCTTTACATGAGCATTTACTTGAACATGTTGGTTATATTAAACATAAAGATCCAACTAGTGCTTTGTATGAACATGTCTCTCCACATAATGGTTATTCTTTTTATTTTACGGTTTTGCAATGTATTTATGTTGATAAACATGGGGATGATTTGAACAACAAAGTTGAAAAACCTGAGGCTAGGTGGATAATGCAGTTGCAGGCATATAAACATCCTGGGCTAAATGGTTTTGCAGCCTTAAAACCTTTGCTTAAAGATCACAAATGACATCATTGATTAATTGATGCTGCTATTTAAAGTACATGTGATTTCCTGTAAGATTGTCTGATGAAGTGCCTATTGTGAGGTATGAAAATGCTTACCTGTTTTTAACTTCATTTTTTAAAGTTCTGATACTTTGGAAGCTGTGTTTGGTCCTGGGTGTTTGTTTTTTGCTTTTTGTGATTTTTGAAATGTACAGGACCTTGACTACCTAAGACATTGTTTTTTATCCTGTTGTATATGTTGGCTGCTCATTTACTGCAGTCCTATCACCTTACTGAGCAATGCTGTTAACACTCTGGTACATCAGGACACACAGATTAGTAACCCATTTGAACAGCTACTACAGCCATTTATTTACCTGTAATTCCTGTGGGGAGAACATCTGTTAACAATACATAACAGTTTCTATTAATATTTAGTAGTACATTTCACTGGATTTGAACATTGGTCTGTGTGTGATAAAATGTATATCATACCTACTGTTTATCACACTGAGCTACTGAGCCATTGCTAATATTGACGGAGTAATGTATGCCTAAAGCTCATCTGGTAACAAAGTGTGACATGGTAATAGAGGGAGAATGTCATGCAAGACAGCAGTGACACTTGAACACACATGCATGAGATTCATGCATGACAGAGATAGTACGAGAACTGTGTGTTAATACTTGGAATTCAGGTGTGCACATTTAACCCTAGTGGATGGGAATATATGTGATGTGTACAGACCATATTGGAGTGCTAGGTTGCTTACCTAGCTCATATACAGTTGCAGATGGTATATTTGTAGTCTAAAGCTATTACAGTATCATACTTGCCTGCAGTAGCATAACTAAGTTCAAGAATGCATATAGCTGGAATGCAATGGTTAACACAAGACAGTCCTGAGAGAAACACACTATAATACCTTAGCCATTAGTGTTCCTAGGTTCAGATCTTAGTACAGAATAAATATCACAATGCATAATATCTTGTAATACAGCTCCACATCTACACTTTAGCAAAACAGTTCTTTATTGGCTAACTTTCAGTCACTTCATGGTATTATTCCTGTGTTTACTTCATAGCACTGGTAATACTTGATTTCTTGACCAGCAGCCCAAAATACACACAACCTTTGGCAAAACTCAACTATATTCAGCATGACATGAAACAGTGATTGGTATACATGTAGCAGTTTTTATTGATGAGCACTTTAAATAATGCAGACATTGAACAATAGCTGTTATTCCACAATGTATGCAGTACTAATTTTATCCCCTTAACAATTATGAATGCATTTGTACTTTATTTCCTTACAATTATGAATGCAGTTGATGTAGTCCCTTAACTTTTATGAATGCAGCTCTACTTTCTTAACATTATTATTAATACAGTATAAACTTTTATTTCCTTAACATTATTAATGCAGTGGTAACTTTCTTTCCTTAACATTAGCAGGTTTAATGCTTCCATCTATATTGAACTGTACCTGGCATTACTTACTTATATCTGTCTAGGTCTATGACCACATTCATTGCAGTACACTCACAAGAAACTATACCTACTGGCAGTTACTACTGTACTCTTTCTTATTTATATTACTATATAGTGCAAGATATATCTGTACTCACCACACTCTCAGCACAACCAGGCCAGGTGCCCTGCATGGGCCTCCAGGTTGTGAGCTCTCTCCTCTGCAACTGTGGGGAGAGAAACCCACCATTATGCATACCTGTGTCTCACACATACAGATTAGGTATTGGTAATACAATAGTAATAATTCTTACAAACTTGTGGGGGCATTCCTGTCTCTAGCATCATGGACCCAGGTGTCCAGAAATCCCCTCTTCCTATACTTCAGGTCATCATAATGATGAAACAACTGCTCAACTGTGCAGGAGATACAAGTTGCACTGGTTAGGACACGTGCCAGCTGGTCTCAGGCCTCCACCTTGTACTCCAATCCTTGGAACTGGTCCTGTAGCAGCCAGACAACATGGTCTTTAACAAGGAGTCCAACCATAACCCTGGACTCCAGAATGCCCCACTGCTACGCCCAAAAGCGCAGACCATCTCCAACTCCTGGCATAGTTCTTGCATGGGTCAAACTCTAACATGTTCTGGCTGTATTCCCACCTGTTCATCTTAAATAAGACTGTTTTCCTGCTTTTTGCCACCATTGGATGATTTTTTTAAAATTGCAGTGCTTCGCTTAGTACCATGCAAACCCACAGAGCTCAGCTGACAGTGCTTATACTGGCAATGCTTAACAATGCTTAGTGGTGGACAAGGTAGCTTAGATGAACTGAGGACTGCATAAACTGGGCTTGCTTAGCATTGCCTGAGCCAGCTAAGTGGAGCTGTGCATTGCTAAGCACTGCTAAAATGGGTCTTGTTTAAGCACTGCTTAGCAGAACTTCACATGACAAACTACATTTCAAAAAGAAAGGATAAAAATATAAACAAACAAAAAATAAGACTAACATTACATTATTTATTCATGACTACTACTTTATTATTCTGTGTATGTATTGCACTTCTATATTTCCTCACCTTCTGTATTTTAATTTTTTATCTTGGAGTGTGTATTTTAGGTATCGTGGATCTGTGTGTAACTGATCTTTCCTCCTTGGATCTCCACTAAAAATGGGCTTCTGGTCCAGCTGGACTAACCCGGTTAATAAATGTCAATACATACATAAATAATAAAATAAAAAATATATGATATATTGCCATCAAATGTAAATAGCTGAACGGTCTGTGTATTCAAACTGTGCACCTACTGCACACAGGGTTGTGACTCTAACCATTCAGTTACGACAATATGTTGTAAATTGCTATACATTTCTATATATCTCTCCACTACGTTTAAGCACTGCTAAGCACTGCACCACGCCAGCCTGTGGAAATCTGCATAGCTATGCTTAAACATGACTTCTGAGGTGAAAATTAAAAGTATCCAGTTTCCATTTTTAATGTCTGGCACATGTACGTAGCTAAGCTAAGCACTGTGCAAACACAAAAATAAAGGGAAAAAAAGGAAATAACATATTTTACTTTTATATTTCAGTGCCATCCGGCACTTTAACAGTGCAGGGGGTGTGTTACTCATCTCTGGACACTGTAACACAACCCCTACTCTGATTCTGTAACCTTGTTACACAGCTCTGTTCATTCTCTCTTCTCTGTTCTCTTCATTAATATGCAAGGTGTGCTGCCGAGGGTGAGCTGCAGAAATGGCCACAGCACACTCCGTTTAGGCTTCATCACTATTCCTACATGGCGTTTATTAAATCTCCACCATAGTTTATGATTTATAATTGAAGATTTATTTAATAACTTTTGCATGCATATATATATATATATATATATATATATATATATATATATATATATATATATATATATATATATATATATATATATATATATATATATATATATATATATATATATATTATAGTTTATACATAGTATTTAACTGTGTGGCACTTTAAATGTTTAATTAGTGAATATGGGCATGGTGTTTTCTTGGTTAAGGGTGTTTAAATGTCATGCTATTCTATTCTGCTTTATTCAGATGAAGTTCAGTGAAGATTGTGGATGGAAGCACTAAACATTAAAAATTCCATTGCTTAACTACTGGTTAGAGTTTTTTTTTTTTAATTTGGACTTCTAACACTTGGCCTGTTTGCTTTTTTATTTTTATTTATTTATTTATTTTTAAGTTATTTTGCTTAATGCAGGTTCTTTGTTTTCTAAATAATGTGGCAGAAGAGTATACTATGGAGTTAGGGCAATAGCATACACTGTAGATTGCTGGAACATTCACCACAATTCATACAATAAGTACTGACACATTGCAGATGCTTGCTGAGCAAGTACAATCCAAACTTCTTGCCCACCCTGTAGTCTGAGCTCTGCTGTTAGAAATGCACACAGGGTACTGTCCACAGAATACATACCTGCATCGTCTGGTGGGAGGAAGGCTAAAATGTCTTATCATAGAGCTTATCTGACATATATTTACAATCTTTAAATATAGCTCCTGTCCACTCAGCTCCAATTTGCACTAGGGACAAAAGCACATGTCCTCTCTCACAGTACATCTGAAAATACAGACTAAGTACTTTAAGGCAGACTTGGACCAGTGTCATTAGAGGAGCTGTACATCATAATACCCATTACTGTACCTTACCTGAGTTTTATCCCTACTTGAAACTGAGATTGATTCCAGGTTTCCCTCGAACAAGACTGCTCCTATCACAAGTATGGTTTTCACACAACCTGACTGAACAGCTAAGATCCATCACTATAGGCTTTACATACTATCCAGATAGGATGTAACTTCTATGTATGAAAGGTAGCAGCAAGGGAATACCTCGGTAGTATATAGAAGATCAGTTTCTATATCCAGTCAGTGCAGGGCAATCTATGCTCAACTAAAGGCTGTCATTTCAAAACTCAATTAGACTTCAGGGACAGGCAACCTCACACACCCCAGGTCCAAAGGATGAACTAAATCCTTGAAGGATGCCAAATTCCTTGAGCCCTGCCATTTGAAATGGGATGTGCTACTGCGCATGGAAATGGACCATGCTCCATACCTCTCAACTGTACAGATTTTTGCAGAATGTCCAGATTTTTGGCTTATATTTTTGGCCTGTCCCTCATAAAACTTATGGTTTCCTGGCAAATTACTGGGATTATCTGAAGTCTGAAGTCACTAAATAATGACATACATTTGAGTTTCATAGGTTCATAGGTTCATAGGTAGGTACTAGGCTATTCATCATAGCCTGTTATGCCAGGTTTCAGACTTTAAAATCCTTCAGAAAACGTATGCTAAAACAATCCTTGCTACTTTATCAACTTTCTAAGTTTATAAGAGCAAGGAAATTTTAACTGGACATGATGCTAGGGGCTGCTGCAGTTTTGCTCTATATGTTTGTGCTAGAGGCTGAAGCCAGTGCTGCTGGTGCTGGTGACAATAGGCCTAGGCTTGGAAGGAGATGAGTGTTCAGGCCCAAGGTAACTTACCAGACGCTACATAAGCTGGAGATTGTAGAGCACTTTTAGGGTGGACAGGGACGCATTACAAGAACTCTGTGAGCTCTGCCACCCTCAGATCAGAGCCAGAGTCAACCAAGGGGAAACCATCCCAGTGGAAACTAAGGTATGTGTAGCCCTTAGAATATTAGCTACAGGTTTTTCACAAACCAACTAGGGACATGATAGGTGTGTCACAAGCATCAGCACCCAGGATCCTATACTAATTCCTGGATGCTATGTTCATATATGCCAGTAAGCACATATGTTTTCCCTGTAATTCTGAGGAGGGGCCAGCAATATGTAACAGTTCTACCATGTAGCACACTACCCTGAAGTACTGCATGCCATATATTGCAATAATGTACACATCAAGGCACCACCTGGTGAGCAGGGTAGAATCTACATTAATCTTAAGGGATACCACTCCATCAACAAGTCATGTGCAATGGAGAGAGATATCTTTAATGTGCGTTCTGGCAATCCTGGCAGTTAACATGGCTCCAATATATGGCACACATCACAGCTGCACTAGATATTTGCTAGGGGGGGGATCCCACAGGGCCATTTACTGGGGGATGCTGGCTATGCACTGGAACCGTGGGTGATGACACCTATCAGAAGTGCACTCACAGCCATGGAAGAATGCCATAATGAGGCACATGCTCAAACCAGAATCATCATAGAACATGTGTTTGGGCTGCTGAAGTCATGGTTCAGGTGAAGCACTGCAGTATAAGCCAAGCATTTGTACACATGTCTTCACAGTATGTGCTATGGTACACAATCTGACCATGCAGAAACAGCTCCAGCAGGATCAGTAAGGGGCAAGGACACACACACACCCCACCAAAGCCTAGGACACCACAGCCACAGTCAGAGGAGGACTTGGGAGGGGGAACCACCAGCTGCTGTGCCTGGAGGCAGAAGTAGATGTGCTCAGCATACCCTTGCTTTTGCTAAGAGACAACACATAGCACAATCACTGACCGCCTAGGTGCCTAATACCATTCTCCTTGTCATATACATATAGTAAAACTAATGCCAGGCAACTCACAAAACCTTTACCTCTCCATGTTTTGGCTGTGTACTGCTGGCATCAGACAGTGTCAGTTTTGAACTAAAAGTGTGTCAACTGCTGCATTTACAATGTAAGTCCTGAACTTAGACTATATTCTTGAATAATATTATGGCATATCCTTATATTTTGTAACTTGGTGCAGTAATCAAGTAAATAGTCGTGGATTTGTACAAAAAGTACTATAACATGTGACAGCAGAGACTTATTTGACCATACAGGTGTCCAGTAGTAAGTAGCGGGCCTCAGGCATCAAAGATTCACAAGTTCATACCTCTCAAGAATACTGATGATCACTGCATGGCCTCAATGGGAAACATAGTCTGGCCTCAACAGACTCTGCTGATGTCATCAGCTATATGTTAGTTATGGATATGCAATAATCCCACCAGAGCATAGTCAGACAGTGGGCTGGAGGCCAGGCAAACGTGAAGTTATCCTATACCAGACAGGTTGCAGTGACATGACTTTTAATGTATCCACAAGCATCATGGCATGTTTTGTAGAGTCTGTGTTATGTTGATGAGAAAGGCCTATGGGATTTCCAGAGACAATTTCTAGATTTAAGCTGACCCATCCAGTGAAGTAAGGAACCATGCAGTGCTGTTGTGAATTCTTCCTTCCAAACAGTAATCACCCACAGCTGCAGTCCAGTATTAATCTACACTACATTAAATGGCCACCCTGTAGCTAGGAAAACTGATGTTGTTGAGGAGATTTCTACATGTTTAGAACAGTGATTGCAAGATTTTACTACAGGATAATGGGGCAGAACACCTGATGGCCCTAGTAGTGCAGGGGAAGCAGAAGGGCGATGCCAGGTTGCATTCCAGGTGTGCTGGGCAGCGGTGCTGTAGCCAGTGGAGTGGGGGCAAGAGGATCTTGTGGGACAGGCCTGCCCCACTGTGCTGTGGGGGGGGAAGGAAAAGAAAACATTTTAAATAAAACAAAAAAAGAGAAGATAAGAGCTGGTGTGAGAGAAAAAAAAAGATAAAATTAATAACTTTATATGTGACATACAAAGCATTGATACAATTATTTGATTCTGTTCTGTTACCTTTACTTTTGAGACTACAAACTCATAACACATTTATTTATTACTTCTAAGACTACACAGTTCATAACAGATACACACCATAGTACAGACTGCAGCAAGCAATCATTGATGTGTGTATATATTGTACATATATGTGTCCACATTATAGTGATTACTGTTTATAGTTTACAACAGGTCATTTGTGCCACTGGTATAAATGTCTGAAGTTACATTGCAATAATGATGAAGTCTTTTAACAGTATTGTGTGTTTGGGAAGTGTGGTTTTGAACCCACAGCCTTGGACTACTCTTTAATACTGTATTGCTATATTGTCCAACAGACTAATGCATGCATAGTTTCCGTTTACAGTTGAGAAATGCATGCTCACTGTTATTTGAAAATATAAAACTGTTGCTTTATGCTACAGACTAAGGCATGTATACTTTCTTTTACAGCTGCAATATGCATGCTTAATTTGACAAAACTGTACTAAATACAAAATAAGCTGTCTTTAACTTTTAATGCCTCAATAACAGTACAGTTCTGATCCACATGCATCTCACATCCTTCTCATTTTCTTGGCAGCTATGGATAAAACAGAACAGAACAGAATGCCATTATGAATACCAGTCTTGACTTTATTTAGCTTTTAACTATTGCAAGTAGTTACTGTAATTGATGCTTACACATCTCTGGGGTGTCTCTTGTCCTATATTCCCTGATCCAACAGTTGACAGTATTCCTCTTCCTTTTCCTGAGGTCATTGAAGTAGTGTCAACATTGTTCACCAGTCCAGGGGATATCTGTAGTACTGGTCAAAGCCCTGGCAACACTATTATATGCTTAACATTTATATTCTTAGCCTGAATATTCCCTCTGCAGTAACAGGGGCACATGATGCTGAACTAGGAGTCCAACAAAAACTTTGGACTCCTAGACACCCACCTCTGCGCTCGTAAGCGCACTCCCTCTTCAGAAAAAACAGACATGACTACCAGAAATCAAGCCCAATGTAGAATGAGGTTTGCATGATTACTGGGTGTGTGCACAGTGTTTGAAAATGTTGTGTGATGCATACTATCATGCAAACATGGTGCTCGGGTTCTTTGCTTCTAGGGTTTTCCCTACATGATGCGTCACACAAACAATGGCAAAAAGAAAAAAAATTAAATGAAAATTAAAAACGGAAAAACAAATGCTGTGCTGTCATACTATCCTTGGGTAGAATCACTGTGGCATAGCTCTCAACCTTCCATCTCCAAAAAGAGGAGCAGTAGCCCTAATAATGTGGAGCAAGTTGGAAATATGTTGAAAACATACTACAGCTTACTAACATCTTAAAGTAATGTGGATCATTGTGAGAGGCTAGCAACCATACACATAAATACTATCCGCATTCACATAAGAAGATTCGCAGCCAGCACGAGACGCAAAACCTTGCTTACATGCACTGTGCCTCATTAATATGCATGGAGTGATGCCGAGCGATAAGCAACATCATGTCCACAGTAACACTCCATGTATGCTCTGCGTGAAACCTACACAGAGTTTATTGAATCCTGGGGAGTGACTTTTTAATTTTCCTTATATTCTTA
Source organism: Protopterus annectens (assembly GCF_019279795.1). NCBI lineage: Eukaryota > Metazoa > Chordata > Ceratodontiformes > Protopteridae > Protopterus > Protopterus annectens. The sequence continues at coordinate 681,802,233 of NC_056746.1, forward strand.
AAAAATAAATAAATAAAAAAACATTTGTACAAAATAAAAATTAAGACATGAAGGCTGTTTTCATAAGTTCTAGTCTTTACAATAAAATGGATGATTTGGCAGTATATATTTGATGTCAATACTGTTACTAAAATCAGCTTAAAAACATCCCAAATGGATATCACAAATTCCTGGTTATACTTCTTTTCATTGCTGCACATATCCGAATGGATTTGTATAGGTGTGCCCTAACATTCGTAAAAGAGCATTGAAAAGCAACTGACACTAAACAATGCATGAATAGAAATTAATGCAGATATACTGTACACAATATTTCAACAGCCTAACCCTACCCTACACTATGTTTTCAACAACTGCCATTTACATGAACTCACCTGTTAGTCTTACATTACTCTGAGATCCTGATGGCACAGGCAGGAAGAATAAGCATGCCTCTGCCAGACTGGAAGGATTGCACTGGATGTCTCTCTAGGTGAGAGCTAGTGGAAGTTGCAGGTTAGATAGATGTCACTGGGCTTAGGAGACTGGAAGAAATGCAAAGGGGTGATTACTGCAATGACCAGGGAATGGTATGTGATCAGAAGCAGTTCCTCATGGGTCTATATTATATTTTCGAAAGTTTCAAACATAGAACACCATATAGTTGACACCATATGAGCGATGTTTGAAATTTCGAAAATATAATAAAAAAGTAAAATAACTATACTTACCTTAATGCTGTAGGCAGGGGGGACAAGACCCCCTGCACCCCCCACACCCCTGCTACTTAAATATTCCTACTCCTAGATCACACTGAATTGAAATAAAGGGAAAATATTCCCTTAGGTGATTTCCGTGTTACATGCGCGATGTTTCGACATTTTGACCAATTGGGTTCGCTCAATACACATTTGCCATTTACAATTTTTGATCACGTGATAGGAATCCATTCCTCATTGCCTATCTGGACTTCAAATATGAAAGTAGAGTAGAAAAGTGCAGGGGGACATGTAGAACTAGTAAAAACTGCATGAGCTGCAGTATGATGGAACCTGCCTGCTCTAACTCACTCTGCTTCTCTGGCAAATTTCATATCCAGTAAAACACTGTTGGACAAAAAGGATTTCATGACTCAATGCTCTTCTTGAAAGGAATCATTCATAGTCTGGGTCTCTCTGGAGAACTGCTAAAGAGGGGACTTGCAGATGCAAGACAAGATAGCAGGCAGGGGCTTGAAGTCAGCAATAATGGGTGAAAAAAAGTTTTTCTGTCCTGATAGTATTAAAAACAATGTTATGTGGAAAGGTGTTTGGAGGGGTAAGTGAAATGCAGCTTTTCAATGGCTATTTGAAGGACTACTCCAATATAAAAACACTTTTTTATTTTTATGGCATGCCACTTGTAGAAACCATGAGTATTGGTTGTATGTGAGCTACAACAATTGGTATGAACGTTTTGTTCTTACCATTTTCTTGTTACGTGATAATAATTTTCTGTAAGGATTACTTGAATTACATACTAATTTACAAAGTGTGAACTTACCTTTGCAAGACGATCTACAATAAGAATACAGTGGACAACTTATCGTTATAATGTGAATGTCTGTGGTCAAAATGAAAAAAGAGTGAGAGATCCTATAAATTAACAAACAACATATTTAATGTAAAAAAGAGTACGAACCAGATGAACGCCAACCAAGTAACAAAAATCAGGAACCAGTGGTCAAGGCAAAAAAATGATGAGAGCTGTTTAGCCTAACACAGTTTATTCAACACTTTCATCAAGAGACTTCATCAGAAAACATAATCCACTTATAAAAACAACGGTTAAGTAACCAAACCAAGTAAATAATTAATTAGTACAAATGACTTAATGCGAGAATCTTTTAAAAAGACAAGACCAAAAACAAACACAACATAAAAACAATATGTTAAACATAAGAAAAGTTAAAAACTTAATCCAAATAAGTAATAAGGTCAAAATGTTTGTTTAAATTTAATTTTCTACATTTAAAAAAAACATTTAATGTTTACAGCCTCATTTAATCCAGGCTTCGTGTCAGCACCAAGTTTGATCTGCCATAAAGTCTCCTTCTGTTAAAGATCATTTTTAACATAATTTTAACATATTTAATGTATTAAAAACAAAATATATTACTATAGCAGCTGTGAATGTTCCACATTAGTTTTAATACAAACACACACACACACACACACACACACACACACACACACACACACACACACACACACACACACACACACACACACACATAACCACACTTAGAATGAGTTCAAGATGAAGAAGACTGCTAAAAAAACTATGTAGAATTATCATCACCATCATCTATTTTCCTTTTTCCCATTTTCTACACGGGGTCAGGGAGTCGTGTCACTTTTTGCCATCTCTCCCTAGTCAATGCCACTGTCCTACTTTCTTCGACACACATACCTGACTGTCACAGGTTTTTCTCTCACACAATCCATCCACATCTTTGCTGGACACCTTTGTTTTCTCTTGCCTTCTTCCAGTCTGTCCCAATCTTCTTCACCAGATTGTCTTCTTCTTTCCACTTTCTTGCTCAAACCACCATAATCTGTTCTCCTACCATCTGTCTTAGGCACTTCACCTCCATCACCTCTAGCTTTCTCAGCTGCACTGCCTTTCTTTGCCAGGTTTCTGTACCATACAGTTTTAATGATTGCACCTCTGTCTTGTGCACCTTACTTTTCAGCTACATTGGCACTATTTTGTCATACTCTACCCCTGACGCTCTGTGCCAGTTTGCTGTAACCCCTTTGATTCTAGCTTTGACCTCTTCATTCAGACTTCCTTTCTCCTCAACCACTCCTCACAGATTCTTGAAGCTGTTAACCTATTCCACTACTTCCCTTCTATCTTGATTTTCTGATTCTTCTCATTTCCCCTATTTGCTACCATTACAACTGTCTTATCTGTACTTAGTTTCATCTCACCTGCCTTCGGTTTTGCATTCCACTCCCCTACCCTTTTCTGAAGTTTTTGCTTGGAGTTTGCTTGTAATGCCAAATCATCTGCATAAATCAACTTTGCTGACCTATCCCTTTTTACCTGTTTGCTAATATAGCACATCACCAATATAAACAGCAGAGCTGGTAAGGGAGACAGCTAGAAGGTGCTTGGTGTGACATCTAGACAGACGTAGGAGGACAAGGAGACCTGGTGGTGGAATGAAAAAGTACATAAGAGTATACAGTGAAAGAGGTTAGCAAAGAATAAGTGGGTCAGAGGGATGAAGAAAGTAGACAAGAGTATAAAGAGATGAGGTGTTTTGTGAAGGAAAAGGTGACAAAGGCTAAGGATAAGGTGTATGGAGAGTTGTATGGAAGGTTGGACAAAAAGGAGGGAGAAAAGGACCTGTACCAGTTGGCTACACAGAGGGACTGAGCTGGGAAAGATGTGCAGCAGGTAAAGGTGATAAAGGATAATGGGGGAAACATACAAGCGAGGAGAGTGTGTTGCGGAGATGGAAAGAGTACTTTGAAGGACTGATGAATGACGAAAATGAGAGCGAGAAACGGTTGGAAGATGTGGGGATAGTGAATCAGGAAGTGCAACAAATTAGCAAGGAGGAAGTAAGGACAGCTATGAAGAGGATGAAGAATGGGAAGGTCATTTGTCTGGATGACACACCTGTGGAAGCATGGAGGTGTTTAGGAGAGATGGCAGTGGGGTTTTTAACCTGATTGTTTAATGAAATCTTGGAAAGTGAGACGATGCCTGAGGAGTGGAGAAGAAGTGTTTTGGTACCGATTTTTAAGAATAAGGGTGGTGTGCAGAGCTGTAGTAACTGCAGAGGGATTAAACTGATCAGTCACAGCATGAAGTTATGGGAAAGAGTAGTGGAAGCTAAGTTAAGAAGGGAGGTTATGATTAGTGATCAGCAGTATGGTTTCATGCCAGGAAAGAGCACAACAGATGCGATGTTTGCTCTGAGAATGTTGATGGAGAAGTACAGAGAAGGTCAGAAGGAGTTGCATTGTGTCTTTGTGGACTTAGAGAAAGCATATGACAGGGTGCCTTGAGAGGAGTTGTTATATTGTATGAGGAAGTCGGGAGTTTCAGAGAAGTATGAAAGAGTGGTACAGGATATGTACGAGGGTACTGTGACAGTGGTGAGATGTGCAGTAGGAGTGACAGATTCATTCAAAGTGGAGGTAGAATTACATCAAGGATCAGCTCTGAGCCCTTTCTGATTTGCAATGGTGATGGACAGGTTGAAAGATGAGATCAGACAGGAGTTCCCATGGACTATGATGTTTGCAAATGACATTGTGGTCTGTGGTGAGAGTAGGCAACAGGTTGAGGAGACCCTGGAGAGGTTGAGATATGGTCTAGAGAGGAGAGGAATGAAAGTTAGCAGGACTAAGACAGAATATATATGCGTGTGAATGAGAGGGAGGATAGAGGAATGGTGAGGATGTAGGGATTTGAGTTGGTGAAGGTGGATGAGTTTAAATACTTGGGATCAACAGTTCAGAGTAATGGTGAGTGTGGAAGAGAGGTGAAGAAGAGAGAACAGGCAGGGTGGAGTGGATGGAGAAGAGTCTCAGGAGTGATTTGTGACAGACGGGTACCAGTAAGAGTGAAAGGGAAGGTCTACAAGAGGGTAGTGAGACCAGCTATGTTATATTGTTATATGGGGTGGATATAGTGACACTAATGAAAAGACAGGCATCAGAGATAGAGGTGGCAGAGTTAGAGATGTTAAAATTTTCATTTGGTGTGACAAGGATGGACAGGATTAGGAATCAGTATATCAGAGGATCAGCCCAGGTCGGATGGTTTGGAGACAAAACCAGAGAGGTGAAATTGCATTGGTTTGGACATGTATTGAGGAGGGGTGCTGGGTATATTGAGAGAATAATGCTAAGGGTGGAGTTGCCAGGTAAGAGGAAAAGAAGAAGGCCTAACATAAGGTTTATGGATGTGATGAGAGAGGACATGCAGGTGGTTGGTGTGACAGAGCAAGACATACCTCTAAACTGTATAGATTTTTGCAGAATGTCCAGATTTTTGGGTCATATTTTAGTCTGTTCCTCATAAAATCTGTGTTTTTCTTACAAATTACTGGGATGATCTGAGGAATGAAGTCACTAAATAATGACATACATTTGAGTTTCAGACTTCAAATCCTTCAGAAAATATATGTTAAAACACATTCTGTTACTTTAGCAACCTTCTAAGCTTATGAGAGTAATTTTTAAAATATGTCCCTATTTTAGGGCCTTTGTCCCCACATTTTGTCAGTCTTGGTCCAGATTTCTTGCACTGAGAGGTTGAGAGGTATGGGGCAAGATGCAGAGGACAGGAAGAAATGGAAACAGTTCATCCATTGTGGCAACTCCTAACGGGAACACCTTAAAAAAGAAGAACAGTATAAACAGCAGTGGGCTTAGAGTTGAACTCTGATGCATACCCACTCTCACTGGGAACATCTCTGCAAGACCAAACACTGTTGTTACTCAAGGCATTGGGTCCTTGTACATATCTTGCACTAATTCTACCAATGTTTCTAAGACTTCAAGCCATTGCAGAAATGCCCAAATCAGCTTTCCTGTGACCTTGCCATATGCTTTCTTCAAGTATAGCAATCAGACCTCTTAAGCTCTTAGGACAAGAAATCTGGACAAAGCCACAATTAATTGGGGGACAAACCCCCCAAAATAGGAACACTATTTAAAAATTGCTTTTACAAACATATATAGTTGCTAGATAACAGGTTTTGCATTAGCATGAATTTTCTGAAGGAAATAAAGTCTGAAAATCAATTGCCTGCCAGTATTTTCTTACTTCAGTCCTCAATGATTTGCCAGAAAACTACAATTTTATGAGAAACACACCAAAAATATGAGTAAAAAATCTGGACATTCTGTGAAAATCTGGACAGTTGATAGCTATTCTAGGATTGCCCAGTTAGATTATTTCCTCATTTCTAGCTTATTCTCAAGTATCTGTCTCACTGCAAAAATTGGGTCACTTGTGATGCATCCTAATCTGAATCTGGACTGCTTATTTCCCATTTCACTTTCTACTACTCTACATATTCTTTTATCATTCACCCTCTACAGAACTTTCATGTAGTGTGATAGGAGTTTGATACCTCTATACTGCTCACAGTTGTGAATGTCTCCTTGGCTCTAGTATGCCATTCTTCTTGAAGTGCTAGAGTACTCTGTAATTCCTTGAACTCTTGTGCTTTCTCTCTAGTCAGCTGTTCAGTTATTCAGCTTCTCTGTTGACTTTAGAGCCTTGTCTGATCACTGCTTGCAGTTGACTGTGGCAACTAGTGGTTTATGCTGTGGGTTGACTGTTTCACTGGGGATGACTTTTCAATCACTGATTCCACCTCAGTGGCCTTTCCTTACTAAGAAGAAGTCTACCTCAGTTGCATGCTGGCCACATTTGTATGTGATATTGTGATTTTCCCTCTGTTTGTACCATGTGTTAGTTACTATCAAGCCATTTGCCAGACATGTCTAAAATGGATTTTCCTTCTTTATTCCTGTTGCCTCATCAATGTGTAGCCAGGCAGTTCTCATATCCGGTTCCGTCTGTCCCAAATGTGGATTCAGTCACCCATTATCAACAATAATTCATGTTGTCCTGCTTCATCTAGTAGGTTCTGCAACTGCTGAATGAATGCACTCTTTTTCTCACTATCACAACCCTGCTGCGGGGCATTTGCTGATATTATGAAATGTGACCTATCCTTACACTTTTGTTTGATTGCCATGAGTCTATCACTAATTCTGATGACATCCCTCACTGTCTTCTGAAGCCTCTCACCACAATTCCCATCCTATTTTTAGTCTGACTCTGTAGTAGCAGCAGAGTAGTAGGCTCTACATAGCAAGCAAAGTGACTTTACTGCACTGCCCTTCAGCATTGTCCCCTGGATACATAGGATATCCAGTCTCCTCCTTACCATCATATCATCCACTTCCAAGCCTCAGTGAACCTACCTTAAGTGCGGCAATTTTTAGTTCATGTTTGGCAGGTTGTTTGGTTTTACAGCCAGCTTTTGCTCAACAGACATATCCCAGGTAATCCATGTTGGGCAGTAGCATGTTGGCCCATGGCTGCTGGACTTTTTTTGCAGGTGCACACTGCCCAGTAGGGACTCATATACCCCTACCACCATTATCACGGGTCCCTAGTGTGGGTCAGAGTAGGCCTCAATGCACTTGTCAACTGAAAGAACACCCATGATTACTTTTAGTGGCATTAGTCAATACAACCAGATCATGCAGAGCCATACTTTCATACCATTAAGTAGCTAACCCTGCCATAGGTTACAGACTGTGTTCTCCTATCTTGAGGATACTGTGCACTACAGTAGATGCCAAAAGCAGTATGTTTATACAACTCTTTCCACAATAAGGCACCATCTAGACTCAGTGATGCTGCCCACAGCCCCATTCTTAGGTGAGTTTGGATGGACACACCCAGAATGTTTTTCAGAGGTGGGAGAAATTCCACAGGAACACAGGGAGAACGTGTAAACTCCAAACAGGTATCAAAAGCTGTACCTTTTGCATGGGACATGAAGACCTTAACCATTATGTCAACTGGTCTCCAGCAGAACTATGTAGAATAAACCACAGAATTGAATATGCTGAATGAAGGCTTTGATGACAACCATACCTCTCTACAGTCTGTATTTTCACAGCATGCCCAGATTTGTACCTCATATTTTAGATATATTTGTCATAATATTTGTGGTTTTCTATCAAATCATCGAGGATTGGCATCACTATATTATGACATAGCATTTGAGTTTCAGACTTTATATCCTTTAGAAAATATATGCTAACACAAATCCTGTTATTCTAGCAACTTTCTAAATTTATTAGAGCAGTATTTGAAATCTGTACGTATTTTTGGGCCTTTGTCTCCTCATTATTTTAGGCTTTGTCGATATTTCTTGCTCTGAGTGGTATGGTGGCAACAGTAGACCATCAAGATTCTGCCACCCTTAGAATATGCCCCATTTCTCTAACAATACTGAGTTAGTATGTTCTCTTTGTAGCCAGTTCTCCATTCAGTCATTCTGATTCTGCTAAATATTTCAGTGGTCTGCAAAACAATAAAATGTGCTGGGTGGTTGCTGATAACTTTTGTCATGACAATACCACAGAAAGTTGCAGGGATAACGTTTGCAATTGGATGAGCCTTTTAAGCAGTAGCACTTGACCAATTTGCATTAAAAAAGGTCATTAATTGTTGGTTTCAGTTATGCATTTTGTTCTTTTATACCATAACCACGTTATCTAAATTATTAAATTCACATGTGTGTTAATCTGCTGTATAGCTGGACATTATATCTTAAGTATTGTGCCAAGATGACGTGTCTTTGCCATGTATTTGATGATTGCAAATGGAAGCTTTTTAAACACCATTTATAGAACCTTGACTATTAATAAAATTGCTTATACTACCAAAAGCATTTGTCAGACTGCCCTATTTGAGCCCTGTTAACAGGTCTGCATGTGTGTGTGCATGTATGTGTGTTTGTTATATTCAGTTTTGTTGTAAGATGTATCTAAGAGATTTCATATACAGCATTTGTAAAGTCTTTACTATAATGTAGGTTTGTACTAAAGTTACAAATAAACGAAGTCAGTTTTATAATTCGAGAACTGAGTCTATTGGAAAATTACAATTCAAAATGAATGTATTTAATTCAGTATTATTAGACATAATATAGCATATAAGTAGACAGAGAAGAGTTATAAAGTCTTGCAGTTTATAATTCTAATCGAAATTCATTGGATTACTAATCAGAATTTTCCCTTTCATCATCTGGTTTTGAAACAGGCAATTAAGATCTATGCATGAGTATGGCTTGGGTTTTAATATAAGTACAAAACAGCTTTTGACAATGTGTTACAGACAGTTGTCGTGTCTTTCGGCTTTTCCCAGTTAGGGGTCGCTACAATGGAACTCCAGTCCGCTAATGATTGGCAGTAGATTTTTTTACGTACCGAGTTGCCGGCTCTGATGCACAACCTTCAACGAAGGTACGCCCATTCATGCATGTCTCCACACAGAAGACATTCTAGCTGAGAATCGAACAGGACAACGTCTTACTGTGAGGTGGCAACGCTACCGCAGCACCACCAACGAATGTGTTACAGACAGTACTGAATGTAAAGATAGAACAGAATGATTTATATTTTATTTATTTTTATTTATTTATTTATTTAAATTTGTTGACCGGGAGTGTCCGACTGGATGTAGGTCCATTTTCAGCGGAGGCCTGGGGAGAAAAGCTTCACAGTAAAATAAACAGACAGTAGTTACACTGGATTACATAGCGATTAACAATTTAACATAGCAATTACTTACAACATATTTACAGATGAAGAACATAGTACATCAGTAGACAACTAGAATCTTTATTTGTGAAGTACATAACAGGCATTAACAAATGTTACAATGAGAAGTACCTGCTGTATAATAAGTACTAGGCTTATGAGCATCTGAGCTTGCTATAATCAAGGTAGTTAGTGGAGTGGAAAGAAAGGTAGTGGTTGGATCGGGTGGATGATATTAGAGTGGGAGTTGCAAGGGCATAGCCAACATGTTTTTAGGTGCACTTTTAGTAAAGTTTTGAAGTGGGTGCATGATGGTATGGAGGTAATTGTGGGTGGGAGTGAGTTCCATAATTTGGCTATGGCGCAAGAGAATCATGCTTCACCAGCAGAGTTATTGGCTTTAGTGATCTGCAAGTGATTTTTGTTGCTGGATCTTAGTGGTCTGGTGGTGCGATAGAGTTGGAGTAGATTCTGGAGGGATGGGACATTTAGTGGATGGTTTACTAGTTTGTGGGTGAGTGAGAGTTGATACCACTGAAGGAGGTGAGGGAGCTCAATCCAGCCCAGTTCAGCAAGTGAGAGACAGTGGTGACTACGGTAGGATGCCCCTGTGGCAAATTTGGTGATTTTGTTGTAGCAGGTCTCTAGCTTGTTTAGATCACATTGCCTTAGGTTGGTATATATTGGAGAGGCATAAAGTAGGGTGGAGATAAGGTGGGAATTTGCTATTGAAATCTTTGCTGCTTTGGTGAGAAATTGCTTATTTCTGTATAACGCTCCTAGTTTTTTGTGGACTTTTTTATGGTCATGGATATGTGAATGTCAAATTTTAGTTTATTGTCTATTTCCACTCCTAGCAATTTGGTGTGTTCAGTTGGGTATATAGTGGTGTTGTCTTTTGCTGTGATGTTAAAGTGAGAGTTGTTTTGAGTATGTTTGGTGGGTTGGAAGATGAGTAGTTTAGTTTTGTTTGGGTTGAGTATTAATTGGGCATTGGATAACCATGTTTCAACAGAGGAAAAGTCTTCCTGTGTGACTTTTTGCAGTTTGGGTAGGGACTGGGCTGAGCAGATGATGGTCGAGTCATCTGCGTATTGTATGAGTGTGCCATGTTTGGTGGCAGAGGCTAGATTATTGGTGTAAACAGAGAAGAGTAGGGGTCCAAGGATGGATCCTTGGGGAACCCCTATGGAGACAGGTAGTTGGGGAGATATGTCATTCTGCCATACAACGGATTGTTGGCGGTCAGACAGGTAACTCTGAAACCAGTTGGTGACTGATTGTGAGAAGGATAGGTTATTGAGGAAAGAGATACGTTGTTTGCGTGGGACCATGTCAAATGCTTTAGATAGGTCTAGGAAAGTAGCAGAGGAGAGATAGCCATTGTTTTTATGCTGAAGGATAGTGTTAGTAAAGGAGAGTAAGGCAGTGGTGGTGCTATGGTTTGGTCGGAAACCATGCTGAGTACTGGAAAGGAGGTTATTAGTAAGTAGGTAGTCTGAGACCTGAGAGTGTATGCATCTCTCTAGTATTTTTGAGATTGGAGAGAGAATAGCTTTGGGGCAGTAATTGGTTAGTTCTGCAGAGGGTCCGCCTTTGTGGAGGGGAATTATATGTGATGCTTTCCACAGTGTGGGAATGTAACTTTCTGACAGAGATCGGTTAATCAAGATGGACACTGGGTAGGCCAGATCATCAGCTGCGATTTGTAGGTATTCACTTGGGAGGTTGTCTGCTGCTAATTTGGTGGGTTTAAGTTTAGTTAAGAGTTTTTTATGTTGGAGATAGGTGCAGGAGAAAAAGAGAAGGCAGTGGGGAGATTACTAGTTGAAGGTGTGGGTTGGAGGGGAAGGGGGTTGTGTTGTTTAGCTAGTGATAGTATGGTTTGGGTGAAGTGTGTGTTGAATGAGGTAGCAATATTTTGTGAGGAGTGAGGGATGTTAGGAGGAGAGGTACTGACTTTACCTGGGTGGAGGATGGAGTTTATGGAGGACCAGAATTGTTTGGGGCTGTGTTGTGAGGAGTCTAGGGCAGACTGGTAGTATTGGAATTTGTCCTGTTTTATTAGCTTTTTGACTCTATTGCATAGTTCTAGGAATTTTTGTCTAGCTGAGGGGGTTTTGGTTTTGTGCCAGTGCTCCCAGGCTTTATCCTTGTTTTTCATTTCTGACTTAGTGGTTTTCTGTAGCCATGGGGAGGGTTGTGCTTTGGTTCTGGAAAATCTTATGGGGGCATGGTAATTAAGGATGTTCAGGAAGGTAGTATTAAAAAATTCAACTACGTCATCTAGACTGAGGTACTTTAGAGGATGCCAGTTACATTCTTTGAGGGATGAGATGAATGTGAGTGGGTTAAAATTTAGTTTTTTACGTATTTGATGGTAGATGACAGGTTTAGCTTGGTATAGGTATTTTTTGAATAGGAATGTTGGGGAGTGATCACTGAGGCTATCTGATAAGCAGCCTGTTATATATGACTGGGGCTCTTACTGACTAGTATCCAATCCAGGGTAGTGTGCTTGCTGGAGTTTTTATTTATCCTGGTTGGTGACTAGACTAGTTGGGTAAAGCCATGAAGGTGTACATGATGGGTTGGATTGTTGCCAGAACAGGATTGCCAGTCAATATTGAAATCACCTAAGATCATAGTTTCTTGGGGGCGATGGTGGGTAGACCAGCTGAGGAGGTTTTCTAGTGGAGGGATGTTTTGGCCAGGTGGGAAGTAGCATCCAATTATGTTGATGGTTTTGTTTTGGTTAAATTTGAGGTTGGTATATATTATTTCTTCATTGCCTATTTGTGGAGCTGATGATTTTAAGATCTGGACGTTTAGATGCTGTTTAAATATTATAGCTACACCACCTCCTTTTTTGTTTAGCAGGTCTACTCTTAGTGTGCTGTAGCCTGTAGGAAGTATTTTCTCACTGGTAATGTGAGGTTTTAGCCAGGTTTCTGTCAGGATGACTATATCTGAGGAGTACAAGTCTATGGTAGCATGGAGTTCATGGACTTTGTTGGATATACTTCTAATATTTAGGCTTAGTAGAAGGAAGTCACTTGGCTTTCTATTGGCTGTAATATGGGATAAGTTGTGGTTTCTAGTCTGATTATGAAGATTGGGGTTGGAGATGGTAGTGCCAGGGTTGGGGTGGATGTCTCCACTTAGGGCTAGTTTTGATATGCATGAAATTATTAGTTTTTTCAGTTTTTGAATGTGTTTATTTATAAGGGAAACTTTATGATTGTGCTCTGTAGGTAATGGGTATGGTGGGAGGGTTACTATGTTATGTTGTAGGGATGCTTTATGTTTGAGTAATATAGTTGGTAGAATATGTGGGAGGTGCATAGGGATGGTTCTTGAGGTAGTGGGAGGGGAGCTGGGTGTGGGTGAGACATGAGTGGTGGTGTGAGTAGTACAGTGGTAGTGGTTGAGTGGGGGAATGATGGAGCTTTGCTAGGATGTAAGATATGCAAGGAGAGTGCATGCGGTGAGCATAGGAAAGGTATGCTTGTACATGTTAGTTGAGGAGGTGTGATAGTAGAGGGAAGATGGAGGAGGTAGTGTTGGGTTAGCGCTGTGATTGGCTATTGGAAAGATAGAAGGGGTTTCAGTGCAATAAAGGTGGGACCACTGGGGGTGGGAGGGAATAGGGGGCAGGTGAAGAGCGAAGTGGGTAGAGACCCTGCTAGTTGCTCGTATGAGGGGGCTGGAAACAATCACAAAGAAAAGACAAGTATACGTTAAGAAACAATCACAACTGACCAAGGACTGCTCTGAAACTGTAAGTCATTTCTTAATTTCTCAGGTGGAAAAACAGGATAACCTTGTATCAGTAGGCTACTGTGGTCATAGTTTAAATTAACAAACACACAGTATTGATCAGTTATGGATACTATTTGCTAACAGAAGGGAATAAGAGAAAGTGGAAGATGAGTGTGTGTGTGTGTGTGTGTGTGTGTGTGTGTGTGTGTGTGTGTGTGTGTGTGTGTGTGTGTGTGTGTGTGTGTGTGTGTGGTGGGGGGCTGCTAACAAGCCAAAGCAGAGTGCACTCCAGGGGAAAATGAATATTGGCTCAAACAGGTAGACACGTACTCAAAGTTAACTGTACTAAAAGTTATACTTCAGTGGAAACTAGAGAATAATTTACATTTTCATAAGATTTCAAAATACTTTGGTTAATTTATTTTATAGATAATTTTGATGCTATCAATAAGGATTAAATATCTGGATGTGAAGCTTAAGCTAGAGAAAGAATGGGAACAATCAAATATGAAGTATTTCCATGGAGTTTACAAATTGGAAATATAAACTGCAGTTCTCTCCAGCATGTGTCTCATCTCATTCCTTTGCCTTTTTGTAGACTCATAGACTCACAGATATTCCAAAGCCAATGAGTCTCATGACCAGTCTCACCTTGTCAGTACCCTTTGTCAGGTAGCACCTATTTTTGCCAGAATGGCCATACCAGCCAGTCTTGGAGTAGATTTGTGGATACCCATCCAGTCATCTAATGTATGTTTAAAGGCAATTAGTGAGTCACATTACTTAACATGGATGGAAAATTTATTTGAATTCATCAACATTAATTAATGAACATTAAGCTAAAGAATTATGATTGGGTCTCCCTTATTATGTGTTTAAGACATGGATACCAAGAAATTCTCAAAAGGTTAATCTTGGCATCCACGGTGAGAACACATTATATGAAGTTAAACATGTCTTCTCCATTAACAATATATTAGTCAAAAATTAGATTAAAAAATAATAAAAAATGAGGTGCGTTGTGTAGGCTTTGAAATCCAAAGCAGTGGGGGAGTGGTGGCAACCTTATGTATTCTCTGTGCAAGTGAAGCTGTTAAATTCACAATGCCCTGTGTAGCTTATCAGGAAACAGGTAGAAACAGTAGTTGAAATGAAGCTGTTTCTACCTGCTGCTTTTGTTTGCTGGTCAGTGCTGTTTGCTTTTAATGCAGACCTGACTTAAGCAGCATGTAGGAGGTGCTTAACAATCTTCTAACTGTTGTGAAGGTCAGGTAGTAGTACTTAAATGGGATATTATTTAACTGTTTTATGAATCATCAAGGTACTTCATGCACAACATTATTTTGTTTTCTTTTCTTTCTTAGTCAAATAATAATATAATAGAGTCATTTTAGTGGCATAGGGCATCCCTTATATTTTATCCAAATGTATTTTTTCTGTGTTGTGAATACTTTTTACACTGGATTCTATATACAGTTGCTTTAAATGTAAATGTATTTTGAATTCATTTCTTGTTATAATTGTCATTAAGTTTGCATTTCGTATACGTGTGTTACTCTTTTGTAAAAACAGACTGGCCTGAAAATGGTCTAGTGGTATCAGTATTCTACCCCAGATAACCAATGTAAATTGGTCAGTTAATAAATAAATAAATAAATAATTGGTTTCAGTAATAGGGTGAAAAGTCAGTGGTGTTAAAATCTGAAATCCACATGACAGATAATTTACATATATAGTTTTTGCTTTGATTTTTAAACTGAAAGTCCTCTGCATTTCCAAGTTTCAACAACTATAGAAGCAGAATGTGTAAATGCACAAGATATTGCATGCACTTGATAACAGCACATCTGCAGAATGTGTATTCACCTTATCAATGCCTTCTGAACTATATTCATCATATTTTATGTGGAACTTTAAACCAGAATGATATGAGATTATTTATAGCAAAATAAAAATTAATGTAAAATATTGAGAAAATATGAATGTTAGACAAATGGTGAATTATGTCAAGGACTGAAGTCGTATTCAGAACTGTATTATTGTATATATTATTAGTTCTATATTGATGAATCAGTTTGAAATTGATAAGTAAATAAAAATTCTGCTCAGTCATCCTTGCACTGTGGATTGTTCTGAATTTTTATCGACTGCTATAGTATTGGCAGGTACAACAAATGCATGTTATGGTTAACAATTAAACATTTTCATTTTATTGGGTTTCATGAATCAAGTTAAACGTTTTCATATTATTTGCTTTATTTGTTTTGAAGTATACAAGTTTGTACCTGATGTCATAAGACCCATATTTTATCTGATAGAAATAAAAAGCTCTGGTAACAACATTCTGTCAGATTTAAGATAAATAATCTTATTTCAATGAGTTTTTCTGTGTATATGGCTACAGGAATGAAACAGAGATGTACGAGGAGCATCTTTCCAGCAGAGGATTCATTTGGAAGAAAACAGACTCTTGTCTTTAAGAGGACTTTTAAAGGTTTTGTTAAGGCATCCTGCTGGATTTATGAAAAATTGCTCTTTAGATTTGGACAGATGTTATTGTCTGACATTTCTTTTTATATCACTCAAGGAAAGAAACTAGCATAGAATTCAAGCAGCTAATGTCTCCTTCATATAATCTGTCACCCTCACATCAGGGCTAAAGGTGAAAAAAAAAACTTTCAGTTTCTTAATAGTCAACAGTAGAATGACGCTTACACACAGTGGGTGTCAAAAGAATATTCTGTAAAAGAAAAATAAAGTTTACAAGTACTAGGCATCAACAGGATATACAAAAATACTTGCTATACATTTTAAAGTAACAATACCTACAATATGAATATATTGTTAAACATACTGCTTCTTTTCCTAACTTATTTAATCTATCAAACTTTTTGCAATTTACTGTTTCGCATATGTCAAAATTTTTCTTGATGTTTTGCAAACAGCTAAGTATGTTTACTATATCTGACCACTGCTTTGCTATGAAAACACTAATGCACTATGCAAACATGTCATTTTAAAGTAATACAGCAAAAATCATATATAGGTTCATAGGTTCATAGGTAGGTACTAGGCTATTGGCCCTAAGGCCTATATAAGCCTAGCCAAAAAGGTACCCTGGCTTTCGCCACCCAAGAAAATTATTTTCCTGTGCCCCTGTCGAGCAGAGCCACAAAGGTGATCCCTGGGGTGAATTTCCTATTTCCCATCCAATCATCAAGATTTTTTCTGAAGAGTGCTAATGAGGAGCTATGTTTGATATAGATAGGTAGTTTGTTCCAGAGTATGGAAAGTCTCTGGGGCAGGAATCTATCCCTCCAGCATGTTCTGTTTATTGTAGTGACAAGGTTTAGGTCCCTAGAGCATGTAGTTAAGAGGGATTGGGATTTCTTTAAGTGGAGCATGTCGAACAGCTCTGGGTTTGACATAGCCTTGTATGTTAGGCAGAGATCGTCTCTGAGTAGGCGATATGTGACGGAGTAAAGCTGGCGTTTTTTGAGACGCTCTGCATAAGGTATCTGCTTGAGGCTGGTAATCCTCTTTGTGAGGTATTTCTGCGGCCTTTCCAGTTGTTGTAGATGTCCTGTGAGGTACATACCAAAAGGGGTGTTGTACTCTATAATGGGTCTAATGTGTGATGAGTACAGGGGATCAATGTCTTTTTTTTTCTTGGATGAGAAACCTTTTGTGATGAGGTGTGCCACACAGAAGGATTTCCTGACTACTGTGGTGATGTGATTTTCAAAGGAGAGACTACTGTCCACCTGTGTCCCAAGGTCTCTTATCACACTTTTGGTGTTAAGTAGACTACCACCTATGTGGTAGCTCATGGGTACAGGGTTTTTACCAAAGGGGATGACAATCCACTTTTTGGCATTGAGCTTGAGGCCATGTCTTTGACACCAGGCATCTGTCTCCATGAGGCCCTTTTGTAGCATGTCCACATCGTTAGGAGTTTTGATTATGGCTTCTAGTTTGCAGTCATCTGTGAACTTCATTAGCCAAAGACCTTCTGCTTTAGCCTGTACTTCAGAAAAGTAGATACCAAACAGGAGAGGACCCAAGACCGAACCCTGTGGTACTCCACTTGGCACTGGTCTGAAGTCAGATTTGGAGTCTGCTACTTTCACAGTGTGGGTTCTGTCAGTGAGCCAGTTGGCAACCCATCTTGTGACATAGGGATTTATACCTAGTTTAGTGAGTTTATCTATAATTACAGATGGGGGATGGTGTCAAAAGCCTTCGCGAGATCTAGATAGGCGGTGTGAACCACCTTGCCCTCATCTACGGCTTTTGTGACTGCTTCAAAGAAGTCTATCAAGCTTAGGAGACATGATCTGCCTTTTACAAACCCAAATTTGGTGGGGTCCAGAGTTTGGAGATTACCAATGTCTTTGTGTATAAAATCCAGGCTTGTTAGGCTAATGAGACAGTAGTTCCAGGGGTCCGTGGTGGCTCCCCCTTTGTGGAGTGGGATAACCATTGGTGTGCGCCATTCAGTGGGCACAAAGCCTAAGGTGAGGCTATGACTGAATGTGGTGCTTAGTTGGGGTGCCAGTTCATTCTGCAGTTCATGTAGAATGCAGCCTGGGATGTTATCAGGTCATTGATACTGTGTTCTTGGCTTTGGAGAGTGTGGTTTTTACCTGTGCAGCTGTGATTACAGGAACTTTGTATTCTTCTGGTATAGAGATGGGCCCTGAAGAGGGTGAGAGGGGGGTAAAGTTAGATCTGAACATATCTGCCAGGATGTTGGCAATATCAGTTGGTTCTGTATATTTAGTGCCATTGTGCTGTAACTCAGAACAGATCTGAGTGTTGACATTGAGATAATTGACATAACTATAGAATGCTTTGTGGTTGTCTTTAAAATCGGTGGCAATTTTGTTTTTGTAACTAGCTTTGGAGGATTTTATGAGGGATCTCAGCTTCTTACTGAGGCTGACCAGGGAGTTCCTCCAATCATGGGATTTTACTCTATTTTGCAACAGTTTCTTTCTTCTGTTGTAGAGTTTGTTTATGGCAGGGGACCATCAGATTGGCTTCCTTTTTTGGAGGATAACATCTTGGTTCTGTTAGGGATAGCATGATCCATGCACTCGTGTAAGTGTTTATAAAGTGCATTTGTGTAGGATTCAGCAGTTGTACCTCTATTGTCCGTCTGCATAGGTGTCATGAAGTTTGCCACTTCTGTCTTAAGAAGCATTAAGTTGGCTTTGGAGAAATTTTTTACTGTGGTTTCCCGAATGGGGAGTAGGGGTGGGATGTGGATGTCTATGGTGATTAGCTTGTGGTCGGATCTGACCAATGAGGAATTGACCTCTGGTGTGGAACACCAGTCACCCATGTTGGTAATGACAAGGTCTAGGATATTGCTGCCCCTCGTGGCAGTGTGGATAAGTTGATCCAAGGCATTGGAATTTATGACTTCCAGAAAACGTTGAGCAAAAGAGTTGGTACATGAGTAGTTTTCCCAGTTAATTGGTGGGGTAGTTGAAATTGCCCATTATTAGAGTGTTGGGTTGTACCCTAATATTTTCCAGTGTATCAAGAAATGAGGAGTGGGAATCCTGAGGCATGGTGGGGGATCTGTAGCAAGTTATAATTTGGATTGCGGTCTTGCCCAGAGTTAGTTGCACTTGGATAATCTCGGAATGCATTATGCTGAGTAACTAGCCTGGAGGTACGGATATCCTTAATGAATATGGACACGCCTCCGTCTTTAGTTTTTCAGTCCAGGTTAGGTGGCCGAAAGGTGTGGTCTGGTAATGCAGGGGTGCTCTCTGGTGCCTTGAACCAGGTCTCTGGCACTGCACAGATGTCGATGTTCTCCATTTTAAGGAGTGCCTCAAGTGAATGCATTTTGAGGTTTAGACTTCTAGTACTGAGTAGCATTACATCAGATTTTGCTTGCTTGTACCTGTTAAGGTGGTGAATTTCTCATTTGAACCTTGCCTAAAAAAGGCACTATGGGGTGACAATAGCCTTAGCCAGTATCCAGAATCCCAAGGGCGACAGGTGCAGGCCATCTCTGGCAAAGCATTGTGGTCTGTCAATCATGTCATCCCAGGCAGACAGATACTGGATCCCCTTGGAATGACACCAGAAGCTTAGCCAATTGTTGAAATCAATAATTTTGTCCTTGTACTCTGGTATCATTCTGGGTGATGGCAGGATGCTACTCAGGGCTAGGGTCATACCTGCCTGGGCTACAAGATCAGAGAGCTCCTCCATGTCTCTTTTCATATAGTCCAGGGAGGTACATCTTAGGTAATTCACACCAACATGTACAATGGCAGAGTCATATCTGTACTTGTTGTGGAGTGACCTGAGTAGGTGAGTTATGTGGTGGATCCTGGCACCCGACAGGCAGCTGACAGTAACTTCTTCTTGTTTAGCCTAGTGAGTGGAACATCAGTGTGCCTGACTATAGAGTCACCTATGACTAGAGTGTTGGGTATGTTGTTATGCCTTATGGGCTGTGGTTGAGTGGCACACTGAGTTTGTGGGCTATGTGTCATTTGGGTTGTGTTGGGGGATGGAGGTTGCTTGCATTTCTTATTTGGAGGTCTCTGTTGCTTGAGCAGATTTTTATTGAGAGCCCCCATGAATGTAGGAGTGTGTTTTGTGTTTCTATGTGTGTGTTTTGGTGGTGTAGGTTTTGAGGGACTATGTGATGAGTGTGGTGTGGTGGAAGTGTTTACCTTCTCCTCTAGACTGTCTAGTACAGTCTTGGGTGAAGAGAGCTTTGCTTCCAGTTTGGCTATATAAGTGCATCTCTCACAGGTTGTAGTGTTGGGTGGTAGGAAGAGAGGGTTGTTTGTGTACATGAGGCAATTGCTGCAGTGCCCCAAGATGTCCAGCTTCATAGGTAGACAGGAGAAAACACCGGGAGCTGAATCTTAGACATGCCTGGATAGGTGCTTATTTATTAAGTACTAAAAACTGTTTTCCTCTAGACAAGTGAGGAAAGTTGAGTGCTGTAGTAATTTGTAGCTTATTTAGTGCTTATAATGAGTTCTGAACAAGTACTGAGCTCAAAGAAACAGATTTTAGTGCTAAAACTAAAAAACTGGCTAGTTCTAAGGGAAAATGTGAAGAGCAGACTTTATAGCATCGGGAATAGTTTAACCTTAGCTAAGTGGTGATGCATAAAGTGCATTTTTTTAATATAACAGTAGCAAATGAGCAAACTGATTTAAACAAATTAACCAATTAACCAATAAAAAGCTAAAAACTGAGCCCCGTTCCAACAGTCTTTGATCAGACAAGTTCTAACTGCACACTCCTGCCACTAGGGTGCAGGTGAACCTTCTCCAAAAAAAGATGGTCTGGATTAGGCTCAAGTTACACAAGCAAAGCTAGATTCTGCAGGTCTGAATTTAATCTATGCTACAGCAAACAAGGCGTACCAATTTCAGAAAGAAACAGTTCAAATAAGCCGGCACAATAAACCTTTAACCAGAACCTCCCAGCTCAGAAGGGCAGAATTGACTCTCTCCTCCCACAAGAGTGCAGACCACACCTTGTTAATGTAAAATAACTGGCCCAAAGCCCAAGTGCTTAAACCAGAACTAATACACTTTTAGAATAACAGACACTAAGCCTTCACTCAGCAACTCCCAACTTAGAAGGATGTAAGCTACTTGTCCTGCCACAGCAGTGCAGACCACAAATCTTAATGTAAAACAACTGGTTTGAAGCCCAAGTGCTTCAACCAAAGGCTTAGAATAGCAGTTACAATTGAATCAGGCTACTAGTAAGCAGTAATAAATGCAGCAGAATAAATGCAATTAAGTACTTTTAAGAACAGGCAGCAAAGGCAAAATCTATATATATATATATATATATATATATATATATATATATATATATATATATATTTGTGTATATATATATATATATATATTTTATATATATATATATATATATATATATATATATGGCTCTACGTCACATGATCGAATGCTCATATGAATGAAACCCATATAACCAAGATGACATTATCAAAAGATCAAATAAACAATACCTTAAAGGAATGACATCCAAAAACCTGAAAAGCACTTACAGGAAACTCTCACTATCTGGAAACAAACACACAAAAAAAACTCCATCCCATAATTCTACATTACATTAAAGCAATATGACAAAAATGTAACTACATCATTTATGCAGGGAGCAAGCCCCCCCTGCACTCCCCATGTGGGAGCCCCCCCCCCCAGTAACTTAACTATGCCAACTCCGAGATTGCACTACCTTGTAGAAAAGTGCATATTTCCATCTAGGTAGGTACTCCTGCAACATACTGCAGGTCAGTAACTGCATTGGGTTTTTAGATGCCAATCATTTAAGGTTTCATTTATTTGACCTTGCTGTAACATTATCTTGGTTATACAGGTTTTGTTCAAATGAGAATTCACTAATTGGAAGGAGACACACACACACACACACACACACACACACATATATATATATATATATATATATATATATATATATATATATATATAGAGAGAGAGAGAGATAAATGTATAGATATATATAGATATAGATATAGAAACTCCATAGTTGCACCAACTAAAAGAAGGGAAAAATCTCTCAAAAGAAGTGAATCAGTACACATATAGAAATCACACCAGCAATGATTTCATATAGGAAATTGTGTTTGGTGTTATGCTGCTCTGTTTTTTTTTTTTTGTCAGGCTACTAACACTCAGGGAGTTTCCCCTTGAACATCTGCAGAGGAGCCCTCCATTTGCATGATGGTGCAGCAGGATTTTAAGCTCCCATTTCTCTTTCACCACCATGTATCCCATGTCCATTACCCATCAGATATTCAGATTACCCATTACCTGATGGAAGAGTGGATTTCTATTATGAGTAAGGATTTTACAAGGAGATTTAGTCTGCCTACTGCTACCACTGGATTACAGAGGGATGGTGATTTGGAGGTGCTCCCCTACATTCCTCTTAATGTTTGTAGATGTTGGAAAGTATATGTGCAGTGGGCTGTTGAAAGGAGGTGTTACCTGCTTCTATGTGTGACATTATGCTCATCTGCCCAAGCCTACCAAAACAAACACAATCCATGTGTTCTCTCTGCTCTTGTCAATGGAATTCACCAAAGTGTGTGTGCCCTATACATGTACACACACATGCACACTCGCACTCCCCCTGAGAGAGATGAGCTGTCACAGTCAAATCATTCTTCTCTTTCCTGCACCTGCTCCTCCAGAGTTTGGTCACCTGGGTCATTGTGAGGACTTTATAACTTTATGCCACAGAGGTGGCACATGCAGTTGGTTATTTATGAGATCAACACCAATAACATAGAGAAAAGGGTTAAACTATAGTCAAAGCAATTACAATGCAGTTTTAAAGTCACATTTGTCAAGAATGGTTTTATTTTATAAAAAAAATATCAGTGGAATAAATGCAGTAAACAACACTTGTTCATAGCTCTCAACTGTCCAGATTTCCGCATAATATCCATTTTTTTGCCTCTTATTCTGCCCTGTTTCTCATACACTTTGTGGTTTTCTGACAAATCACTAGTATACTCTGAGGATTAAAGTCACTAAATAATGATATACCTTTAAGTAGCAGACTTCATGTCCTTCAGACAACTTATGCTAACACAAATTCTGTTATTCCAGCAACTTTCTAAGATTATAAGAGCAATATTTAACGTGTCCTTATATTTGACCCTTTGCCCTCACATTATGTCATGCTTTGTCCAAATTTCTTGTGCCAAGCGGTTGAGAGGTATGCACTTGTTATGAGGATCGAAAACAGTCAGATCACAATCAGTATGCATACAAAGATATTTACAAATATAACATTTCATTTTTCTTCCACTCCACACTTTAACTTTTACTACTATTCTTAATTAAGATTTTGTCATGCACACTGATCTCATAAGCCTTCTACTGTTCATCCTCCCCTCTTTCTACCCTCCACTTAGCCATAAACTGACTCCATGAAATCACTAATTCCCTGGTGAATAGTCTGAAAACTGCTAGCCACCCTTACAGTATCCACTGTTATTCTGGCTTACTTTACTTTAATAAACACTCTTACCTTTGATTCCCCAATCTTTTTTCATCTCACTTTATATACATTTAGCCACAATCTGATCTAGAGTCTTTTGTGAAACCCCTGATCTGGCTCTGCTTGCTCGATTCACCCTTGCTATGCTCAGGCTCACTCTGCTCCCCTCCCTCTCCCCATTTCCACACACCCCCTCTTTCCTTACACTAATATGTACCTCGTCCTGCCCCCCATTACCTCCATCCAATCACTAGTTACAGTCTCTCAATCACTTCTAGACACTTCTAACCACTGCCCCCACATAATCCATCCCCTTACCACTCCTACCTATTGCTCCTTCCTATCCCATCTGTATAAAGACTTCAACTACTTTATCTCAAATCACCCCCATACTACCCTTCCACTTATCTGCCCCTACTAACATACTATATCAAGTTCTCCTTCCAAGTTCTACTACTGCTCATAGCCTTTCCTCATTGCATTCTAAATATCCTCCCTCTATTCTTCTTAAACTTTCTACCTCTCTGCATCTCATATCTATTACAATAGATCATAGTCTGTCTAGACAGTCAATCACAGTTCAAAAACAGGTCACCTAAGTCCTACTTCTCTTTACATCTCAACACTCCAAAGCCAGCTAATATGCCCTGCACCACTACATTAACACTATCCTACTCCTTTTCACACTCCTTATACCCCTATTACTTCTCTCTGTTCTAAACCCATCCTTTTCTCTACTAACTTTTTCACTACCTCATCTACATCTACCTCCTTACCTATTCCTCTAACTCTGATATCTCCCCAAGCCTATATCAATTAAATCCCCTCCTCCATCACAAAATAAATCCTATCCCCTCAACATTTAAAAAACAGATGCACCTATTACTACTACCTGCTCTACATTTTTGAACAAGTTGCTCCAAATGTATCCTCATCCTAAGGCAATCATCTCATATCTCTAAATTTCCCAGCATAGATTTATGTGGTGATATACACCCCAATCCAGGACCCATTACACTCAACCTTTCCACTACACCCATCAAAAGAAACTCCCACAAATCATTATACATAGTAAACCTAAATGTCCAAACAACCAGACATTATTGCCATCACTGAGACCTGGCTATAACCACATGTTAAAGGCACAGAATTTCTTCCCCCAGGCTTTCAAACATTAAGCAATGTAGATAAAAAACAGATCCTGGAAATAATTCTGTCAAATTGTACAGAAGCACAAATACATAAAACAAAAAAATGAACAGAATCACCACGGCTAAAGGAAAAACGTAAAACCTTAATATAAGAACAGAGTAAGTGCTTTTGCAGCCTAGCAGCTGCTTCTTCAGACTCAAGTAATAGCAGCATTCTTCTCCCTTTTTAAAAGCAGTGAATTAGTCAAATTAATTAAGAACTCCATCCTCTTAAAAACACACAGTCCAATACAATGCTAATACACTATCAGCACTTAGCAAAAATGTTATAAAGGAAATACAGCAGCTTAAAACCACACATCTCAAAAATGTTTCATACCATACATAAATATATATATATATATATATATATATATATATATATATATATATATATAAATCAATAGGGGAATACCCATGCATGCAACAATGGTTTAATAGATGCCATGTAATTTATTCCTGGTGTCTTTACTGCATTAAAAAAATGTAATCCAACATAATTCAGCCAGCTCAGTCTTATTCCTAAAATCATCCCCTTTAATGTTCTCTCTCGCAATTTCCAACACAAAAACTTAAAACCATGCTGGGGCCCACTAACTCTGACATGACATGCTAAAGCACTGCTCTCTTTAATGTTCCTGATGACTCCAACATGTTCACGGATACATTTTTTTTTTTATTTTTTTTATTTATCATTTGTTGACTGGGAAAGTCTAACTAGGTTCCACAGAGCCTGTTTTCAGCGGAGGCCCGGGGAGAAATGCTCCAGATGCATGCCTTTGGAATGTGGGAGGAAACAACTAAATGAAAACCTAGGACTCTCACTAACCACCTCTTTAACCTCCTCACACATTTCCAGTATACCCCAATTCTTTTTAATGATGTAACAAAAAACATTGACATCACTCGAGAAGGTCATAGGAACCCTCACCGTTCCTGCACTAGCATGTCTGTGTTCAAACACTTGTCTGGGAGGTTGCTCAGAGAAATACGGTCGACCCCTAGTATCTGTCTCCTTCAATAGCTGGGTAATAGTACTATCAATCTCTTTCTCAGTATACCTCTATTCAAGAAATCACTGTTAAGCTCTATTAAAACTAATCGATCTTTGGCTGCAAAAGCAGCGAAAATGCTTACTCTGTTCTTATATTAAAGTTTTAAGTTTTTCCTTTAGCTGTGGTGATTCTTTTCAGTTTTTGTTTTATGTATTTCAAACAATAAGGTTAGAAAGGATCCATAAAAAAGGAGGTTGTGTTGTCCTTCTATTTTCCAACTCCCTCAATCTTGTCCCATTCACTAACCCAATAACACATTTCTCTAATGCTGAAATTCTTATATCTTTCTTAAATATTAATATCAGCAAAAAGATTGTATAGTAGCCCTTTATATACCCCCTGGAAACAAATTTCAATATTGTAAGACATCCTAGCATGGATTTATACCAATATTAAAAATGAGGCAATCATGCTAGGTGAAAATATCAGCTGGCTAGAACTCAACTCAGAACAGCCATCTTCAAATACTAATCTCTTCAGTTTTATCGAGCTCATAAAATCCCCCACCAGACCTAACAATGCGAATGATATTGGTTCAGTTTTAGACTAGATCCCGGTCACAAACCCTAACAACATATGTTCAGCTGGAACGCTCCCAAATACCCTCAGCGATCATCTCCCCGTCTTTATTAACCGAGCTTTCCCCTCCAGTCAAAGTCAGCATCAATATAAACAAACAAGGAACTTGACTTCTTTCAACCCTATTACCTTCAATAATATTCTAAATGCAGCAGACTGACATTTACTAAAAACTCTCTCACTGGATGAAGCTGTTGATTTCTTCAACATGACCTTCACGAATACTCTAAATAGCCTTGCTCTGCTCCATGTAGAGAGGGTCAAAAATAAACATGCCACTTGGCTACCCAAATCCACTCGACTTCTCATGCATGCCAGAGACAAAATCTGGAAGTTATGGCACACAGAAACACTCCAGACCTACTAAAATTTCAAGAACTTCGCAACCATGTAAAAAAAAATAGTCAACAGAGATAGAATGAACACTATCTAAAACATCAAGCTAACTACCAACAGAACCTAAAAAAATTCTGGAGTTCCAAAAACTCATTACTCAACTCAGACAAAAATAAACAACCCCTGCCCTCTCCCAGACAAATAGCCACCCTTTTCAATTCTTTCTTTATCAAATCCATAGCCAACATCACAGCAAAATTCTCTCAAACTACTCCACTTACCACACATCCACACATAGTTCACCCACTCAATCCCCCTCCCCTTCTAACACCCAACTCTCACAAGAAGCCAATACCCGCTGTCCGTTTACCTTTACCCTATAACTCACCCCAACGTCAACCATAAAACCACTCCTACTAAAACTAAAACCCTGCTCCAATGCCCCTGATAATATACCCTCAGAATACCTAAAAATTGCTGCTGACAGTGTCTCTTAACCCATAAGCATACTTATAAACCGATACATCCTTAAGTTCTACATTCCGAAAGCCTGGAAAAAGGCCCTTATTCTCCCCTACCATAAAGGTGGCAATAACACTGATATCTCCAACTTACGACCCATTGCAATTCTTTCTTCAGTCTCTCAAATCTTAGAAAAATGCATCAGTAAGACACATCCAGAATGGAAATCAGTTAAGAGTCCCATGGGTCCCTCATCGAAGTGATTTTTTTCCTCCGAATTTATCAGCAATTCTGCGACAAGTTAAAAATGTCCTGTATAGAGAGGGAGAATTAGAATATAATAGGTTTACACAAAAACACAGGACATACAATTTAAGCAAACATGAGTGGTTGGGGCTTAATTGTTTGAGAGATGTAAATGATAAATATGTGTACACTCAAGCTGACAAAGGGGGAAATTGGATCATCTTACCTATTGCCAAGTATAATATCATGGCTGCAGAATTGTTGAGGGATCAATCTGTATATACTTTGGTGTCGGAGGATGTAATTTCTACTTTCAATGGTAAATTACTGAATTTATTAGAAAGGGGTGAAAGGCTGGGCTTCTTTACCTGCATGGATGTTAAGAAACTTTTTGTGAAAAACCCTAGGGATGCCATTTTTTCATTATCCCCAAAATACATAAAAATTTGTACAATCTGCTGGGTAGGCTGATAGTATCAGGGAAGGGCTCTTTTTTACAAAATGTGGGCATTTTTTTGGATCATCAGTTAAAAGTTTATTTGAGCAAGATTGCTTCTCATATTAAAAATGATAAAAAATGATGTGATTTGGTGAGAGGTATGAAATGGAATACTGGATACTATTGGGCAACCGTGGATGTGAAGGCTCTTTATATGAGCATTAAAAATGTTTGGGGTTTGGAAGCAGTTGGCAAGATGATGGGGGAGGGTCCATGTACGAGTTTTATACTACAGTTATTAGAGTTTTCTTTGACACATAATTGTTTCAGATTTAACAAGCAGTATTTTCTACAGAAAGAGGGCACTGTGATGGGGGCATCATATGCTCCATCCTATGCTATTATCTTCATGAATCTTTTTGAAAATCTGTTTGTATATAACACTGAATTTTTCAAACATGTGATCATCTGTAGGAGATATTTAGGTGATTTGTTTTTTATATGTAGGGGTGATGTCTCTGAATTTCAAGACTTTTTGGACAATCTCAACCAGACAAAACATTTTGGGTTAGAATTCGCATATAATATAAATAGGGAGAGAGTGCAGTTTCTTGACTTAGAATGTTTTGTAATAAATGATGGGGAAGTCTCCTTTAAGCCTTTTACCAAAGAGACAGCAGTTAATAATTTCTTATCAGCTGACAGCAAGCACCCCCCCCCAATTATTGGCTGCATTATCCCTTGGAGAATATAATTGCATCTTTAATAATACCTGTGAAAAACACACTGTGAGAGAGGAATTTCTGAAAGCAAGACAAAAGTTGTTGAAGAGAGGTTATACTTCATGTGTTCTTGATAAAGCAGAAAGGGCATTTGGGAATTTTGTTTTTTTAAACATAGTTCAATTGGCAATGCTTCGCATATGTGTAGGGGCAACTTTGGTTCTGTATTTAATACAGATAGTGATGGAAAATTATTTTTTGCCACCAAATATTCCCCTTTTTCTAGAAGTTTGAGGATAGTTGTTGAGAGGTTTTGGCCTATAATTTTGAATGAACCAACCCTAAAGAATCTATTTTCCCAGGACAATTACTTTCTCTTATAGTCATTTTTCCAATTTGAAAGAATTGTTAAACACACAAAGAGTTAAGAGAAATCAGGGTTTTAAGGGATGTTACTCATGTGGACATTGTAAAATCTGTAAGAGAGTCTGTAATTTAGATGGAACTCTTATTAATGGGAAAAAAATATAAGGCCATGTAGCTATTTAATTGTAGGTCCTGTGGGGTGGTTTATATCATTGGTTGCAGATGTGACCCTACTAGGTGTTACATTGGGCAAACTAAGAGAATGGTAAAACATCATCTAATGGAGCATCTGGGTGACATCAGACATGGCAGGATTGAAATCCCTGTGGCTGAACACTTTCATATAGTTCATGCTGGTGTTGATTCCAGTTTATTTTTTAGTGTTCTGGCTAAACCACTCAACAGAGAGGGTGATGTTTTTCTGACTGAATTATTAAAATTAGAGACCAAATGTATTATCAGTTATGGTACATTATTCCCCAGAGGATTAAATCAAGAATTTAATACCAACATTTAATAATAAATGAAGGTGTGTCCATCTTAATGCTGTTAGAGTTTGACTTTCGGTTTATTCCAATGTAACATGTAATATTTCTATTTCTTTTCTTCTTAAATGTTTTTTTTCTTCTTGCACAAGGGATGTTAGTTAGATGCAACTTGGTCACAAATTTTTCTTTATATATTAGGCTATTATAGCAATTAATAAGTGAATATGTTATTTCATTTTGGGCATATTATGTGTGTATATTCACATGTATTTGACCTCATGCATCACATAACTTGGATTTGTTAAAAATATGTTAGAAAAGTGTTAAAAAAATGTTTAAGAGGATGTTAAAAAGATGTGCATTTTTGCATAGTTCATTATGCACTATGGTTCATTCATTTATGTATACAAGTGTTTTGATGTATTAAGATTTGGATGAACAAGATAGTAAAGAGTTAATGAGCAATATTTATTGTTTAACGCTTTTACAACTGAATGAGTCTTATCAAGCCTAATTGGGATCTATATTGAATTAACGAATGCTTAGAAAAGTGAACGCTAATTCGACCATTTTTAAGCGAAAGCTGAAAAGCCCGAATTCACAGGGCAAAAAATCGCTGGGCCTGTTTTGGGAGTTCGCCATTTCCTCCACTGTGGTGCGATCTCGGATTTGGTATATTTAAGTAGGTGGGTGTGGGGAGCTTAGCCCCCCCCCCACATTATATAATGTTTTAAGTTTGTTTTTTTTTTTTTGTGGACCAGTGATTTTTTTTCCCTGGGGAAAAAAGTCGCTGTTTCGGGTGTTCGAGATTTTAAGCTTTCGCTTAAAAATGGTCAATGAATTAGACTTCGCATTTCTAAGCATTCACTAATTCAATATAGACCCCCTAATTGATGTATATTTAAATATGTTGTGTCTTTGGGTATAAAAATTACTTCCTTTGAAAGGCTTTTGAGCAGAGGTACCGGGAAACACCGGTCAAGAGTTTTTATTCCACCTTAATGTGTCTTCGTTTTTCAGCTTGGTTTCCAGTCTGGGTGTGTCTTTTGCATTAGTTGGAGTTGGTTGGAGTGTATTTTGTTTCAAAAATGCATCAATAGTCAACTTCTCTGGTACCTTCTAGACAATCAAATTCTCTCACCCTCACAATATGGCTTCAGGCTTGGCCATAACACTACAACATAGCACTTTATGGATACTGTAAATAGAGCCTGTGATTCAGGCAAAAATGTCTCTGCCCTCTTCCTTGACCTATCCAAAGCGTTTGATACTCTACTCATCACCCAACTTTCTAAGATCAGTCTGTCCACCCATATGCTAAAGTGGTTCTCTAGCTATTTAAATAAAAGACAACAGGCAGTTAGATGGCAAAACTCTAAATCTCCTTTCCTCAACATTACCACTTGGGTTCCCCAAGCTTCCATACTTGGACCAATCCTGTTTAGCTTATTCATCAACAGTTTTCAGTCATCACTAGTTCAAGGATCTATATTTCAGTATACAGATGACTCTACCATCATCTGCTATGTCAACTCCACCTCTGACTTACTTATACTAACTCAAAAGGCCTTCTCCACTGAATTATGGATAGACAATAAACACCTAGCCCTGAATCCCCAAAAATCCAAAATCATACTTTTCTCCCCTAAAAAAACAACCCACCAAATAAGACCACATCCACTCTCTTTTCTCTTAAAAATCACTAATTGAAGTTGTTAGCCACACAAAGCTCTTTGAAGTCACTGTTGATGAACACATGACATTTGACCTTCATATACAGCATATTATTCACAAAACACATTTTAAACTGGGTAAGCTCATCCACAAGAATAACCTCTCTCCTCTATGGTGCCACCTTTACTTATTAATATACAAAGCTACTCTAAACTCAAACTAGAGACATGCTGCAATAACTGTCCTTAAATCACTGAACTGGCTAGAACTTCCAAATCATCTCAAGACTGCCCTGTCCTGAGCTCAACATTCAACTACTATCTCCCAAATAGGCCCCTTAGATCAGGTGATCAGAGGTTCTTATAGGTTCACAAACATGATCTTCCCCCTGGCCATCTTCTTTACTCATTCTCACTAGAGAAAGCCATTAGATCAGTTCAACATCGTTCATCTGTTATCATTTGTACTCTGAAGCTTAGCATAAAACAGATGATTAAATAAATAATTTACAGACAATAGAGCAATAAGTCTGCAATTTATAGTTGTGCAAGCCATGCATTGTAAATTTGTGTGCAGCATGTGTATGCATAGCAGAGCAACATAAAATGATACAAAAGCTGCAAGTTTATAAGCTACAACCAAGTAGAAAGAGAAAAGAATATATGTTGAAAGAGAAAAGTTGAAAAATAAAGGATGGAGTTGAGTTTGTTTTATCGGTTTGTTTTTTTTTATTTTTATCACACACACACACAACACACACACACACACACACACACACACACCACACACACACACACACACTACACATTTACACACACACACACACACACACACACACACACACACACACACACACACACACACACACACACACACACACACACACACACACACACACACACAACATAATAATTTTTTCATTTCATCAGTTTTCATTTCCACATTGATCTTGATATCTATTTCACATTTAAATCAACAACAAAATGACAAATGAATGAAAATAATAATAAAAGCATTTTTTCAATGAAAGTGAGGTATCTCACTGAAATAACTAACACGTCTTTTGATAACGGCTTTTGCAAGGGGAAAGCTTTGTGCACACTCTTTATAAAAATGCATCAATGTCATGACCACACAAGAGCAGAAAAAAGGGCAAGGACCACCTACATGAAAATCAAGACCTGCTATAGTGGACAGATTTAACTATCAATTAGGTAAAGCAGAACAACCAGAGCAGTTAGGAAAATTGTATCATACCAAATGTGCATGAGGCAACACTGTAATCCAGCTTTTGGTTAAAACAAGCCTCACATTTATACTCACAATGACAAACACATAAACCCAGAAACACACACACACACACACACACACACACACACACACACACACACACACACACACACACACACACACACACACATACACACACACACACACACACACACACACACACACACACACACACACACACACACACATAGTCCTGTCACTTAGTTTAATGGAGAGCACAAAAGAAACTTTATTGAAATAGGACTAGATATCAGGACATGCCCACTACACATACATGTACACATACATAAAATATATGTATGTAAAAAGTAAATAAAGTAGGCATCAGCCGACTGAAAAGTAACAAAACTAAAAAAAAATTCATATTAAAGCTGGAACTGCCTTTTTACTACAAAATAGTTAGTGCTTTCATCCTAAAAAGTATTACATCAACCAAAATGTTTTAACCAGTGAGAACACTGAATTCTAATAAGGTTGATTTATACCAAGCTTACATTTTGAGTGGTCTGCTTATTAAATAATAACATCTAGTGTTATTTATTTTATTTTATTTATATTTGTTTACTGGGAAAGGCAGACTGGACACAAGTCCTTTTTCAGTGGAGGCCTGGGGTTACATATAGATAACATGGTATACAGACTAGACAGTATCATTTTACAGTGATAAATGATGTTAGCATGACAAGTACATTGAAAGATTTGTTAAGGTTTAAGTATATACATATACAAACAGCATACAAGAATACTAGGTAAAATCTGACACTAGAGTTATGATCAAAGTAGAAATTAAAAAATTTGTTGGTAAATCGTGGATTTAGTTGGGGTTTTGGCAAGGACAGAGCCAGTGAGATTTTCGATGCGATTTAAGAGCAGACTTGAAAAGATGGCTAGGGAGGGTAGTAATGTTAGTTGGTAGGTTGTTCCAGAGCTTGGATATGGCACAGGAGAACAGTGCTTCCCCTGCAGAGTTTTTGGCTTTGGTGACTTGGAGCAGATTTTTTGTCTGAAGGAGTAGTGGGGCTGGAGAAGTGTGTGAAGAGCTGGGGTACTGAGAGGGTGGTTAAGTTTATGAGCAAAGACACAGTGGTGGTTGCGGTATGTGGCGCAGGTGGCAAATTTTGCAATTTTATTGTAGCAGACTTCGAGTTTGTTTAGGTCAGATTATCTAAGGGTTATAAGTATGGGTGATGCATAGGGTAGGGTGGATATAAGTTGGGAATTGGCAATATGAATCCTAGCTGGTTTGGTGAGGTATTGGTGGTTTATGTATAGGGCACCCAGTTTTAGTGAACTTTTTTATTGTTTGAGATATGTGGATGTCAAATTTGTGGTTGTTGTCTATCTGTATGTCAAGTAGTTTGGTGTGGGCAGTTGGTGATATGGAGGTATTATCCTTGGCTTGGATATTGAAATGAGAGGTGTTTATGGTGGTTTTGGTGTATTGGAACATGAGGAGTATGGTCCTTTTTGGGTTGAGGAGGAGCTGAGCATTAGATAGCCAGCTTTCAATGGAGGAAAAGGATTCTTGTGTGATCTGTTGGAGTTCTGTTAGTGTTTGAGCTGAGCAGATGAGGATGGAGTCATTGGCATACTGTATGAGGGAGGCATGTTTGGTGGCAGTGTGTAGGTTATTTTTGAAAAGGAAAAATAGAAGGGGGGCCAAGGATGGAGCTTTGGGGAACTCTGAGGGTAACAGGGAGGGAAGGGGATATATTATTATCCCAGACAACTGATTGCTGGTGGTCATGTAGGTAGCTATGGAACCAGTTTGTGGCTGAAGTGGAGAAGGAAAGGTTTGAAAGAGTAGAGAGCAGTAGGTTGTGAGAGACAATGTCAAAGGCCTTAGATAGATCAAGAAATATGGCAGAGGAGAGGAGGCCATTATTTTTGTGCTGAAGGATAGTATTTGAGAAAGAGATCAGAGCTATAGTCGTACTGTGGTGTGGTCTGAAACCGTGCTGGGTATTGGCGAGGAGGTTGTTGTTTAGGAGATATTGGAAGACCTGTGAGTTGATGCATTTTTAGAGTCTCTTGGAGAGAGTGGACAGGATGGCAATGGGGCAGTAGTTTGAGAGGTCAGTGGAGGGGCCACCTTTGTGCAGGGGAATGATGTGGGATAGTTGATAAATCTCATCTTATCCTTTGAATGTTTTCTTGAATCACAGAATCTTAGAACTTAAATATTATTTTGAATTAGGAGACTATGAGGGTTTATTGACAAAGCCCAACATTTTAACAGCTGCCTCAGTTTCCCTTTTCCTTTTATTTTTTATTATTTTCCAATTTTTTGTTTGCAAGGATCTAGGTAGTAGAATTACTTATGTGTTAACCCACTGCTGAAAATATTTCTAGTTATTTGACTCCTATGCTTTGTTCATGTGATTTTCTTTCTTTAATGCAAACAATCTGGATTATAACACAACTTTTTTTCTTTGTGCTTTGCTTGATTTTTATTTTATTAACACTGGCCTGAATAACCACAAAGTTGTCAGCAAAATGTTGTAATAAATATTCTTATGATTTGACCTACAGAGCTGTGTGAATGGTTTGTTTAAATGTGATTTTATGGTATGGTGATGCACTGACATTTCCTATCCTTGGATAGTAGATATTAACAGATAGTTGAAAAACAATGGTGAGGGCATTAAATAAAGCCTACATGACAATTTTGACTGTGCGTGCATTGCACATGGCAATGAAAAGTTTTAGATTCAGTAAGCTCCGCAAAGCAGCATGCACTCGAGTGCAAATACTGAAACTTCTGTGGCATGCAAATTACAGCATACTTAGCTGAATTGTATGCTAATGAAGGAAATCAACATGGTGGAGTGATTCAACAAGCTGTAAAGTAACTGTATAGACTCCATGCTCATGTTTGCCATGTTTTTGAAGTTTTCCAAATACAGCCATGCAAATGAGTCTACATGGAAAAAAGAGCAAGTAAATGTACATTTGTACAGAACAGACCCTAACCTGCAACCCCACACACATTATGAGATACTCAGACATGCTGGATGCTCGAAAATTATATTAGCAATAGCAACAAATCCTTATTAAGTGCATGACATAAATAAAGCTTTGCACCCCCACCCCAAATGAACAATGTTCTCGTAACTAATGTAGACAGCTAAAAGTATAAACTGCATGAAACAGAGAGTCCAAAACCTGCATTTTTCCATGCAGATATATAAATAAGTTATACTGTCCCTTGACTGTTACATTGTTGGGCTCCCCGTCAGTTTCCCTGCCTACCGATGAAGATGCAAATGAGGTCAAAATGCATTAGATTTGCTGTATCCCAAAATCTTGTAACCATGTAGGGATGCCCACTTCATGTAGGCACTTTCACATTGTTTGTATTGGATGCATGGCAACAGTTAATGATGACATCCGGGGCTATGTCAGGATACATTTACAGAAGTGCACATGTAGTTCTGTGAAGTGTAAAGGTGCAATAAGACGAAAACGCATGTAAGCGGTGTTAATGCGTTCATGTACTTAATGTTGTTGAGTTCATTTGTGTGGATTTAATAAAATATTCGTTTACACCTCAGCTTTTCTCCGATTCATGCATTGCACTGTTGCTGGATTTGCATGTAAACAATGCACAACTCACAGGTTTTGTGTCATCCTCTTTGTTTGTTAAAATGTATTGTATTTGTCCACATTATATTTTTTATTTTTTGTCCTTGTTTGTGTAATGTGGCGCTTAGATCAACCACAGGAAATGGAGCAATGTAACAGCATGTGTATGTGTAGGGCTGGAGTATAGAAGGTTCTAGGTTCTACTACAGGGTCTGCAACCTTCCCTCTACTATTTGAGCTGTATGTTTGTGCAATATCACAGGCACAAACAAAAGTTATAAGATCCCTTGTGTTCACTTTATTTCAGTGTCTGTGTGTGCAATGTCAGTGCGTGCAGTGGTGCATAGGTGCACACTGTGCACTAATAGGCACCAACGAAGTTCATATATTCGGTAAAGTAGCAGATGTTTTTCATACCTGCTAATTACTGCATAAGCAGGTTATTGTCATTATGGTGGAGATATTCATCTAGCTACAAAGCATCCATGTAGCCTACATTATGTATTTTCCTGCATATTTCAATACCATGGGAATAGATACAAGGAAATTCTAGGCCTGAAATAAAATTGTCTCAACTGCTGCATTTGCAAGGTAAGTCCTGAACCTAGACTGTATTCTGCAATAATATTATGGCATATCATTGTATATCTTAAGCTGGTACAGTAATGAAGTAAACAGTGGTGCATTTGTACAGAAAGTACCTTAACATGTGAGAGCAGACACTTATTTTACTTATATGTGTTCATTACTAAGGTTTTCTTTCTTATTCCTCTCATTTTTCATTGCACATTTTCTGTGATGAACTGTATGGCACAAATAGAAAAAGTGGGTAATGGCTGTGTTTATCAGGTTTGCGTGAAGCCCGGCAGACCTCCTACGAAGCCGATGGCCAAAATTTATAACTGGATACATTCACGTGGCCATCGTGAAAACTCAGCCTGGAGTACTGAGGGCACTGGGTTCAAGTACATAGTGTGCAACCTTTGTTTTACTGCTGTGACATTGCAGTTTACAGCAATGAAGTGCAACACAGACTGTTTCCTCAACATTCTTGTGGCAAGAGGTGTATGTGTAAGACTGGCTTACACATGGTCCTGGGTTAGAATACACTATATGTCATATAGTATAATTTTTACTGACATTAGAAATCTGGTTCACTTTTGCACATCGCTTACCAATGTGCAAACAAGCGTAGCTCGCATGTGCGTACACCTTGTTAGCCATAGTGCAAATCCACTGCTCACTCCACTATGGAACTGTATACATGATGCTTTCTTTTTGGTGTTTACTGTTCATTTCCTTTGTATGACATAACAATACATGTGGAAACATTGCAAATTCAGGGTACATTCTAAATATACTTTATATGTTCACAATACATACATATGATCCCCTCCCCCACCAACAACCAGTACAACCCTGGGTGCTCAGTATTTTTTACACACATATATAAACCACACCACAAAGTGTAATATATAATGTTGTGTGCTCCATCATGATCAGGGCCGGTCAGTTCTGCTGACAACCCTGCTCTGCTAAACTCAAAAGTCCAACTATGCTCAATAAAGGTATTTGTGTTTTTACACAACTAGGCTTCTGCACACCCAGGACACACTCTACATTTTGGCTACTGGCCTCATATGAATCTGTGAATCTATGTGCTTATGCAGACCTCCCAACGTTTTGTCGCCTGCATGGCTTGCTGATGTCATCTACCATAATTTAAGCTGCAGCCACATAAAAGTCAGACTTGTGCCGTGGTACTTGCTTGCATTACTGTGTTCTGCAGCCTGTGTACTTAGATAGGTAGTGCTTCTATTCTCAAAAAAGTCGTCAAGTGTGTATGTGTGTGTCCAGCCATGAAGAGCAAGTGTGTATCCTGTGGTTACTGCCCCAGTCCCATAAATTGACAGTATTGTGATACCTGCACCTGCCTACACATCCATATCAACCAGGCCTCCCACCTTCTTCTCTCCACTGAGCACTGCTGATGTCATCCACTATAAGCTGACTTACAGAAATGTGAAAGTTAGACTTGTGATCCATGGCTCCTGTGTATAGTACTGTGTTCTATAGTCTGTGTACTTAAATACGGGTTCTATTCTCACTGCAGTCAATTTTTGTGTGTGTGTGTGTGTGTGTGTGTGTGTGTGTGTGTGTGTGTGTGTGTGTGTGTGTGTGTGTGTGTGTGTGTGTGTGTGTGTGTGTGTGTGTGTGTGTGTGTGAGCTGTTAATTGATATTACAAAGAAACTTTTACACCAGCATATGGGACACTGTTATCACCATATGCTCAATAGACAATGCTGATGTACCACCATATGCTCAACAGACAATGCTGATGTAACCAGCTATATCAGATTACTGCATATGCAACCATTCCACCAGGGCAGAATCAGACACTGGCCAGGATCACTGGCTGATGTCATCATAGGTTCATAGGAGTTTACTAAGCTATTGGGCCTAGGGTCTTTATAAGCCTAGTGATCTTATACCATTGTTCCCTTATTACCAACTTGTGTGGTCTATATTTCCAGTACAAGTGTATGATCAGCACTGACTGCCCTTATTCAAGAGGGCCATGGTGACACACCCGAGCTAAATGTATGGTCTCACATCCAGTTGTCTAAGTTATCCTTAAATAGGGCCAATGAGGAGCTCTGTTTGAAGTGAATTAGGAGTTTGTTCCAGAGGAGTGGAAATCTTTGGGAGATATATCTGTCTATCAGGCATGTCCTGTTAATGTTGTAGACTAGGTTAAGATCCCTAGAATCTTGTCCCATGTGACATGTGGATGTGCAGCATTTCCATTAGGTAAGGGTCTGACACTGATCTGTAGACCAGACACAAGTTGCCTCTCAGCATCCCATAAGATACAAAGCGCAGTGGCAGGGCCTTCAGTCTGTCCATGGAGGTCATGTGTTGCATGCCCTGAATTGACTTAGTGAGAAACCTCTGAGGTTGCTCCAACTACCACTGGTGTCTGGTGAGATATATACACAAGGGAGTGTTGTACTCTATTAGTGGTCTGAAGAGGGATGAGTACAGGGGAGTTGTAACATCCTTAGCTCTGGATGTGATGTCCTTACTTAGGAGATGTGCGACATAGAAGGCCTTCCTTACAACTGTAAACATATGGTGATCCAAATTAAGGTTCCTATCCACCTGTGTTTTTAAATGTCTCACCACAGGTTTCAGCTAAGGCGGTACTATTAATATTGTAATATGCAAGGGCTTCCCCTTTGCTGAAAGGGATGATAACACATTATTTTGCATTTATTTTGACTCACTGGCTTTGGCTCCAATCATTTGTCTATGTAAGGCCTTTTTGTAGTAGGTCAGAATCATTGTGGGACTCAGTGACTGCACCCAGTTTACAGTCATCAGTGACATGGTAAGCCACGGGCAATCTCTTTCCCCCTGAACTTCCGAGAAATGCATTTCAAACAGTTGGGGGCCCAGCACAAATCCTTGCAGTACACAAGTGGTAACTGGTCTTCTGCTAGAGGTTGAATCCCAAACTTTGACTGTATGTGTTCAGTCATTGATTCAGTTGGCTATCCATCTAGTGAAATATGGGTTAATTCCCAGTTTTTTAATTTCTCCAAGTCTTTTGGGTTTCTAATACTATGACAGGAATGGACCCCATTTCTAAGTCAAAGTACGATTAAAGTTCACAAAATTAGTATTGTTTCAATCCCAGCTGTGTGAGTTTCTCAATGTCTAAGTTATGCTTAAATAGTATAAGTGAGGAGCTCTGTTTTACGTGAATTAAAATGATAGGCTGTATGTAGCTTTTTGCCTTTTCCAGGGCTTCTGTGTTGGAGGGAAGCCTTCTAGCTTATCAGTGGAAGTGGTAAGCACTAGGTAGCCTCTCTGCTACAAGTGGAGTGGTCTTGGCCCAAAAATTGCAGTTTATTGGCCATTTGGGCAGTTTTTCTATCTCTTTCAAGTTTTTGGTTTAAAAGCCCATGCTTGCTCTTGTTTACCACCTTTCTTGTAACTAGTCTAGTCCAGATATAGATTTTCTGTATCCAGGACTGTTTGTAAGCTTCTGAATGGTGCCTAAAAGTCTGATCTTCATTTTTTCCCTTAGATCTGCTAGCTCTCTCCTCTCCTGCACTTTTACTGGCTTATTAGTCTACCACTTTGCCAGACTTCTTGTAGCAATTATTGTAGCACACAAAAGTGATACCAGCACTAAATGTTCTATAAGGAAACAGCTCCAGTACTTATTATTAATGCTCAGCCCTCCAGGCATATCTAAAGGTCAGTCCCTGTGCTTTATCCTATTAACCTGGGGAACTTGGGCATCCTGAGACAATGTAGCAACTGCTTCATGTACACTGACAACCCTCTCCACTTACATCCCAACACTCAGACTTATGAGAGATGCACTTATATATCCAAACTGGTAGCCGCATACTCTCTTGCCAAGACTGGGATAGCTGGTCAAGAGGAGAAAGTCAACACTTGCACCAGACCACATGGAACACATAGCCCTCCAGAACACACACCAGCACTGCCTTCACATAAAAAAACAGACACCCACCTTCATGGAGGCTCTCAATAAAAAATTTCCCAGAGACATCCAAGGCAGAAACGCACTCAACTACAACACAACACTAATCACGAGACACATAACTCTCCTAAACAGTGTGCCACTCAACCAAAGCCCATAAGGCAAAATTGCATTCCCAACACACTATTCATAGGTGACTTGATAGTGAAGCATACTGATGTCCTACTCACTAGGTTGAATAAGGAGAAAGTAACAGTCAGCTGCCTGTCAGGTGCCAGAATCCACTGCATAATGCATGCAGTCAGGTCCCTCAAGAACAAGTACAAATATGACTCTATCACTGTACATGTGGGTGTGAATGACCTGGGACGTACCTCCCTGGACTACATTAATAGAGGCCTAGAGGAGCTCTCGGACTATGTAGCCCAGGTGGGTAAGACCCTAGCCCCCTAACCCTGAGCAGCCTGCTGCCATCACCCAGAATGATATCACAGTATAAGCAAAAAATGATTGATTTCAACAATTGGCTAAGTTTCTGGTGTCATTCTAAGGGGATCCAGTATCTGTCTGCCTGGGATGACATGACTGACAGACCTCAATGCTTTGCCAGAGATGGCCTGTATCTGTCAGCCCTGGGCTTCCGGATACTGGCCAAGGCTCTTGCCACCCCTATAGTGACTTTTTTAGGTTATATTCTAAAGACCAAATAACCACGGTAACAGCTACAAACAAATGCTCAATGCTAGAAGTCTAAATCTCAAAATGCACTTGCTCAAAGCACTCCTTAAAATGGAGAACGTCAACATTTGTGCTGTAACAGAGACCTGATTCAATTCAGCAGAAAGCACCCCTGTACTACTAGGCTATAACTCATTCCACACCTTTCGGCCCCAGAACCTGGACCAAAGCTCCAAAGGAGGTGGTGTTTCCATATTCATAAAGGATATGCACACCTCCAGACCGGCAGCCCAAAATAAAGCATCAGAGATACTTCGGGTGCAGCTAACATTGGGTAAGACAGCGATTCAGATCATATCTTGCTATAGGCCCCCAACCATGTTCCAAGAATCACACTCCATGTTTCTAAGCACCCTGTCGAATATTAGGGTCCAGCCTAACACTCTCATACTGGGTGACTTCATCTACCCCTCCATTAACTGGGAAAACTACTCATGTACCAAAGAACTTACCCAATGTTTCCTGGAATTCATTAATTCCAATGCCCTGGACCAGCTCATTCTTACCCCCACTAGAGGTAGCAAAATCCTTGACCTGGTCATTACTAACATGGGTGACCTTTGC
The DNA here is from genome assembly GCF_019279795.1 of Protopterus annectens. Lineage (NCBI taxonomy): Eukaryota > Metazoa > Chordata > Ceratodontiformes > Protopteridae > Protopterus > Protopterus annectens. The sequence continues at coordinate 681,843,637 of NC_056746.1, forward strand.
TCTACACCATTAATCAACTCCTCCCTGGTTAGATCCGACCACAAACTAATCACCTTGGAAATCCACATCCCTCCCACCTGCCCCGAAAAGGTAACCACCATGAAAACTTCTCCAAAGCTAACTTTTGGCTCCTAAAAACAGAGGTGGCTAACTTCATAGCACCCATGCCAATGGAGAATAGTTGCATGACTGCCAATTCATACACCAATGGACTGTACGAACACGTACACAAATGCATGGCTCTCACCATACCCAATAGAACCAAGATGCTCTCCTCGAAAAAAGGAAGCCAATCTGGTGGTCCCCTGTCATAAACAATCACTACAACAGAAGGAGGAAACTGATGCAGAATAAGGTAAAGTCCCAAGACTGGAAAAACTCCCTTATCAGCCTCAACAAAAATTTGAGATCCCTCATCAAATCCTCTAAAGCTAGCTATGAAAACAGAATTGCAGCAGATAGTAAAGACAACCACAAGGCCTTCTATAGTTATGTAAATAATCTCCACAGCAATACCCACATTTGCTCTGAGCTACTGCACAATTGTACCTCCTATACCGAGCCAACAGATATTGCCAATATACTGGCTGACAGATTCAGTGCCAATTTTACTCTCTCTCCCCCACTAAAGAACCAATCACAATACCATTAGATTACCTGGCACCCAGAATTACTGCTGTACAGGTTAAAACAGCATTGTCCAAGACCAAGAATACAGCTTCTATGGGACCTGACAATATCTCTGGCTGTGTTCTACATGAACTACAGTGTGAACTGGTACCACACCTGTGTGCCCTGTTCAATCACAGCCTCACCTCAGGCTTTGTCCCTACCGAATAGCACAGTGCTACAGTCATCACTCTCCACAAAGGATAAGGAGTGACTACAGACCCTGGGAACTATTGCCCTGTTAGCCTGATGAGTCTGATATTCAAAGCTATGGAACATGTTATCGTGGACCTAATAAACAAGGATATAGGGAATCTCCAAACTTTGGATCCCACACAGTCTGGTTTTGTGAAGGGTAGATCGTGCCTGCTCAACCTGATCGACTTATTTGGATCAGTCACCAGAGCTGTGGACGATGGCAAAGTGGATCATACAGCCTACCTTGATCTGGCCAAAGCCTTTGATACCATTCACCACTCAGGAATAATAGAAAAAAATCACTAAGCTAGGCATCAACCCCTATATCACTAGATGGGTTGCAAACTGGTTCACAGATAGAATCCACAGTGTGAAAGTAGCTGAATACAAGTCAGACTGCTGACCAGTTATGAGTGGAGTCCCACAGAGTTCTGTCCTGGGTCCTTTCCTGTTTGGTATCTACTTCTCTGAAGTCCAGACCAACACAAAGGGACTCTGGCTGACAAAGTTCGCAGATGATTGAAAGTTGGGAGCTATTATTAACTCCCAAAGTGATGTTGACATCCTACAGAAAGGCCTCACTGAGACCAACGACTGGTGTCAGAACCATGGCCTTAAGCTCAATGCCAAAAAATGTGTTGTCATCTCCTTTGGTAAAAACCCAGTTCCCATGAATTACCCCATTGATGGTAGTCCACTAAATACAGAAGGCATTATAAGAGATCTGGGAAGACAGGTTGACAGCAACCTGTCTTTTGACCACCACATTGCCACTGTGGTCAGAAAGTCCTTCTATGTGGCACATCTCATTACTAAGGGTTTTGCATCCAGGAAGAAAGAGGTCATTGTCTCCCTCTACTCTTCCCTCATTAGGCCAGTCATCGAGTGCAATACCCCATTTGGCATGTACCTCATGAGACACCTGCAACAACTGGACAGGCCACAAAAGTACCTCACAAAGAGGATCCTAGGCCTTAAACACTTGTCCTACATGGACAGACTCAAAAAACTCCAACTATTCTCTGTCTCATATCACCTACTTAGAGGCAATCTCTGCTTGACTTACAAAGCCATGACTGACCCAGCTCTGTTAGAAATGCTACATCTAAAGAAATCCCAATCTCTCCACACCACATACTCCAGAGACCTCAACCTCATTACCACAATCAACAGAACAAGCTGGAGGGACAGGTTCATAACCCAGAGACTGCCCATGCTATGGAATAGACTTCCCATACATGTCAAACATAGCATCTCTCTGGCCTCTTCAAGAGAAATCTTGACCAATTAATGGAAAATAGAAAATTCACCCCAGCGATCACTCCAGTGGCTCTACTCGATAAAGGCACTTGGAACTAAGGTTGGACAGCACAATGCCAAGGTAATCATATGGTCTAGGCTTGTAAAGTCTCCAGGGCCATTAGCCTAGTACACATCTATAAACCTATGAACCTATGCCTGGGTGGGGAATTCAGTCAAAAGACTTGGCTAAGTCAAGATAGGCTGTATGTAGTTTTGTGCCTTTTTTCAGGGTTTTGCGACATTCTCAAAAAAGTCCACCAGGTTTAATAAGCATGATCTACACTTTACAAAGCCAAATTGTGTCAGTTCAAGAGTTTGAAGGTCACTTATGTCTTAGTTGATATGGTCCATGAGTATTATCTCCATGGCCTTGCAGATAAGGCTGGTTAGGCTTTTGGGTCTATAGTTCCCATAGTTCCCAAGGTCAGTTGATGGACCCCTTTTGTGTAAGAGAATTAATGTTGCTGTGTTCCACTCTCCTGGGACAAAGCCAGTGCTTACACTGTGGTTGAAGAGAGTGCCGACTAGTTCTGCTAGGTCCTGTTTCAGACCATTTATTAGGCAGCCTAGGATGTTATCCGGTCCCATAGAGTCTGTGCTTTTGGCCATGGAGAGTGCGGTTATGGCCTACTCTTTCGAGATACTAGGCAGAGGACAGTTGCCAGGTATGCTTTGGGTATGTCTAGTGGGGACGAGGAGGTGAAGTTTGCCCCAAATCTGTCTGCTGGTAGGTTGGCAATGTCCTCCAGGTCAGTATGAGAGGTACTATCCACTGCTAGTTCAGCACAAAGCTGGCCCTTCCCTTTTAGATTTCTGACATAGCTAAAGAATGCCTTCTGATTATCTTTAGCTAGGGATGCTAGCTTAGCTTCATACTTGGCTTTAGAGGACTTTACACGATAGCTAATTTACTTGTTCAATATGTGGATGGTGTCCTTCCTCTGCTGAGTCATTTCCCTCTTGTTCTTAGGAATTACTTTCTTACACGTGTTGTCTAACCTATTTATGCTTGATGCCAACCAGGGTGGCTTGTTTTTCTGTGAGGACTTTGTTTTGATTTGCTCAGATTCAGCCGACTCTGTACATTTGTATAGGTGTTTATATAGGCCATTTGTGTACACTGCTGTATAGCAGTCATTGTTGACAGTGGTAGTTGAGGGTTTACAACTACTTATGGCATCACTTAGAAGACTATAGCTTCCTTTGGAAAAATATTTCATTTTTTTTGCTCTTGATGGATTGTCAGGTATGATCGTTAATCCAAGCGAGACTGAATTCTGATCTGACCTGACCAGGTAGGGCAATGCACAGGGGGGTACTGCAGAGACCCCTATATGTTGGTGAATACTACATCTAGGACATTTTAGTCTTTTGTGGGCATGTAGACTATCTGTTACTGAGCATTTGTATTAACTAAGTCCAGGAACCCTAGGGCAAGAATGTTTGCACTCATATATGACTCCCAATTAATGGAAGGATAGTCAAAATCACACATTACCAAGGTGTTTGGCTGTATTGTGAGTGACTCAAGTAGGTCTATGTAGGCAGAGTGCTTCTCATAATTCATGGTGGGGGACCTATAGCTAACAATGATATGGAAGGAGTTTTACCTACAGTTAGCTGGACTTGGAGTAGCCGTATTGTCTGACCAGTCTTGAGGTGTATTTGTTTTTAATGAAGATGTATTCTCCTCCACCTTTGGCTACTTTATGCTTGTTTTGATGTCTGAACATGTGAAAGGCATTGCAGCCTTGCATGGCTAGGGGTATCTCTATGGCCTTGAACCATGTCTCTGTGGCTGCACAGACATGAGCATCTAACAAGATAAGGAGTGCTTCCAGTGAGTGCAATTTCTGATGGAAGATCATCTGTGGCAACTAGCATGGTCTGTCGTCCATAGCTTCTGAAATTCTGGATCCCCCTGGACTGACAACAGAAGCTAAGCCAGTTGTTGAAGTCAATCATGTTTTGTTTATATTGAGGCATCATCCTGGGTAAAGGTGGAATGTTGCTTAGTGCTAGTGACATACTATCCTGGGACAAATAATCTGAGAGCCGAGTAATGTCTCTCTTAATAAAGTACAGTGAGGTACGGTTCCAACCATTTACTGCAACATGGACCATGACAGGGTCATAACAGTACATGTTGTTGAGAGACATGAGTGTGTACATGGCAGACTTCTCAACCTCGCATTGCAGAAAATCTGGACAAAGTCAGAAAGAACTGTGGAGACAAAGGCCCCAAAATAGGGACAGGGATTAATATTACTCCTGTAAACTTAGAAAGTTGTTGCAATAAAGGGTTTTGCATTATTATGAATTTCTGAAGGATATGGAGTCTGAAACTCAAATGTCTGCCATTGTTTAGTATTACTTAATGGCTTCAATCCTCAATGATAGAAAACCCCAAATTGTATGAGGAATAGACCAAATTATGAGACATTTAAGAGGTATGGTGCATAATCTGACAGACCCTGTCACCTAACAGTCAGCTGACTGTGACCTTATCCTTGTCCAGCCTGTTGAGGGGGACATCCGTATGCCTCACTATGGAGTTGCTTATGACCAACACATATGGTTTTGAGGTGTTTTGCCAGAGGGGCTCATTGGCTGAGACACTGTTGTATTTATTATTATGTGTAGTGGATTCTGTTGGGTCTGCAGTGTGTGTGCAGTAGGTTTGTGCTTTGAAGGTCTCTGATCTTTAGGTAGGTTTCTCGTGAGTACCTCAGCATATGTGGGTTTATGTGCTGTGATCTTGTTATGTGCAAGACGTGAATTGTGTGTGTGCTGACAATGTTTGATATCTGGTTTGCTGTTATGTGAGAGAACTAATTCCAAGCTTATAGTATAGATGCAGCTCTCATATGTTGTATTAGTTTGTTTTAGCAGTAACTGGTTGCCAGTATACATGAGGCAATTGCTACATTGCCTCAGGATGCCCATGTCAATCAGTTTGGTTGAAGAAATGGTGGGAAACTCTCCATCCATTATGGAAGGTCTATACTGCAGTAACTAATGGGGAGTGGGTTAGATGGACCAGATTTTGCTGTAATCCTAACACAAAGTGGCTATTCTGTGGATGGCTATGGGTAGACAAAATGTGTTAGTGATTCACAATGCACAACTGAGTTGCTCACAGGGCAGCAGTGCAAGCTCTGAGCAGCTCCAGTAAACTGAGTGCAAACACCCCAAAACACAACACTGGAAGACAAGCAAAGTTAAACTACTTTAAACAAGTTAAAAAAAGGAAAGGCCAACAGTGAGCCTTATTCCAGCAATCTCCAACTCAGGTGTGTCCTTGGCTGCACACGTCTGCCACAAGGGTATGTGTGTGGGGGGCTTTCTAATGTAAGAGGGCTGTTTTTAGTGCTCAGATAATACCAAACAGTGTAAATTCAGCAAGCCTGAATCAAGCCTATGATGTAAAATGCATAAGTACTAGAAATTCAAAGTACAGACAATTGCAATCACAACAGCAGAAAAAAAGCAGTTTAAATAAAGCAGTAATTCAGCAGTATACTCCAACAGAAGTCTAGACAACAAACCTTCCTAGTGTGAAATAAGTGGTCTGGAACACAAGAACTAAGATACTTTTAGAATAACAGACATGATAAGTCTTCAACCAGCACTTGCCAGCTTAGAAGGGTGTAGGCTATTTTCTCTTGCCACAAGACTCTACACTACAAACCTTCCTTATATAAAATAACTGGTTTGGAGGCCAAGTGCTTAAACCATAACAAAGACACTTAGAACAACAGGCACAATAAGCATTCAACCAGCAATTCCCATCTCAGAAGGGTAGAAGCTACTGTCTCCTCCCAAAAGAGTGCATACTATGAATCATCTTAATGTAAGACAACTGGCCTGAAGCCCAAGTGCTTAAAACAAAAGTAAGAGGCATAGAATAGCAGTTATGATTTAATGTGATACCAGACAGATAGTAACATGTCTTTTAATCTATCCACATACAGTATGTCATGGTTAGTAGGCCTTGTGTTATCGTGATGAGAAAGCCCTCTGATCTGTCTAGGTGCTGCATGTGTCTTGTGAGGTCCATGCAAAAAAGCGCATTATACTGTATTACTGTTCTGATGAGTTTGACTACAGTGCTGTCATACAATGCTGACATCTGAATGTGATGGCATGTCTTATGATGTGCACCACACACATATGTAGTGCAAAACATTAAAGAGAAAAGTTATAAAGTAAGGAAACACTTTGCAGTTCCAGATTTCACAACCCTTACAAGAAAATACACTAGAAAGTACTGACATGATGATGCTATCCACTGTATAATTTGGCAAGGCAAATATAAATGACAGGTACAATTACCAGTTCAACAACAGGCACTAACATAGCTATGCACCATGTGCATCAGACACAAAGCCTTTATATCCATGAAACCAAAAGAGAGAAAACAGGGATATGGCACAGTTATCATCACTTGTACGGGGTGCTGGGAGGGACAGGAGGTCTAGGCTGATGTAAAAGGTTTGTGAGTGTGTGTGAGTGAGAATAGTAAGCAGGCAGGATGTGTGTTTCTGTAGGAGACCTCCAAGTGAAAGTTTTGTGTGAGAGTCTGCATGAACACAGCCAAGTTTAGTGCTAGCACTACACTTTGGTATGTCAGACAGGTGTGAGCCATGCATGGTAGAGGTGGCAGTTCATCATTGTCACCCCCAACCATGAGAACTGGCTCTACCAGGAGTTGCACTGGTATGTCATACCCAAGGTCAGATGCAATGCTGCTACCTGAGTGTAACTGATGTCTGCTGGACAGGGTCCTTTCATGGAAATGCCCAAGACCATGACCACATGGCCTACAATATCTGGGAGTGGACAGCACACTCACCAATAGACCATCAGAAGTACCGTCACTATGGGAGCATGATCGGACATGGCCATATTGACTATCAGCTGATGTTGTGGCTCACCTAAGCCCAAGGGGGTTCCATTCCCCTTCCAGCAGATTTTCCATCACAGACACTGTTCATTCCAGGACAGATGTCCCTTGGCCCATCACAGACTCCCCCTCATTCCAGTCATTCATCCAATCCACTGAATTGGTGACATGGTGGAGGCAGTCACACAAGTCAGACTGTGCAACATCCACAACCCTGAGCATTTGTCTGGAGCACCTTTCTGAATATGCCTGTGTCTCTATGATGGCCCTAAACATGCATTCAGTGACACAGGAAGAGACACCTGCACCAGGTGGAGGATGGACAGCAGGCCACCTCTGAGCACCCCTATCAATCCTCTTGTGTGGCACCTTGCCAACTCTTTGGCTATGGTCAAACTCAACAGGCACTTAAGCTGCATTAGTTGCACTTCCATGCTCAGTGTCCTCACCCTCCAGCTATTCTATATCTGTGGGCTCAGTGGACTGTGTATGGTTAGGTCTACTGGCTGCGTCCAGGAAAAAAGAAGGTGGTGGCTGGATATCAACCTCTGAGTCAGATTCAACCTTTGCACCCCCTGACTGTGCCTCCATTTCACCACCACCGTCATCAGTGTCTGATGGGGGTGGCACAGGGCAGGGCCCACACTCCCACTGTCATGATCACCTGTGATAAAGAGGGAGAAACACAGGCATACATTATGGTGCAATATATGCTAAACAACTAACAATGCTGCCATTATTACAACCAGTATAGTAATACACACAACAGGCCTAAAGTGACACATTATAATATTTCTATAAATTGATATGCAGTACTGAGATAACTTTATTTGGCTTACCATCTGCAGGAGGCATACGTCGCTGGATTCCAATGGTCCTGAAATAAGTTAAGCAAAAGGTAAGGGCAACATCATCACATTTAACAGTAAGACGGGGGTACTACATGTATTCCTCTATATCTGCATGAAGTTTACGTTCAACAACAAAGTAGATGACAACTCCAAACTGAGCTTACCACTGTACTCATCTTCAATTTCCCCCCAAAAATAAAAATAACGTGACACAGAACTGACTTTTATTTCAATAGTTTTACTATACAAATGGTGATATAGCAATGCCTACCTGGAAGCTCTTCCTGGGACTGAGAAGGAGTGAAGCCCACATCAATAACATGTTTGGGCCACTCTGCTGTGAGTTGTCCTGTTGTAGAAGATTTGCCAGGAATTCCTCATTGGGGGTGAGAGGTGGTTCTGCAGCAGGCCCACCCCGGTTACCCTCTGTTCTTAGGCAAGAGCAGCTGCACACTTCTATGCAGAGGTAATCATGTCAGTGGTCCTGTGGCATACCTGCTCTTATGTCCAGCTGTAGCTGCCCATGAAATTTGTGTTGGTAAAGATATGCTGCCATAGTTTCAGCCTCTCTGGAATATTGGGACAAACCCATCCCAGAAGAAAAGCCCGATGTTGATGGAGTGCCTCAACAATTATAGTATTCTAGGTCTCACTGAAAGGGGGTCTACAACTCAATGGCATTTTCTGTCCTAAAAGACAACAGAATGATAATACACATAAGTATTACATAACTACAAAGTAACTGTTACCAGATAAAACAGTTAAGGTAGACAGCCAGTAGTAACCACTGGAAAAACATAACAAATTATACAGATGTGAAATACTGACAACAGGCAGGATGCAAAACAAGGACAGTAGCAATAGCAACATATCCTTGTTTCTGCCATAACAGTAGCGCAGCATGGTTCCATTGCTCTTGAAAGAACATTATACCCTTGCACGTGCCATAACAGGAACCAACTTTTGCACCCCACCCCAAAACAGCAGTCCATGCCTGCTTGTGCCATCCAACCATCCCTTAATTTGCTGCTAACTGCATGTCAGAATGTTCCCAGTTAATATCTTCACACATTTTAAGGTAAATAATATAGACTGGCTTACACACTACATGTCTTTGGCTACTTGTCAGATAGCTGATGAATGACCAAGAAACACAGAAAGGTAGGACACAGCTATAAATTTGTAAGGAATATTCATAACAGGTTGTGTGATTACTAAGTGCACTACATCCAAATATATTAAATAGAATATATTTACAAATAATAGGTCATGCCTTGATATCAGTGTACATTCAGTTGCATCTGGTTGTGTGAGGAATTATGTCATGTGTTTGTTGCAAAGTTGTTTGTGGAGCAGAGATGGATAAGTTCCCCCTTCTGTTTTCTGATGGTGCATTGCAATAGGAGTTGGGATCCAAACCTATGTAGTCATATCTCATGTGTACTAGCAGTTTCTACAGGTTTATATCAGTTCATCGAAATGTCTGAAGTTCGAACACCATATGTTTGAACTTCAAACCACGAACTGCAAAAACATCAAAGTCTTAAAACAGCAATTTTTTTTGCCAGGGAAAAAATCGCTGTTCCAAAAAACACACATGCAACACAAACACACCAAAAGAACATCAATCCACACACATACACTCAAAACCCTACATCTAACCATACACTAAACTGTACATACACTATTACCTATCCACTTACCTTAACCCAAAGCCTAACCCTAAAGTCTTTCACTATCACACACTCACCTCACCCGCACCATAACCCTAATTCACCTAACCCGTGCCCTAACCCTAATATCCACACAATCACATACTTACCTGAACCTGACCCTTAACTTCCCACCACAGTCCTGATACTCGTGAAGCCACAGAAATGGCCCACTGAATTCTTTCCCTAGGAAAGAATGTGGGCCACAGCTTCATGATTTCCAGTGTTCGAACTTTACAGTTCGAACATCTGGTAGTCGATATTCAGCCATTTCAACAGACTGATATAAACCCGTTTTTACTGTGTATGCATTTCAACTAATTTTCCACTTTGTATACTTTTCTTGGGGGGCAGAGACACTGTTTGCATGATGTTCTGCTTAGCATAAATGACTTTGGGTATGTCCATCTCTTTTGCATGTAGCAGACATGACCCAGACAGCCACAAACATACATTGGATGCATTCAATTAATACTACTGGCAATCTCGCAAACACATTTGTCAGCAGTGCACACTGTCACTCAGCATGTTTGCCCAATGGTAAGCAATACACAACTCTTTCAAATGTTGAAAAATCAGAAAGTGTGCATTCCCAGTAAGCACGATACCTGCAATTGGTGGGAAAACATCATACTACATTGGTGTTGATTTGTGGTAGGCATGGCAGGCATTCCTGAAGTAGTTTTGAGATTCCATGCTCAAAGATGGGGTTTCCAGGAGTCCAAAGTGTTTGTTGGACTCCTAGTGAATGAACATGGGCCAGTCTTCTGCAGAGGGACTATTGTGGCACAGATTATGAGGCAGAGACATGGACTCTGACCAGTGCTACTGGTATTTCCTGCAATGGTGAACAATGTAGGAATCACTACAGAGACCTCAGGATGAGGAAGACGGATACCCTCAACCATTGGATTGAAGAATGTATGGCTCTGGGTACCCCACAGATGTGTAAGCTTCACTTACAGAGACTGCTTGTAAGAGTTAAAAGCTGGATATAGTCAAGATTGGTAAGCTTAATGATATTCTGTTCTGTTTTTTCTGCAGCAGTCACGGACCGAGAACTGAATGTGCGAACCCATGCAGCTAGATTGGCATGGATGTGAGAAGCATGTTGCATGTATGCATCTGAGCAATATTGTTATTTTAACATTAAAAGTAAATACACCATTATTGGTTTATTATACAGTTGTATCAAACTGAGCATTCTTTTCTCAAGTATGCATATATTAGTCTAGAGTCCAAAACAGCAGTTCACTATTACAGAGTAGTCATTGGTTATGCCTTCAAAATCCACATTTCCAAATATACAATACTGTTAAGTTTTCATTGATACTGTAATGTAAAGTCAAAGCTCTAAAGCAGTGGCACCACTGGCTTGCTGCAAACTGTAATCAGTATAATTGGAACATGCATATGTGCAATATATGCACACATCAAGGATTGTTTGCTTCAGTCTGTAGTATATTGTGCATCTGCTAGGAGCTGGATAGTCTTAACAGTAAACAAGGTATTTGTTAGGAGTTGGCAGTCTTAAAAGCAAAGGTAACAGAATAGAGCTAAATAATTGTATCAATGCCTTGTATATCACATATGAAATTACTAATGTTCTCCCTTTTTTATCTCACCCCAACCCTTTTTTTTTTTTTTTTTCGTATTTGGCTCACAAATTACTTAACCAACCAGGCAAAACACCTGTCCTACAAAACTTACTAGAACCTTATTCCAACCCTAGAATATTGGGCTCCACCTATAAAAATCTACAGTCCCCCAGGGGATGCTCTCTACTCTAGTTATATAACCAAAATTTGGAACTCCCTACCTCTAGAACTCAAAACTTTAACTAATATCACCCACTTTAAAAAAATTGTTCAAAGAGCATTTGACAAACAAATAGCTATGATTATGTAATTCTCCAGGATAAAACACACATTTTTACTTCTACAATCCACAACGTTTACACTTCCTACCTATTACTTAACACCCTCAAGAATCTATTGACATCTCTGAAATCAGTGTCTTCCTGATTACCCTCACTCGAACTACTATCCTACTAAACAAAATATTACCATCAGTTTCATCACTCCGTCCATCTAATAAAGCAGCCCCTATAGACAACATTCTTCTAGTCTGTATAAGTACTGTATTCATAATTTCCTAATATTGTTCATAGGTTCATAGGTAGGTACAAGGCTATTGGCCCTGGGGCCTATATAAGCCTAGCCAAAAAGGTTCCCTGGCTTTCACCACCCAAGAAAATAATTTTCCAATGCCCCTGTCAAGCGGTGCTGCAGAGGTGATCCCAGGGGTGAATTTTCTATTTCCTATCCAGCCGTCAAGGTTTTTCTTAAAGAGGGCCAATGAGGAGCTTTGCTTGACATGAATGGCTAGTCTGTTCCAGAGTATGGGAAGCCTCTGGGACAGGAATCAATCTCTCCAGCATGTTCTGTTTATTGTGGTGACAATGTGTAGGTCCCTGGAGCATGTGGTTCAGAGAGATTGGGATTTCTTTAAGTGTAGCATGTCCAACAGCTCTGGGTTTGACAAAGATTTGTATGTTAGGCAGAGATCGCCTCTGAGTAGGCGATATCTGACAGAGTAGAGTTGGAGTTTTTTGAGACGGTCTGCGTATGGCATCTGTTTGAGGCCAGTGATCCTCTTAGTGAGGTATTTCTGTGGCCTTTCCAATTGTTGTAGGTGTCTTGTGAGATGCATGCCAAATGGGACATTGTACTCTATAATGGGTCTGATGAGGGATGAGTAGAGAGGAACAATGACCTCCTTTTTTTCTAGAGGAGAACCCTTTTGTGATGAGGTGTGACACATAGAAGGATTTCCTGACTACTGTGGTGATGTGGTTATGAAAGGAGAGACTACTGTCCACCCTTGTCCTGAGGTTTCTTATCACACTTTCATTGTTTAGTGAGCTACCGCCTATGTGGTAGTTCATGGGTATCAAATTTTTCCCAAAGGGGATGACAGTGCACTTCTTGGCATTGAGCTTGAGGCCATGACTTTGACACCAATTATCAGTCTCTGTGAGGCCCTTTTGTATAATGTCTACAACATTAGGTGATTCTATTATGCTGCCTAGTTTGCAGTCATCTGCGAACTTTGTTAGCCAAAGACCTTCTGTGTTGGCCTGCACTTCAGAGAAGTAGGTGCCGAACAGGAGAGGACCCAGGACCGAACCCTGTGGTACTCCACTCATCACTGGTCTGAAGTCAGACTTGGCGTTGGCTACTTTTACTGTGTGGGTTCTGTCAGTGAGCCATTTGGTCACCCATCTTGTGACATAGTGATTTATTCCCATTTTAGTGAGTTTATGTATAATTCCAGAGTGGGGGGTGGCATCAAAAGCCTTAGCAAGGTCAAGATAGGCTGTGTGCACTACCTTGCCCTCATCTACGGCTCTAGTGACTGCTTCAAAGAAGTCAATCAGGTTTAGTAGATATGATCTAACTTTTACAAACCCAAGCTGAGTGGGGTCCAGGGTTTGGAGGTTACCTATGTCTTTGTCTATAAGCTCAAAGATGATACATTCCATGGCCTTGCATACCAGGCTCGTCAGGTTAATGGGGCAGTAGTTTCTGGAGTCCGTGTTGGCACCCCCTTTGTGGTGTGGGATAAACATTGCTGTGCACCATTCAATAGGCACATAACCTGAGGTGAGGCTATGACTGAACATGGTACTTGGGTGGGGTTATTGTTCTACATTAAATTGACTCTTACTGTACTTTAAACCTTCTGCTTAACCATAATACCTTTCTTCTACTCACCTATTCTTATAACTAACTTCTGTTTCCACTCCTATCCAATGACACTATAAACCTGACAAATTACTATTATCTCTTTTCATATTCTACTCAAACTGTTAAAAACCTAATCTGCCACTATGCTTTTAGACTCTGAAAAATGTTTACTTTTCTCTTTAAACTACTGTTATAAGATTTTTAGTTACTTATAGAACAAATTGTCTTTGTAAGAATGATTTCATGTAAATTTTTGTCTATTTTACATGTTGGAGCTTTTTTCCTCTGGCCTCTGCTGAAAATGTGCTCATACCCAGTCGGACATTCCTGCTAAACAAATGTAAAATAAAATAAATAAATTGGATTTTTGTTTTTTACCACTGCACAGCAGGGCAGACCTGGACTGCTGCCAGGCACATCTGCTCCATGATCTGGTAGTACCCCTTCTGCTGCCCCTGCACTACCTGGCTCCTTAGGTAGTTCTGCCCTGCAGGACAGGCCAGTGCTTCCCTCCAGGAGCAGTAGCAGAGGTGGTAAGTTTATCACCCGCGATGAACTGCTAGGGTTGGTGCATCGGATTGTGCACCATACGGTTGGTGCATGCATAAGCTGGATGGAGACACTGTATTAAATAATACAAAGAGACAGAGACATCAGACACTGCAGCCATTGATGCAGTAAGGTGACAGTGATGACAGTCCAGTGGGTGATGACTCAGTTCTCGCTGTTATCCAACTTGATGTCCAAGGATTCGCAATATCCCCACCCTTACCGCAACCATGGAGTTCACCCACCTCTTGTGTCCTTCACCATCCCTGTCTCTTGTCTTGTTTGTCTTGTCTGTCTGTAATTGCTTCCTCACCTGTCCAACTTATCTCATCCAGACATTCCTATATCCCTTCCCCAACATTCATTTCTTTCTAAAATAAATAAATAAATAAATTGGCACCTTTCCCACAAAAAAAATCATCCCATACATAGTTCTCCATTTTGCACATCTGTCTTCATGACACACTTAATTTGATCCAATTCCATATACAACAGATTGTGTTGTGGTCATCCCTTTCTCTGGAGGTGACAGTCCAAATTCAAGAAATATTTTGCATATATGTTCATGTTTTATTCTTAAAGAAATGGATAGCTATGGTTCTTCCCTACATCCTTCTTGCACATCCCTTCCTTCCTTTCACTTTGTTCTTCCCCCTGCTTGCCCCTCATTTCACCATTTTCTTGACTTCCCCAGTTCTTTTCTTTAAAGCATAATTGCGTGATGCTGTGCATAGCGCACTAATGCTCAACTATGGCAAAAAACAGCAATAAGTGTTATATGCAGTTGTATTGGAAACCAGTACTATTTAGCCATATTTGTGAGACTCCATACCAACTATCACACTTCAGAATTTGGATGTACATGCAAAAGAGATCCTCTAAAAGACTACTAGTTCAGACAAGCAAAATTAACAATGCAGCTGGTAACTCTCTTTGCAAATTCTGTAGGCAGATCCTGGAACTCACTTCCAGCTGTCATTACTTTACTCTCCTCCTGAGGTCAATTTAAAACTAGACTCAAACAACATCTGGCACTAAACTGGCTGTGTCATTGTATCAAGCATGGTTAACTCTCTTCTAGATTGTGTAAAATCTATTAATCAGCTACTGTTTCATTTACCCCTGGCTTTTACCAGGGTTTAACTCTAACCTGTGGAACATGTTTATTATTGTTTGCTTATGTACTCTTTGTTAAAATTATAATTGTAACATGTTTTTAATGTTTCTGTTTACCTGGAGCTTTTCTCTTTGGGCCTCTGCTGAAAATGGACATGCATCCAGTTGGACTATCCCAGTCAACAAATGTAAAATAAAATAAATAAAAAATAAAAAAGTATTTGTAACAGCTGCATACACCTGAATTTGAACCCAGTACCATCTAAAAACAAAAATGGTGGTACTACAGACTTAGATGAGCAATACATTTTATTTACAGACTGAATAGTAAATGGCAGACTTAAGTGCATTGAATCTCTGGCTGCAGGTATCAATTAACAATGCAGTGATATGTTCCTTTTTGGGGCCAGATGGTACAGGTTCCAAATACAGCTGTAGCTAATAAATTAAACTACTTTTGTAATAGTTTTGCTTATTGATAGTGTGCAGTGCATCGAACACTACTGCTGTATAAAACTAAATGGGTATTGCACAATAATGCTTTATAAAATATCACAGGGGATCACACAGTGCTGCTTCATACAAATGTTGTGGAGAAGATACAACATTAGTGATATGGTGATCAAGCACAGGGGAACACAAAGGGAAATCTTTGGTAAACTGTGTCAGGTACTATTGAATGTAGTAAATACGTTTGCTAGCTAACTGACACTGTGGCAGCAAGTGTTAATGCAATGTTGCTGAAGGCAGATATTACTGGGTTTCGATATGGGTGGAAGTATTAATTTTACAAGTGTGTATGATACTTTAAATATATCTGCTTGTATTGCTACCATTTACCATTGCATCACGTTGTGGGGTGTGCACCATTGTGCAGTAATTCTTTAAAGAAATGAAATGGGGAAGACAGGAAAGTAGTGAAATGGGGAGCAAGTAGGAGGTAGAACAAAGTGAAAGGAGGGAAGGAATGTACATGAAGGATGTAGGAAAGAACCACAGCTATCAATTTCTTCAAGAATAAAACATGAACATATATGCAAAACGTTTGCTGAATTTGGAGTGTCACCTCGAGTGAGAGGAGTGACCACAACACAATCTGTTGTATAGGGAACTGGACCAAATCAAGAGTGTCATGAAGACATGTGTGTGAAATGGAGAGCTATCTATAGGATGATTATTATTTGTTTTTTTGTGGAACAGGTGCAAATTTTTTTTAAGAGGGAGAGAGAGAGAGAGAGAGAGAGAGAGAGAGAGACGAATGCTGAGGAAGGGATGTATGAATGTCTAGGTGAGGTAAGTTGGGCAAGTGAGGAAGCACTTGCAGACAGACAAGACAAACAACACAAGGTACAGGGACAGTGAAGGACATGAGTTGGGTGTACATCATGACTTTGGAGAGGGTGGGAAATCCAGGTCCCATGCACATCGAGGTGGTTGACAGTGAGAATCTGTCCTCACCCAGTGGACTATCATCAACATCTCCTCACTGCACCACTGGCTGCAATGCCCAACATTTGCATCTCTTACGAGTACTCTGAATAAGGGTGGAGTGCAGGCACTCCATCCCGTGCAGGTGTGCACCCACAGTGAAGAGCACAATTCAACGCACCATTCCTGGCAGTTCCTTTTGGGTTTTAAACTCACTACCTTTGCTACTGCTTCTGGAAGCATCCACAAGTCTCTCCTTCAGGGCAGAAATACCTGAGGGGTCGGGTAGTGCAGGGGCAGTAGAGGCGGTGTTACCAGCTTTTGCACAAGATATGCTGGGCAGAGGTGCTGTAGCCAGGGGAGTGGAAGCAGGTGGATCCTGTGGGATAGATCTATCCCACTGTGCTTTGGAAAAAACAAAAAATAAAAATATTTAAATTAAAAAAGAGAGAGAAAATGGTTGGGGTAAGAGAAGTAAAAGGGAGATCATTAGTACCTTCATATGTGACATACAAAGTATTGATACAGTTATTTGACTCTGTTCTGTTACCTTTACTTTTAACACTACAAACTCCTAACAAATTTCTTCTTTACTTTTAAGACTACCCAGTTCATAACAGAGGGACACTATAGTGCAGATTGCAGCCACCAATCCATGATGTGTGCATATATTGCACATATGTGTGCTCCATTTATATTGATTACAGTTTACAGAGAGCCATTCATGCCACTGGTATAAAAGTATGAAATTACATTCTGATAATGAAAAACTAATACTATTTTATATTTGGGAAGAGTGGTTTTTGAACCCACAACTAATGACTACTCTTTAATACCATACAGTTATTTTGTCTTACAGACTACTGCATGCATAATTTCCTTCTACAGTTTAGAGATGCATGCTCACTGCAATTTGAGAATATGGCACCATTGCATTGTGCTACAGACTATGTATGCTGAATTTGGTATAACTGTATTAAATGCCATCTAATCAGTCCTTAACTTTTAGTGCTACTAAATTACTATACAAATTATTATTATTAAAATACATTATTTAGGCAGTACTGTTCTGATGCATACATACCACATGCTTCTATCATGCTTAACAAACTCATGACATGGGACCTGACAT
>NC_056746.1:681866248-681883748 GCF_019279795.1 Protopterus annectens
TTGAGCTCTGTTTGCCATCTTACAGCTATATTTGGTGAACCTTTGTACTTGAGGAAACGTCATCAGGATAAGTTATGATATAAGCCCCTGAGACCTCTTTATGTCATTTTCTTAGTGCTGCCTTCAGTAATCCACATAGGTATTTTCTCTTTTAACTGGATTTAGTAACATAGCTATGGTACTTGAAATGTATCTCTTTTTTTAATCAGAGAATAATATATCCCGTGTACTATTTTATACTGTCATTATACTGACTTGAAGCATTTTCTGCAGACTTATATAATGTTTTAATCCTCTTTATATTACTTTTATACTGTACCTCACCAAATCCAACATTCAAAAATTATTCCCATTTATTTTTCACAGGAAAAGGAATAGCTGATTCCCAAGATGATATCATATTATATATAACAGAAATTTGCTTTTGTTTTGTTAACAAATCTATTTTTGTTACATTAGAAGATAGAATTTTCAAAAAATATATTATATTCTGATACTAGTCAGATATTTTTACCATGTTTTAAATCTATGTACTTGTAATGATCCCATCTCATGCTCTTATAATTAGGTAAAATACCATTGGACAAAACACATCATTTGTGAGACATTCTCAATGAATTTCAACATATGTAAACAGCGTCTTTAAATCCTCCTAACTAATTTAAGTAAAACAAACTTAGTACAGAGTTATTTAAAAAAATATATATTTTGTACATCTTCTTGTAGACAGTTTTATCGGAATATTGCAAAGTTATTTTATTAACACAGGTAGTCATTATGCATTTGTGTGTGTCTGGTACTTTACAATCCCCCAAGATGCTTAGACTCACTAATAACTTTTCAATTTATTCTTGGAGAACTCCCTCAATGTATAAACTTCTTAAAAAAATTCTTTATTTTACTATACCACTTTAAAGTAGGGAGAGAAAGTACATTTTTGAATAGAAATAACATTGGAAATATTGCCATTTTGATAATATTTACTCTCTCTAACAATGATAAATACTAATTACATTGTTAACTTTAGCTTCAACTTTATCATAATAGTAGTCATATGTTTTATTCAAAATGCAGTTGTAGTTCCTTGTATAATGTATCCCTAAACATAAAAGTTGTTAGGTATCAGAATACAGTATACTAAAATATTTTCACAACTTTGACATCTGTTGTACAATGGAAGATATTCAGATTTAGACTACTTAATAACTTAACCCACTAAAGTCCTATATCTGTTAAATACTTCTTTAATATTAAGAATATCACTATAATAAAAAACTGGTAAGTAATATCACATCATCTGTGCAGGCAATAACACTATGACTATTGTTGCTAGCTGTGACTGGAGTAATGACAGTTTGTAATTTGTATAAGAGAGGATTTATCATGATAATACAAAGAGAAGTAGACATAAGACATTCTGGTCTGATACCCATAGTAACTGATATAGTTTGGGTGACACCATTGTTAATTTTTAAATAAACAAGGTTTTCCCTATATAAAGTGTTTATCATAGTTATGAAATCCCACGGAAAAACATGATATTTAAACACAATCCATATAAATACATCTATTTAGTTAATCAAAAGCTGGGTCATATTTAACAGCATCTATATTCTTTTTGATAGATTTATTATAATCCACATAATATATAATGACTTGTAGACAGTTATTTATTTATTTCAAAAATTGCTTACCTGGACAACATCTATATCAAGCAGGAATCAAAACAGGATTTAAGTTTTTTAACAAGTTTATATTTTATGTCCCTTGCAATAATCCTATAATCTATATTAAGTATAGATATATGCCTGTAATGTTCAGAAAGCAACCCCTTTTGTCCCTACTTCAATAAAATAATATTTTCAGCTAAATTCATAGAAGGGGTCAGCCCAATCCTAAATAGTAAGACATTGTGATATCTGATAAATAACACATATTAATTATTCTCTAAGTGCAATATAGAACTCATCTATAAAACATATAGGACCCAGACCCTTAGCTTTTTTCATTGTTCTTATATTGTCTATAATATCTTCCTCAGAAATAGGTATACTATGAATTTCCGGTTTTCTATTGAAAATGCGAACGGCACTTGGGCGACAGTCGGATAGTCGAACGTATAAGGTCATAAACAAGGATGTCGAAGACAAAATAATCAATCTAGGAACAGTTTTAACATGGGTCGAGGTAGGTGTTCAGTATTATTCCCTACTACAAACATCTTCCCTACCTCGACCCATGGTAAAACCGTTCCTAGATTGATTATTATGTCTTCGACATCCGTGTTTACGACCTTATACGTTCGACTATCCGACTGTCACCCAAGTGTTGTTCGCATTTTCAATAGTAAACCAAATTTCCTGCCCTGGTATGGGATGTCTGCAAGCCATTCTTAAACATTCAATGAATCCTGAGTCTATTATGAATTGTACAAAGTAAAAAAATATGTCAGTATATCTTCTCACATTTTTAATGACTCCCAGAAATGTTTTGAAGAGGGTGCTAACATTCTTTTCCTGAGATATATACCCTTAGTAGAGTTGGTGGCTATTTTGGTTTCCCTTCTGAGTTCAACATATTCTTTATATATTGGGTTATTGGCTAGGGTTTGTCTCCAAAGTCTTCATGAATTTGTCTCTTTGTGTTATTAAGTTTGTTAATTCAGTAGCTGAACAAGGACATAGGTGACCTCTAAGTCTTCTGCATATTCTGCATGCTAGATAATTTATTAATAAATTAGGTTAGTTCAGTGTATGAGTTAATTAGGTAGAGATTGGTGACCACTATGTTGCTTAAAGTAAGGTTTCAAGCATATCCTGTTTAGATTCATTGACTAAACTGCCTGTAATAACTTGTTGAAGCTTTTTTTCAGTCCAGTAAAGTGCATTAAGATACAACTGGGTAGTGGTCATGAAGATTGTTTGACAGGATTGTGATTATAGGGATTCACTTTATAATCTCGAAAGACTTAAATCTCGAATTTCAGTATCTCAGGACTATAAAGCTGAACATTTAAAATACCGAAACGCCAAAAGCACGAAATTCAAAATTGTGATTTTAAATACACTCTCCACCACACAAACACACATGCACCTTCCTCCCCACACTACAACAAACAAAACACACACAAACACAACACAAATACATGCACCTACCCTACATATAAGCAGGGGGGGCAGGTCCCCTGCTGCCCCCGTGGGGGGGTGGTGCACCCCCACATCCCCATTACTTATATATACTAACTCCAAGGTCACACTAAAAAGACAAAGACACCAAACCCACCACTACACACTCTACATTCCCCTCACACAAATACACATCACATATGTACAAACACCACCACTCTCAACACTTATACACTCACATTCTTACCTACATACCATAACCTACACCTACAACTTCTCAACACAATCACACACACTAAAATCCCTACCCAAAACTCTTAAAAATAAACACTTACCCGAACCTCCAGCTATCCAATAACACAGCGCACCACCAAAATTGCTGATTCAACATTTCTGGATTTAGTCATGTGGACTTTTGCGCAACTGGGCTTTTAAGATTTTAGTCTTGAGGTACTGAATTTTATGATTTCAATCTTTTGAGATTATAAAGTGAATCCGATTATAGCTATCTGTAATTTACATTGATTATAGTAATGTTAAGAGTAGAGCCATTTCCAGTTAAATCAATAGAACTCCTTGTCTAATAAGGTCCTTTTTATGATAAAGATACAAAATACTTTTAAAATTGGTGATAAAAAGTTTCTGTTTCATCCTTACGTTGTATTACTTCTCTTACTTCCTTTACAGAACTGTATCTATGTCAGTGCAAATGGGATGGTTGCCCTGCTTGCAATCAGACTGGCAATTCAGAACTGAAGTACTAGCAAAGCATTTCTAACCTTATGTAAGGATCACAATTCAACATTCCAGTCATTCATTTAAGCAGTTACAGTTGTGTGGGAGTTTAAATTAAGTGAATATGAATGGAAAAAGCAGATTTTTCTCTGTGTTTTTTCTCTGTTTTATTAACTTTGGAGAATATTTTTTTCTGCTCAAATTTAGTGTGAAATGATGCCAGCAGTTGGATATACATTTAGATATATTTAAACTCATAAGGAGAGTCAAAAAAAAGATAAATCAGTCACATTTTCTTGTCACACCACCCATACAATATTGGTACTGCTGTAATAGTGCAGTAATTATGTAACCACTCTAATGGGTATGAGCAGTTTGTAGTGAAAGCAGTGCAGGTTAATACAAGCCCCAAGTATGGTAGGTCTCTGTACTTTTGTGTCATCAGTCATAGGCTATGAAGACCACATACAATGCAATGAGCACATTTATGTAGGAATGTCTAATGAACACAATGCACTTTATACAGTTTCTGAATTGCCATGTTCTTTACATAATAGTGTCAAAGCAATGGTCTTATTTCTGTACACCACTTGCATGAAGCAATGCACAGCTCTCTTCCCATACCAAGACTACAGGTGCCACCTTACTCTGTGGTGTACAGTGCTACCCTACGGTACACTCTTACTACAAGTGCAACTCCCTGGATCTCATTGTGTGGTGTTCATGGAAAAGAAGCACAGAACTTCCTTCCTATTCACCATCACTTTTAACTGTAAACAGAAGAAATCAACGTTTGCATCTGTGCACTCTGCATTGTACTGCATGCAATTTTGTGCATCCTTCAGATGTTGATTTGTACACAAGCATTCTCCCTTAAGCTATAGTTCATAGAGTTCAGTGTAAATTTGATATAATCAAAGTTTGACTGTTATATTACCACATCATCATTTTTATTGTTGGTACAATCATGTATTGATTCTTTAAATATAGTGATATTGTTTAATTATCAACTCTTATACAGCAATTCTTGTTAGAAATACTTTGTTTCTGTGTAGCCAAGAAGAATATATATATATGGGTTCACTTTATAACATCAAAATACTGAAATGTCGAATTTCAGTATCTCGAAGCTATAAAGTCGAATGTTTGAAATAGCGAACGTTCATAATCGCGAATTTCACATATGTCGAATATATGTCGAATTTGCGGTTATGGAGTTGCGCTACGTAATGTCCAGGTTTGGGTTTTGGTGGTGCGCGGTGCCGTGTGTGGATGTAGGTGTTATGTCAGGTAAGTGAGTGTTTTGTAAGTGTTTTGAGTGGGAGTTAGAGTGTGTGTGAGGGATTGGAGAATGTGCGTGTGTGAGTGAGCTTTTGTGTTGTGTTTGTGCGATCTCGGAGTTAGTATATATAAGTAGGGGGTGTGGGAGGTGCAGCCTCCCACATGGGGGGTGCAGGGGGGCTTGCCACCCTGCTTATGTGTGTGTGAGTTTTGTTTGCGTGTTTTTTTTGTTTATGTTGTGATGTGGGTGTTGTGTTGTATATTTAGTGTAGTGTGTGCGGTGTTTTCGGTTATGTGGTTTCACGGTTTTTGTTTGTCGGTGTTTTGTGGATTCGGTTTATAGTTTTGAGATACTGAAATTCAATATTTCAGCATTTCAAGGTTATAAAGGGTATCCATATATATATATTTTTAATAGTGAGTTTCCTTGACTCCTAAGATAAATATACTTGTGCATAACTTTATGAATGAATAGCAGTTACAGTACTAAACAATATCTGCAGCTTAGTATGCACTATTTACCATTTAAGAAATGCAAAAAAGCAAGTAAAATACAGTCTATCATCTCCATTTTTTCTGCATGCCTTCTGCACAAACAAGCAAAAACCTCTAACACAAGAGAATTCCTACCTTTCCTGCTCCTTACTCTGCTCTCTGTTTCAGTTATTACTGTAGACAGTACCCATTTCTAGAGCTATCGCTGTGCTTTCTCTAGTTTCCTTTCTAGCTTCCTTTTGCTGCTATACAACACTGCAAAAAAATCACAATTCTACTTTTTAGTTCAATATGCAAATACCACTGGTGGAATGTGTATTTCAGGACAAATCCACTCAGAAAGAAACCAGCATCCTTAAAGAAGTCTGTTGTAACTTCTTCTGCAGGAAATTTCTGAAATCATGCTTTCTGACAACATCATTACTCTTTTAAGATTTAACAACTAAACAGATTTAGAGAGAAAATTATAGAATGCCAGGTGGTTTGGATTCCTTTTTCAGATTGTATACCTGCTGTTTACAAAACAAAATAAATAGAAAATATATGAAAAATCAAGTTAAATTACACAATAATTCTATATCAGATCCTGATTTATTTATAGTATGTATGTTTGTTTTTTGTTTCCCCTTATTTTATACAGGTACAGGGGAGGGCTATTTGTTTATTTCTATGTTAAAGATACAAACTGAAATTCTGGCATTATTCCGTGGGACAAAAAGTCTTATTATTGCTACAAAGACACAGACTAAGCTCCCTGAGTGAAAGGGATCTTTGGCTCGAGGTCCTTATTCTGTGTGTATGTTAAAATACTGAAGCTCTTGGGTTCACAGCATTTATGTGTTTGCAATAATAATGCATTTTATTACACAGAATACAGTCTGAATCTTGTTTTTCGACCAGATCTGATCCAGTATATTACCTCTGATGTAGTGAAGTATAAACTCCAAGGTTTTGCACCAGTAAGCTGATGAGGATCAGGCTAAAGGGGTGTAGTCATAAACATTCTGAGAAGACAGCTCATAAGCATGCCGGGTTTTACAACACCACTGAAAATGGTGCAACAAAAATATAATGCAAGTATTATAAAAAGCTGCATGATCAACTTATAAGTTCAAAATGGTGCCATTGTTGCTATTACTGATCTGGAAATAATGTAAATCCTTTATTTTGGGAAGACATTTTTTAATGTGCAGTTTTGTAACAGCTTGCCACAATCTGTGCCTCATTATTAAGAATATATGATCACATCAACCAGAAACAAATCTAAACCAAATCTATGTGTCATATTCCCTTGTGTCATCACTCTGGATAGTTTCCACTGAGAATATTTTGAGTATTCAAGTAATAGTGATTGATCATGCATCTGAAGTGTACACAGTTAATAAAATCACTGTATATGTTGGCCATCACTGCTTTGTATGTGTGTGTGTGTGTGTGTGTGTGTGTGTGTGTGTGTGTGTGTGTGTGTGTATGTACATTAGGCTGAAGAACATTTAGTTTGCCATTATTTATATAGTTATTTTATTTATATAGTTATTCATTTCATCAGAATTGGACATTTGAGGTGTACACAGTCAGTGAAGTAGATGTTACTTCTGGGCAACCAGTAGTCTGTGGATAAAACTGACTAACCTCTGCTGTCATTTGTTTGCCATTACACAGTCGCTGATCTGGCTTGGAAAGGCTAGTGTGTGTTTTGTAAAACAAGCTGAAATACATTACTGTGACTATCATTGCTGATTACAATGTAATATTTGATGTGTTTATAAGGTTTACTATTGTAATTGTGAACATCACTCGGTCGACTGTTGTATTGTCGAACGCATAAGGTCGGAAACGCAAATGTCGAAGACATTATAATCGGTCGAGGAACAGTTTTAACATGGGTCGAGGTAGCTGTACAGTATTATTCCCACTACAACCATCTTCCCTACCTCGACCCATGTTAAAACCATTCCTCGATTGATTATAATGTATTCGACATTTGCATTTCCGACCTTATGCGTTCGACAATACAACAGTCGACCAAGTGATGTTCGCAATTACAATAGTAAACCATTTATAACCATTAAAGTGCCTATAATAAATGATTTCTGAGGTTGTCAGCAAATAAAAGTGAATGATCCCAGCTGTTGTTTGACCAAAGCTATACAGTCATTGACAGGCCATATTATGTTCCCCACCCCATTCCAATTATCCCTGCAAATTGAGTTGTTTCTTGCAGCCCCCCCCCCCCCCTACACACACACTTTGAAGTCACTAGCACCACTGGTATTAATTCAGACTAAGAAAATAAAAACACCTTACATTTTATTCTAAGAAATTTGCTGTATTATTTCATATGGGCAGAGATACGGTACTTTATTGCTACATATTACCTATAATATTTGGGTGGTCTCTTCTTTGCCATTGGGTTCACAGTTATTTTTTGGCCAAAAACCTCTGGGTGTATCTGCTTTATATTACTAGTATGTTCTTATGAAATGAGGACAAGAATAATAGTTTTTCCCCAAAAAGTGACACTAGCTATTGCTGCATATGTTACGTAATAACATGCTTGCTTACTTACTTACTGGCTTTTCATACATCAAAAGCATATCTTTTGTGGATATTTAAAGTGAATAAGCAAACAGTCAGTGGAATTATGACATCACCACAATTTAGAGTATGTAGTAAAATACTTTTTATGATGATAGAGTTGCTCATGGTAGTTTACACAGAAAAATCATCCTGTAATGTTTCACATGGTTACAAGGATATGGTCCTTTATTTCATATTTATATTACAAATGCATTAACTGAGTGTGCTACTGCCATGTTAGGTGAGTAAATACAACCAGTGCGTTTTATGAAACAATTGGTAGTGAAAATACTTTGGCAAAAAAAATAACAAGAAATACAGCTATGCATTAAATATAAACTTTTGTAATATCAGTATAATTGTAACAGTGAGACTAGTATCTTACATGAAAAGTGCATTGCACATTAGAAAGCATCTTCCAGATATCAGGATGTAGTATACATCACGAAAAAGGCACTAAAAAAGGACCACCAGAACTGTAAAGCGCACAAATACATTTATTCCACCACAGAGGCTCTAATATACATAAACACTCTTCCAGAATTATGTTTTCGTCATGAAAATGACTTTATCAGATATAGAACACTTACAAATAAATCTTCTATATATAAACTTCAATTAAAAACCCTCCAATCAAAAAGCATTCTAAATAATTGAATTGACTAAAGATAAGGTCATACATTATAGAACCAATTACTATAAAGCATAAAATAATCTGAATATAAATACACTAACAAAACCCATTATCCATTGTAAAAAATGTATCAAAATAAACATACATAAATATGTATTTTATTTACTTAAATAGTATATTCAAATGGGTCTATATTACATAGTCGAAGTTCCGTAACTTCGACTGACATATGTACGGACACATATGTCCGAAGTTACGAAACTTCAAGTATGCATAAAAAAATAATAAAAAAAGGAAAAAGAAAAAAAAAGGGTATATGCAGAGGGGCAAGCCCCCCCCCCACACTCCCCGCTCTTTAAATATACCAACTCTGAGGTCACGCTACAGTTTAAAGACCAGGGGGTGTGAGGGGTGCAGGGGGGCTTGCCCCCCCCCAGTATATCCCCTTTTTTTTTTATTTTCCTTTTTTTTTATATATATTTTTATATGTAGTCGAAGTTCCGTAACTTTGGACATATGTATTCGTACATATGGTAGTTGAAGTTACGGAGCTTCGACTATGTAATATAGACCCTATTTAAATAAATAAAACCATTAAAACCGATAACACTAACACTTTAACTCCACCTGCTGGACAGAAGTAATAGGACAATTCAAGGGTTTAAAACTTTTTTTTAAAACTTTTTAAAGTTTGGCTGCTCTAATTTTTAGTACTGGGGCTATTTACACAGTTTCATTCATTCCTGGTAATTTAATAGCTTCCAGTACTATCTGCCCAAAAAGTTCCTTATATTCACTGTTACGTTCCCAAAGTCCCCCTCTCACATCTTTTGCCAACATTTCTAGTATAAAAAATGAAAAGGATGCATTATGACAAGTAGTACTATGTCTATACAAAGCATTACTGTTGTTGTGATTTCTAATTTCATATAGGTGTTCGAAGAGTCTTCTTCATAACTTTCTTTCTATTTTTCCTACATAGAATCCAGTACACCCTTTACATAATACTAAATAAACTACACCATTGGTTTCACAAGTAGCATATTATTTACTAAACAAAGTCCCATTTCTTGCTAATAAATCCACCCTATCACTGTTGTATATGTATGGACATTAGGAGCAGTGTCCACACTTATAAGTGCCTTTCTTATTATGTCCATAGGGGTAAAAAGCCCCACTTTTCTTTTTTATAATGTTCTTAATATTCAAACCTTTAATGAAAACACATTTTAAAGGGATATCAAACATTTCTAAGTCAGATATAGCAGCAAATCCATTCCACTCTCTTTCAACAGTATTCAAAATGACCCCCGCATCTCCACTATAATTGGCAACAAAAGCTCATTCAAATGCAGCATTATTGTCATTAGTATTGTTGAACCTAACCATATCTGTTTTATCCTGTCCCAATATGGGGGTAACCCTATCCTTTCTAACCAGGGTCACTTCTGCTCTGATCTCACTAAACAATTCAGACAGATAACCCCTTTCCCTAAGCATTTGTTCCAACAATTGACATTCTGCTAAAACAATCATTGTCTTCAGAAGACATCCTGCTCCCCCTCACAAATTGCTCTTTTACCAGACTTCTTTTTTGACTGCAAGGGTGAGAACTAGCAAACAATAAATAAGAATTCAAATAAGTCTCTTTTCTAAAAATTGTTGATTTGAACTTCCGTTTATCTTTGTGTATAGTAATATCCAAATAATCCATATGGTTATACTGGATGTTATAAGTAAATTTCAAAAAATTGATAGTACTAGTAATGTAATTATAAAATTCAAAAAACATCTCTTCAGAATCATTCTATAATAAGCAGATATCATCCAGGTAATGTTTGTATAATTTCCAACAACCCACATATTTGGAGTTAAAAATATATTTGTTTTCACATACCGATAAAAATAATATTGGCATAGGTGGGTGCACTTTGTGCACCCATGGCAACTCCTTTAGTTTGTTGGAAAAACTCACTGTCGAAATGGATGAAGTTATTTTTAAGAACTAAGTCTACAAGAGTTAAGCATATCTGAAAATTGTTGTTAGTTAAACCCCCTACCATCACATTATGAGGTAAAAGGCTTGAGTTACCAAAGAGTGTGTTTGCAAAAGGTTATGAAAATATGAACTATGTCCCATATGTGCAAAAATGCATAAAAAAATCATGCTGAGGAACTATTGCAAACATTGGATGTTAATAGAATTTATTTCCTACATATACCTGGGAAAGAGAAATATCACAAGAAAAGAGGCTATGTACTGAAGAGAACAGCTTTAATTATAACAATATTTGAATACTGAGATTAATAAAATAATATATTATGCGCAGTGTACCTTGTGATTGGAAACAAGAAGTAATACACAAGCTGACATTATATGGCAGGTATCCACAGTGACAATATCACTGTGGGATCTAAAGTACTTGAGTTACTGAGGATATTTTTGCAAAAGGCTATAAAAAGTATGAAATACTGCCCATGTCACCAAGCATAAATCATAAATGGTGTGAGATACTGCTATGTTTGTGATGCTTATGCAAACAGTGGATGCTAGTAAACAAATGATGGTTAACACACTTAGGTAAGGGGAAACCCAACAAAAATTGAAACTAATGATTTGAGGTACACTGCATTAATATTAACATTATTCCAAATATGACACTAATAGCTCAAAAAAAGTAGGCTGTGGATTAGGAACATACCTCTCAACTGTCCTCAATTTTGCAGAATGTCCAGATTTTTGCCTCCTATTTTTGGTTTGTGTCTCATAAAATGTATGGTTTCTGGCAAATCATTGAGGATTGCAGCCACTATATAATGATAGACATTTGAGTTTCAGACTTCATATCCTTCAGAAAAGGCATGCTAATACAAAATCTGTTATTCTAGCAACATTCTAAGTTTATGACAGCAATTTCAAAAATCTGTCCCTAGTTTCAGCACTTTATAGTTGGCTTTGTCCCTGATTCTTGTATTAAGAAGTTGAAAGGTATAATTGCAAAGCAAGGTCCATCTGCATATTCACAGGAAGTAGTGGGTAACCTAAGCGGTATTACTATAAGATGTACATTACTTGAGTTGATGAAGAGTGTTTGCAAAACGATATCTAAAATATGAATTATTTTACATATTTATAATAATGAAACAAAAAATGGAGTGGGGTACAGAGCACACTGCACAAGCCGTGGGTGTTAGAAAAAAAATATGTTTGACACACCTGGATAGACAGATATAAGTATTTGTTTGGGGTGTATTAATAGTAAAAATATTCTAATATTAAAAATAATATGTCATGAATGGTAGGTTGTGCTTGGTGGACAATGAAGACAGTTAAAGCTGAAACGATTTACTAGGCATGGAACAGTAAACACTCAACATAGGATTTACAGGGCTGCAGTTAAGAGGTGTTTACAAAAAATATTCCTTAATGGAGTATGATACTATCATTTTGGGGGTGCCACATGCAAAATTAAAACATGGTGGGTATTGTGAAGGCTTCTAGAGATGAGAAGGTTTATTAAATATATTGTAATATTATATTTAATACTCTAAAGACATTGCAAAGAAAAAAATGCCATCAGCACATACTTTTGACACTGCTACCTATCATCTAACATACATAGTTCTGTGAATTAATATTGTTGTTTTGAAATATTGAGAAATGTTGATATGAATAATTTGCATTGATTGTTCAATATCATAAAACAGCAAAGTGCTACACAATCATATCATACATCACTAGAATGCTTTTCAATAGCCAAACAGTTGACTTTCTGATATGTTGATCCTATCTTGTATGCTTGTAGAAATATGATGCTTTGTTTCACCAAAATACTGCTATATTTTGGCAAGTAAAATACCAGTTCTCTGTCATAAATTTGCAATTTAATTAAATGTCTCCAGTCAGTCATTTTACCAGTACCACTGCATAGCTTATAAGACAACCAACTTTTGTATTTTTAAACTTTTAGTGACTTGTAAATCTGTCTAGGAGAAAATCTCTCAGGAAGTGGTTTCCTGACATAAAAGACTTCAGGAAGCAAAAGGGTTCAGGACTGAATTTCTTCACAAAAGTATATAGCTCATTCAGTAAACTAGATAGGTGATGTGTCACAAAATGATCCTTCTTATTCCTATTGTTTCACTTAACTTTTGTTACAGGTTACTTAAAATGGTTCTAGTTCTATGAGCTGCATATTCCCCACATTGTTTTTTAAAGAGAATTGTGTCCTACAGTCTCTTTTTGTTCCAATTACAATCCAGCAATCAGGAGCCCTTATGACAGTGATAGAGTAAGAGCTTCTTATCTTGTTAAAATATCTTAAAGTTTGAAAGCAGCTGCTTTCTTTGTTAAAAACTTGTGCGCCATCATAAGTTATACAAAGTGCAAGAAAAGCAATATTCCACTCTAAACTTGGCTAACCCACTCTAAACTTGGCTAAATCAGTACTGTATACAGTTGAAAATTATTTCCATGAATTATCAAAATATTCTATTCAATATTAGATGTGCTGTCCCTAAAACATGCCCAACAACCGTAGAGACAGTTTGTTCAAAATTAACACTTGTCTGTAAGTATATCTAGGTCCCTTTATGACTGGGCCTATTTTGATTATTTGACCATAAGTTGTAAAATCAAAGATAACAATGTACTGGATGCTACATTTATTTATGTAGAATATGAAACTTACGAGAACCCTAAAGCATACAGCACACATACTCCATGCTTAGCCTGCAGCACCATAGCATCTAAGATGGAGGTAACTGTGTTTTACACTTTACATAGTTTTTTTTTTTTTTGGTTATTTTGCCATACAGTTGTATCGCTTCAAATAAATCAAATTATTTGGATACAATCAAATTGTATGCTATCAAATGTACAAATGAATGCCTTATTTTTACAAGCCCGTGTTCCTCTTGATAAGGTAACATAAGGACTCATTCTTTTTTTTTCTGTAACATATCTACAATCACAGTTTGCATTACTTTACAATGTATTCATGTTACATTGATGGAATCATAATTATAGGTTGCAAAGTAGCCCATTCTTTGAGAATAGGAACCACAACTGTTTTTTTTTTTTTTGCTCCTTTCAGAAGCATATCAGTTTGGAGACATTTGCTAAACGTATTCTGAGAGGTCTAAGGATGTTATTTTCTCTTCCCATTTTTGCTGTCTTGAAATTGTTGCTCAGTCTTATATTGAGTATTTTCAATATTGCTTTTGGCTCAGAAACTGTTCCTTTGCATTTTATTAGTATATCACATTTCTATTCTTTAGTCTTCATATCCTACACTTGTCATATATAGTTGAGGGATTTTTGTAGTTGCCTTTGATTTTGGTAACTAGATTTATTTGACCTTTCATTTCTGATAGCTTGATAACTTTGATAAAAAATGCTTATGCTCTCCATAGACTAGCTTTAACATTTAATGTGTATTTATTTCTTAAAAATCATTTTATATAATTTCTGTACCTTTTGTTTACTTATATTTCCATTAAAAGACACTTGTTTTGAATTTGTTGGTGCATGTTTGACTTACTAAAATTAATTTGAACAAATTTTCATTCATTATAAGAAGCAATTCTTCACTATATCAGTCTCCTATTGGTATCCATGCTTCAAAATAGATTGCAGTCATTACCCAAGTATCCCTAGTACTCCTTGCATTGGTAGGATGCAGCATGTTATCCTGTGTTTCATGTAGCCATTTACTGGCTCATCTTGTCCACTTTCATCAAGCACTTTCCGGTGACTTCTGTGTTCATAGCAAAAGAATGCTGTACAGTAGCACATTTTTGCTATACACCACTCATTTCATTTTGACCACTCCAAGTACAAGTGGACAAATATACCTTCTTTTTTCTGATTTATATGTCTGATAGCTGGGCAAGTTAGTTGGATAGACAGGAATGATCGCTATGGCTGGTATTCAGTGCAGAGAGGGTCTCTGAATCACATTTGTAATCATTATATGGGTTACAAAATCAAATGTGTTGGTCATATTTATATAGGAGGTCGTCTATCAGAACATTGTGTCAGGTCCATTAACATTCTGAAAGACTAACTGTGCTACTGAAGAGCAAATTAATACTGCATTTGTTTTGATTTCATGTTTAATTTATTCCACTTGTGCTTAATTCAGCTAATTCATTTTTTGCCTTTAACTTTTTAAGTGATAGGTTAAGCAGAAAACAAACCTCATTTGTATTGTTTTATTCATTAGATTATATTGGGTGTAACTTGCTTTCTTGCTGTTTACTTAACTTTACATCTGAGTAGGAACTCAAGACTCTGTGACATTTGTTTATAAAATTAAGGATCTGCAGCTTTGCTGAAGGCATTTCATTTTGTAGAAAAACTGTTGGTGCAGTTTCTTACTGACTGGCTCTTACTGGTCAGCTCATTGATACTGCATTCATTCAGATGTTATATTGGTTTCCTTTCACCTTTATTTAGTTCAGTTTGTTACTCATTAACTTTTGAAAAGTAAGGTTGAGGCACTGATTAAACCTTATTTACTTTACATTATTTCTTAAAGTAGGCTGAGTGATGACTTACTGCTTGTTGTTTTATTACCTGTGATTTTGGGGAAGACCACAGGGAACTGCGTAGTATAAGATTGTTTTGAGAAGTAAGTAATCTTCAAACTCAGTAGTTTGCAGTTCATTAGGAGGACAGACTCTCTGCTGTAACTTTCTTCTAGCACATCTACCTTGTTCTTACTGTGTTCTTCAACTTTGCAGTGCTTTTTCTGCCACACACTTATTCCAGTTAAACTTCAATCACACTGCTACCCCTGTTTTGCTCATGCTAGCTAATGGTGCACTGCAAGGCCTTCAGCATTAACCCTGGTATCTCAGCTTGCACTCTGTGGCAAAAACTATTCTATCAATAAAGCAAACTTTACATGCTTCTTCCAAGTAGTTTTCTGTTTAAAAAACATCAGAAGGGTCTGCCAGGTTGCAAGTAAATTTGCTGATGATGATGTCAGAGGGAACATTTGAGTGACAATATGTTAAGTGGTATAAGTCCCAATACATCTCCATTATAAAAATGATCTGTAAATAGGAAGTGCATAGAGACACAGGGATAAGAAAAGAAAGGAAAGACAGGTGGGTAAACGTGTCTGTTGCTCTGGACAGGGGGTTACCAGTCTGGCTGAAGATTTGACTTGCCTCTTTTTCAATTTTCCAAAATGAAACATTTTTTTGTAGGTCAAGTTCCACCTGTAGCCAATACAAAGACCTGAACATCACTTTTTTGCCACAATAAATGCCTGCTGATGTTGTATTTGAGTTTCTTATGCTGCTTCATATAATATTTAGGTGCTTCAAATACAAAATTATTGTTTTATTTAACTTGTGATAAACCAAGAGGCTGCCAGCCCACCTATCTGGAATTTTGTAAATAATTATATGTCACTTGAAAATATTAATATGATTTATATATAAATGTGACACTGCCAGGCCAGCTAGCTAGAATTTTGTAAATAATCCTGTCCTGTCAGACACAAAAAGCTGCAGGCAGCGTGGAAGGGACCCTACAAGGTGGTAAGGAATGTCAGTGAAGGTAACTACATGGTAGAACTGCTAGGCAGGAGACAGGAGTACAAATTGTACCACGTTAACATGATGAAACCTTACCATGATAGGGAGGCCTTTGTGCTGAGTATTTGCAGCACAAGGCAGGAGGAGTCTGAGGGGGATCTATGGCTACAATGAGCCAGCCAGGAAAATCCCAAATTACTATGGTGGAGTCGAGGGTTGCAGGCATATGATGGGACAGTGCAGCATGGTACTGGGTCCAGCAATGCCAAGGCAGCTGGAATCTCAAGACAGAGAATGGGGTAAGGCATTCCCAGATAGGCTCAACCCACTCAAGCCATGTTTCTTAAGGGTCACTTGAAAAACTTGCTTGAGATCTCATGGGGGTATAAATGTGATAAACTGAGATGGTGCCAGCCCATTTAGCTGAAATTTTGTAAATAATTATATGTCACTTATAAATATTAACATGATTTATATATAACTGTGACACTGCCAGCCCAGCTAGATTTTTTTTAAATAATTCCATTTCATTTGTGAATAGTAATATAATGTGTATGCTTGTCCTACAAATGTAAGAAAACTGTATGTTCTGTACTGAGCTTCAATAATGTAACCACAGTGTACCTTGCTGGAAAAGAGCAGAAATGTGTATAAACTATATGCCTATGCAAATGTATGTTTTGATAGTAAGAAGCTGGAACATGCAGAGTTAACTTGCAAAACTCTGAGAAAATGTGTTGACAAGTAGAGTTTTAAGATTGTGTTTGCCACAGCTAGAAAACAGAATATCTGCAGTTAGAAATTCTTTCTATTGCCTGGAAACAGAAATAATTACAGATTTCAAAGGTAAAAGTGTGTAACTGTTTTACGACTTCCAGTTTCAGGCAAGCTTCTAAGATATAAGTGTCAGCTTCTAAGAGATAAGTATTTTTTATACCGACATGTTAAATTCTGTTGGTATCTGTTTATCTGGGAACTAGAGGCAGGTGTCAAATAGTGATGTCATCTAGCTAACCCAGCAGTAATGTGTATTATTAATTTAAGAACTATCTGAGAGAGAAAGTCTGGTCATTTTGTATTTGTCTCTGAACCTGTAAAC
>NC_056746.1:681891248-681923748 GCF_019279795.1 Protopterus annectens
ATCTCACAGTCACCCATCTTATTTTTTTCCAGACAATGCACAATCTATGGCTAACAAAATTAGTGTCTTTTGATGTTCTTATTTTGCAAGCATGCAGTTCCACAAAGGGACAGGGTGAAAAAATATTGAGCTATTTTTTAAAATGTTCCAGTCAAAATTGTTCAGTTCCCAGTGCAGAATAAACCTGCGACACCATCAGATATCTTCTTCTGCTGCAGGTTCTACGTAAAAGTGCTGCTTCAGTGATGTAGGCTGGGTTGTGACAGAAAACAGCCTTTAAAAAATTATTTGTTGTGTCCGTCATGTATCTCTCTTATCTGAAGTCAATGCCAGGCTTTAGTGAGACAGAATGAGACTTGGTCAAAGCTTACTTACCTAATATTTTAATAGAATGCAATATTTCAATGAAATGAGTTGTCTTTGTAATACTGTATAATTGTACAGTAATACTGAGACACTATCCCCTAATGTTTCACACAGACTTGGGAACACACCAGAAGGATGAGAGGAGTAGCAAATGTAATCAGTAAATAGGACAGCTGTCAGTTTTGGCTCTATTTATTAAATAACAATGCATCCCTGATAAATACACATTTTCTATACTGGGTGTCAATAGACTGCCAAGGAGCAACATTTATTTTTCTTAAATATGTTTCAAGATCTAATATTTTTATGTTCTAGCATTAATTTTTTTTTCAATGTGTGCTATTTTACCACCTAATAATCATAATTGCAACTAAAATGTTTGTGGCATTGTTTTCTCAAATAACAGTGCATATCAAGAAACCCAAATAATCTGCTGGCATTCCTGTCATCAAAATCGGTTTACTTGATGCAGCCATGTTGTCCTCATTTATACTGTGTTATCAGTTGGAGTAAACATTGCATGCACATGTGAACTTTTGGAATTATCTTAATCAGATTTGCAGATATGGATGCATTTTACCCAATTTCAAGAAAATATAAGAATAGAAGAAAAAAAAACACATTCAATAAAAATGTAACATCCTTAACAGAAAATAAATAAAAGTCAAACAGCAGGAGAGCAATAATATATGACAAGTATAAGTTACAACTATTGATTATACAGTTCTTTCACAAATTCAGTCACACTTGATTTATTTCATAATAAACTTAAAACATCTAAAAACCTTTGATACAGACTATGGGAATTTCATAATGCCCCCTTTCTAGTAAGAAAATAAAATCAATTTAACAGAATAATATATTTTTTGACAAATCTACTTACAGGGGCAATCCTAGATACTATTCCTTAGCTAATGTGCATTTTGGAGGATAAGCAAAAATGAACAGTTTATAATTAGAATATAAGTTCTAACACCATCTTGTTGACAGAGCCTAACTATACATACTGTAAAAGCTGCATGCAATATATTAGGGAAAATTGATTCCTAGAACCTCACTACCTCTTTCCATCTGTCTTGAGCTCTGGGACAAATCCAAACTATTTGCACATTGTCCACTTGGGTCCCCTGGCCCCATCAACATTTTATGCCTCCTTTTTTAATTATCCTGAGCAATTTCTTTGGTGTTGCATGTGACCTATAAATAATTCATAACTATTGATCCCAAATATATAGCCATTTTTTATGTGACCTAACTTTTCCCAAAGTTCTTTTTTGAGTGGTTGTCCAATGGGCAGCACACTGGTGCAGCAGTAGTATTGCTGCCTCACAGTAAAGAGGTTCTTTGGTTTGATTCTCGGCTGGAGTGCCTTCTGTGCAGAGTCTGCATGTCATCCCTGTGTTTGTGTGGGTTTCTTCTGGGTGCTCCGTTTTCCTCCCACAATACAAAGACATGCATCTGGAATGTTTCTCCCCAGGCCTTCGCTGAAAATTGGCTTAGTTCCAAGTAGAACTAATAATACTATAATTTTCTTGCAGAGTCCATCCATGTTTTAATGCTCCTATATAAAACTGACTTTTGTTTTCCCATACATCTTGGAACTGTGTTCTTCCTCTTCCTTTCTTCAAACCCACTCATTAGACCAGTGATGTTATCCTGATTACTTCCTTGCAGTCCTCACTTCGGCAGAGTCTAGTACTCATTCCAAAAATCATTAGGTTATGCCAGATGTTGTCTTGTAGATTTACACCCCATAACATGTCACTATTGTGGGCTAGCCCATACTGCCAAATGTCCAGCCATTTCACCAAGAAAGAATGACTTTGTGGAGACAGAACCTTTATCAGATCTACCTAGCTATCTTCCTTTGAATTCTCATATGCATAGAAAGTACAGTGCACTAAGGAAAATGTCACCATTATGGATTTGCAGGTGCAATAACCGCAACCCTGCTAAATACACAAGAAGTTAAACATTTTGTTAATCAATTTGGAGGGTGGCTACTAACACTGCAACCAGTAATAACATTTGTATTTTCTATATTGAGATGTTGTCAACAGTACAGGGAAACAAGAAGGAATATTGTTCTCACTTCATTTTTTTAATCCTTCATGTTACTGAATTTCAAAAGGTTAATCTTGATTGCTTCAGTCTCTACCTTTTACCCGTAAACCTAGGTAAAATGTGGGAAGCACTTTCTAATATGGAGACACACGTGCCTCTTCCAATTCCTAAAAATAAGACTAAAGTTTCACAGTTATTGCACTGCAATCCTGAAATATGGCCACATTTTTCAGAGATCTCAATAAAGGGACACTTCACTTCATAAGTTTATTAATAAAGCATAAAGATCTGCATACATTCCAAAACATGCCTGACCCATTTTATTTTTATTCCAAATGACATAACATAGATCCCATTGAGACAGGATACCCCTGCCTGGTCTATGAACACTCTCTAGGCTAGATACACCCCTGACAACTTCATCTAAGAAAGATGGAGCACTTTAAAGTACTCTAATCCGCTTATAGAAATGGAGCATAAAGCCACTGCATTTCACGGCTCCTTGCAGAATGTCTCATTTCAGCAAATAAAATATATATGTGAAATCATAAAAGATTATCTTAGCATCCTGGTTCCCCTTTTCATTTTTAACCATGCAAGAAGCCAGACTGAACCATTTATCTTACATTTTCCTTTGTAGTACAAAATCTTATTGTCAGTGGCTTCTGCCGCCAAAAGTGTTTTCTAAAATTTGAACTTACATTTATCCATGAAATTAGATATAACTAAATAAGTCAAGTAGATCTTTTTCCTTCAGAATTGTTATTTTTGCTCTGCAGATATAATTTAGTAATGATTTTTCTTTTAAAATACCATTCACTTTAAACACTGAATCAGCAAATCTCCCAAAAACATTTATATGCAGCAAATGTGTGCTCACATATTTTTGCAAATGCCCTTACATTTAAGCTTTCATTCTTGTTATCAGCATCAGTCATCTATATCTGGTCACTTTGGCCATTAGCTGTCATGTGTAACTAGAGGCCTTACCTCACGTAATCATCTTACACTGAAACACGCACATTTCTTTTTCATTTTAATTCATTTCTTTCAGGCTCGCTAGCTACTTTGAGCAAGTAAAAGAAAATGTAGCCATTATTTAGTCATGCGCACTTCATTCCTATAGGCTATAGCATGCTGAAGTACCCACACTGAACTCTTTAACCTTCCTAATAGTTTGTAACCAGAATAATAACAGAATTGAAGTCTATGTCTCTGTTTTTTTTTCCCCTAGTGATGAACAGCTCTCTCAATGTCCGAGAGTGTATCTTTGTTTCCTAGTCTAAAAGCAAGCACTAAGTAAAGTGAAGTATTACTTTAATTGCTAAGCTTTTAGGTCTTGAGTAGCAGCCTGTGCAAACGAAAAACTGAAATGCTTTTAAACCTGTACTGGTGTTTTCCTAGTGCACATACGCTAATCATTTTAAATATAATTTTTTTCCTTCTACACACTGTAGAAAGAAAGAAGTATGGGTTATTTTTCTTCACATTGTCCTCTATATCCTCAGCAGAGTTAATCCTCTCAAAGATCTTAAACTGCTGTCATTTCATGAGGTGAGGGTCAATGATTAAAAAATGAAAACATTGTTTATTATTTTTTATAAGGGGACATATAGCTTGTATGTATCCACTATCACCGGATCAACTGCTATTCAGTTTAGTGAGAAGAAGTCTCTTCTGATGTCTGCTCTGTTCCCTTGCTGTTAGCATGTGTGCTGCTTATACAGCTATAGTGTTTGTTCTGCTTGGATATAGGTTCTTAACTAGGTTTGGAAACTCTTCACATGTGAGAAAATGGTAAACTGCAATGTATACATCTTAACCCACTCCATATGATGACAGCAGAGTTATCCCAGTGTTATTGGGGATATGAGTTTATGGTGGGTCTGAATACTCCCAAAGGTACTGAGAATCCTCCCGAAGATATTGAGTCAGTATTTTAGCGCCCTGTCAAATTTCAATCTTCATCTCTTTATTAGACAACATTTATCTGGGCAAGTTATTAAATAAAATAACTCATATTTCATCCCTCAAATATTAAATGTATTTCTCTCTACTATTTGGCATGAATTGTACAATTTAGTGAAATCAGACTACCATGGAGTCATCTGTTATGAATGCAAGAGAGTTTGGATTCCCATACCATGCGAGGTATCAGTAAAGTCAAGAGCTTTGATTTAGTGTGCAAATTGCTACTTCTTTACTGTCTGTCTATTCCATTCTTTGTTTCATCTCTGTTTTGTTTATTTATTATCTGATACGATGCAGCAACCTTGATTGCAATAACTCCACTATGAATGAGTTAATGCAGTTTTAAAAAACAGTGAACTTTTAGCAATGGTTTTAGTCATCTTATTTATTCTTTTTATCTGTCCACTAGTGGACATTACATTTTCCTGAAAAGGGAAGATTTTTTGGCACTGGAATGGTAATTTATCCCCAATACCAAATTTAGACTTATGCAAGATCATACAAAACATGAAGATAAAGTTGTGTAAGTGTCTTTATACGTATACATTCTCAACTAAATTACCTTTTAAATGCATTGTGCAACTAATACATGTAAAGTCACAACTAAATTACCTACTAAATGTATCGTGTAATGAATACATGTAAAGTCACAACTAAATTACTTACTAAATGCATCGTGTAACTAATACATGTAAAGTCACAGCTAAATTACCTGCTAAATGTATTGCGTAACTAATGCATGTAAAGTCACAACTAAATGACCTACTAAATGCATTGTGTAGCTAAGGATCCTGATATATTTTCTGGATAAATTTGATGGATTATTTTGTATGGTATCAGAGATATGCTCCTGCATTACTAAGACAGGGAAAAAATTCCATGAAACACTTGTTATCCATAATTGTAACTACATCCTAGAAAATAATGCTTTTTGGACTTTTTTTCTGAAGATACTGGGTAATGGTTTTAGTTTATGATTTGGACAGGAAGTCAAGTAGATGATGTATAACATGTCTTTTCAGTGGAATCATACATATCATAGGAAATACAAGGCAATGTGATCATTCATGCTTTTCCAATACTCACCCATAGACTGTACCTCCTTTGGCAAGGAGGGTGAGACTAGTCAAGCCATGAGTGAATTTGTAAACACTAATCAAGTCATCCATTACTCATTTGAAGGAAAATAATGTATCACACTATTTGATTCACTGTGGGGGAGTTGAAGAAGGTCTTGAATAATGAAACTATCTCACCTCCAGGTTTTCTTTGCTGGCAAACATTTAGATCTCTGGTGCAAGTATTTGTGACACTATTGGATTTGTGGAGATATGAGAATAACAGGAGTATTGGGTCCCCCATACCCAAAATACTTTTCAAATTTGTAGTCAATGTTCTTATGTTATCTATGATATGAGGGTCTCTTAATCAGCTATATAATTTTAAGAATTTTTTTTTTCTTTTATTGTAGAGTTATGTTGTTGGTCCACTGGAGTGGCTGTATTTAAATTACCTATTATGTTTACATCTAGTAGGAACTGTGTGTTCTATACATTTATCTAAGTGCATAGAATTCCTTCATGTAACCACTTGTCGTGGCAATATCTGGGATGATGATGCTGCTGTAAGTAAATTTTGAAACTTCATCATAAAATTTAATCAGACTGGTACATTGGAAATCCTTGACTTCTAGGATACTGGTTTCGGTGGATTTAGAGATTCAGAGGGTTAATATGACTATTTTATATCTAAACTTAACTATGGAAAGAGATACTATGTGAGTAGTTCCCGCACTGGCTGTACATGTAATGATCAGATCAAGAATATTTTGTCTTTTAGTGTGTTTGTTAATCTGATCAAGGCAGTTTTTGTTTATTAAACCTTAGAAATATTGGGCATATACCTCATTGGATGCATATGCACTCCAGTTTATTGAGGGGTAATTAAACTCTTACAAAATAATTGAGTTCTTGTCTCTAGAGAGTTTATTAAATACATTTAGAAACTTTACATGATTTTCAGGAGACATAGATGGTATACTGCAGCAGATGATAAACTGAATGTTGGGCCTAGTTAATCTGATTTGGAGCTCAGAGAACTCTGTTTGTGGATCACTGGCAACCTGTCTAGAGATGAAAAGGGCCCTAAAAATAAGGAGGTATCACTGCAGTTGCCATTTGGTTTGAAGGAATGATAGACACAAAACAAAGGTATGGAAGAAGTCATTTCTGAATATTTAAACCAAGTTTTGTTAATTATATAGATGTAGATATGTTCCGAATGAATGTAGGAGAATTTTAACATGAACTGTTTATAATCATAACAGGTTTATATCTTAGCAGTGGAAACTATAAAGTTGCAAATTATTTTGCCAGTATTTTTTATTCTGATGCTAGAGCGGTCAGTTTTTTTTTTTCATGTCAGGAACTGAAAATATTTTAGCTTGAGAAGGTTATATATTTGAATTGGACTGTAAGATTTAGGTTAAGTAAATCTTGAAATAAAGCACTCCAAAGAAAAAGTAAGACATTGATATTTTTGGTTACTTTTGAAATTAGATATACTATGTAAACAGATATTATCTAATTCACTGAGTACGTCATTTTGGTTTGGAAATGTTCAGGAAAAAGTCATAAAATGGGTTTCAACTAGGGAGAGAAATTTTGGACAGGATGTTATTAGCTGTTTTGCCATATAATATTGGAAGAAGAACCTTCAGAACCCTTACTCCAGGTCCAGTACGTAGACTTGTAGAAAATGGGAGCTTCGTGAATAGACTTGGGGGAATACAGGATGGAGTTAATTTGACTTGGTAATTTACTTTTATAAGTTAATAGTTATGTCTAGAATCATTGAGATAGAGTAAGATGCATTAGGATTAGAAAGTGGATATCAGATCTCAGATTGTACAATGGTATGTACATTTTATATAGTATCTAAAGATGTTTAAATGAAGATTATTGGGTGTCCCATCCATACATTAAATGCTTCATTATAAGTGTCACTTCTGAGCATTTATAGTACGAAAACATTTATTTACTGTTCTCTGGTTTTATACATACTGTAATAATAAAAATAAAAAAAAAAAGAGATCAGAAAAAACAGCATGCACCACACAAAAGGGAGTAATAAATATATAGGGTCTATATTAGAACATCGAAGTTTCAGAACTTTGAATGTTCTAATATTGACACCTAATAAGCGAAAGCTGAAAATAGCAAAGTTTTAGATAACAGAATTCTTTCCTAGGGAAAGAATTTGGTTGTCTGTTTCTGTCGCTTCACTATTTTCAGCTCTGTAGTGGAAAGTTACGGTCGGGTTCAGGTATGTGTGCTATTGTGTGGACATGAGGGTTAGGGTGGGATAGGTGAGTTAGGGTTAGGGCACATGTCAGGTAAGTGTGAATGTGTGGACGTGAGGGTTAGGGTGGGATAGATGAGTTAGGGTTAGGGCGCGGATGAGGTGTGTGTGCAATAGTGATGGACCTTAGGGTTAGGGTTTGGGTTAAGGTAAGTGGGTAGATAGTGGTGTATGTACAGTTTAGTGTAGGTTTAGATGTAAGATTTTAGGTGTGTGTGTGTGTGTGGATTGCTATTTGTTTGGTGTGTTTGTGTTGTGTGTATGTGTTTTGGAACAGCAAATTTTTCCCTAGGAAAAAATTGATGTTCTAAATTTTCGGTCTTATCGGTTTTAGGTTAGTAGGTGTCGATATTAGAACACTCGAAGTTCTGAAACTTTGATGTTCTAATATAGACCCAATATATAGATATAGATATGGATATATAGTTTCCCTGCATTTTGGCAAATGTGTGTTTGGTTGACAAATGCTAGGAATTGTGTATAATGCTGACCATATGGATAGCTGAACAGTCAAAATATCAAAACTATGTTACATCAAGACAGGTGAGATGTTATTACTGCATTGCTTGTGTAAACTGTGCATTTTTACTACATGAGAGCTAAAATGAAGATGGAAATGATCATACCAGTCTTCTGATGAACATTTTGTTTTTGGGCAAAATACAAGAATTTTTTGTTTCACTTGAACTAATCATGATTCTTTAACCTAGTCTGGAAGCAAGCAGGGACAACCAAGAACCGATATTATGGGGACCGAAGAGCAGAGGTAGGAAAGTAGAGTGAGCAAATG
Organism: Protopterus annectens; assembly: GCF_019279795.1. Taxonomy (NCBI): domain Eukaryota; kingdom Metazoa; phylum Chordata; order Ceratodontiformes; family Protopteridae; genus Protopterus; species Protopterus annectens. The sequence continues at coordinate 681,899,800 of NC_056746.1, forward strand.
GGCTGCTATGAGCATGGTTTTCTTCTCTAGGCTTCAGTTGATTTTAAATATTTTTAAACTGCCAATTATGTTTTTGAAATATTTTTTGCAGTATAGTAGATGTTATGTCAGAACATATAATATATATAATAAAGTTATGCATTAGTTTAATCTTATCTAGCTTTGTATGGAGAAGGTTCATTTTTATGGTTACGCCATTTTCTGATCGTCTCATTCTGGTCCTAGTTTCATTTTATTTATCCTAGTTGCAGTTTTTTAATATACAAATTCATAATCTATTTGTTTTACTTAGGCATGGGAAAATGTTTTTTTGGAGGTTAATGCTTCTTTTTCAACATGCATGGTGTGCACTCCTTTTCTCTCTCGCTCTTTTTATTTCCCTAGATCTTAATAGAGGTGAGATAGAGTTTAAGATTGGTATTTCTGATTTATTTGGGAGCTAAGACAAACCTCTGATGTAGATTCATTTGTTAATGATCTGCTAAGGACTGCATAAATAAAAAATATGTAAGGTTTGAGTTGAAATACATGGACTTTGATACATGCTGATATACGCATATGCCATTTTGAAACATAAATACTGTGGGAAGAAATAGCTAGGGAATTGTTATGGCTAGGCTTGTATAGGCCCTAGGGCCAATAGCCTAGTACCAACCTATGAACCTATGAACATCCATAGCTCTAGCTTTATTGGTATTAATGTTTGTTCAGGAAAGTCCAAATGATCAAGAAATCCTCCCTTTTTAATGTTGGTGTAACCCTATGTCAGTTTTTTTTGGGATGGCAGCTGCACAGATGCAGGGTATGTTGATCCACAAATGCCCTCTTACTTAAAAGAAAACAACTCCTGGGTCATGACAACAATGGATAAAGGGAAAGTTTTGAGCAGTTATGACTTTTCCTAAAGCTGATATTCAGAAATACAGCATGTTGCCTCTTTATCTATATCTATATCTATAGCTACATTTATGTATCTATCCATATAAATATATATATATATATATATATATATATATATATATATATATATATATAGAGAGAGAGAGAGAGAGAGAAAGCTATAGCTAGCAATATATCTATTGCTATATAGCTATATCTGTCTACTTATCTGTTTATAGACAGACAGAGGGGTGAGGGAGCAAGAACTTCAGTTGTAGTATAACTTAGCTGGTTAAACCAATTTACTGCAGATGAACTATATCCTGTTGAAAAGTGTTTGGTTTCCAGACCTCCTGCTTACTTACTGTGTGGATAATTAAGTCAGACAGTCAGACAAAAGAGGTCAGGTCAGGTCACGAATGTAAACAGACAGGTGGATTCTACCTGACAAAGAAAGAGTAAACATAAAGTATGGTCAGAAGTGCTTTTTTTCTCTTTCTTTGTGAACTAACTTAAATACAAGTCTGATATTTGTTTATTGTAATCTATTTTAAACACTTGTGGTATATTTTTAAATTACTGCGGATCATAGGATTTGTTTTAATTTTATTTTAATTTATTATTCACTGTTTGTTTGTTAACCTGAATAATAAACCAATTCAAATGGACCCATTTCACCCACAGTTTAGGCTAAAGGAAAAAACAAAACAAAACCAAATGATAAATGTATAGATAATTGACATGTAAAATAGATTTGTAGTGGATGACAAATCTATACACTAGAAGCATGCAACATATTGATTGGACAGTATAACAATACAATCTAATTAAGACTAACTTGGACTATGACAGGCAGAAAGATTGCTACATAAAATTTGGTAGGACTGTATAACTTCTGTTATCATAGTAAACAAGAGATATGCCTAGTTATACACACCTTATGTTTAGTACGTAGGGCTGTCAGATATCTGCCTATGCAAGTCTTACAGTCATTTGCATTCATCTTCACCATTTGAACATAATTCCATGAGATGGGAACTTCACAAATAAAATGTATCTTAATTCTCAAATTTTAGCATTTTGGGTGTCCTGCTTTGTATTCTTCTAGAAAAAGAGCAAGGCAAGTTTCTGCTGCCTGTCAAAGGTTGCTCTTTCTCTGAGGCACAGTGATCTCAGGGACAGGAGAAATAAAGTTGTGTGCTGGCTGAAGTTCCCCTAATTTGAAAATAATGTTATTTTGTGTCATTTATTCATAACTTGCTAAGATCATGTGCATATATTAACAGCCTTTTTGTTACTCATGCAGTCTCATAAACAGTTGTTGCTAGGCAACAGCAATAAATGTTATGATGTTTCGATAATTCTTACAGAACCTCAATAACTGACTAGTAACAATTATTTGAAATGTATCATCTAGATAAGCATTTATGTTAGCAATGATTTCTTACTGGTATCGTTAGTTGGCTTTAAACAACAGCCAGGCACTCTGGTTCCTGTTATATTACTTATCATTCAAGCAGGAAAATCAATCTGCATGCCTTTTATTACTCATCTATTTACATGGGCACTTCAAAATGTAATGTCAGTGGTTTATATTTTGGACCCAGGAATAAGATAAAAACATGCTCTTCCTCTTTCACCAGATCCCCAAAAGACTCCCCCAATGGCACAGCTATGGAGTTGGGATCTCAGCTGAGTGGCCAAGCCAAGAACTCCAGCGCCCTCTCTGTCCAACCAGTGCTTTGTGTCCCAAGTAGCTGACACACACATTCTTTGAGGTTTGTCTTACACACACACACACACACACATGCACACACACACGCACACACACACACACACACACACACACACACACACACACACACACACACACACACACACACACACCTGGAAAAGGTTGACACAGGTTTACTAGCTATGCCCCCTTCTGCCCAGACTGTAAGGCAGTTATTACTGTCACAATCCAGCTGCTTATCAGCTACTTTAAGGCCCTTAACAAAGGGTGCCCAGTCTTACTGCATAATGTTACCATCAATACAAATGGTAGTTTGACCAAGAGCAAGGCTATTAGGAGTGGCATACACAGTGTCACAAAATAAATATGCAAATACTCTCAGAATTTAAATATCTCTATACTGATCAGCCACAGTGAGAGGTTTAAATATACTTAATAATAAATAACAAAAGAACAAGAAAATACTCAGTATATATTTACAATGATATTAGAGTTCAAAATCACAGGAAATATTTAAAACAGCATTGCATGACAGTCTCAAATAAATAAAGAAAAATATCTAAAAAAGCTTTGCTATATTCCTGACTATATCTAAGAGAATTATATTGTTTACTAGACTTACTTACTCATAGCAAGGCAGATGTGTGGTGAATGGATCTTGTCAGGTCCAAGACAGAATACAGAATGTGCTCTCTCTCAAAGAGTTCTTAAATTAATATCACAAATATTACTGCTGGGATAGCTTGATATAATTTCTTGTCATCTGACTCTATTCTAGATAACCCCCCCACTGTTGAAAGCTAGCAGTATTTAGCATCCACCTTTGAAAATAGATAGTTAAGGGCTTTTCCTCAGATCTTGGTACTTGGTGGAAGCATAAAACAATAAAACACTACGAAGAGAATACAGAAAGTTCCTAGTTCTAGAGATTGTGTCTCTTACTACACTGAAACTGAAAGATAACAACCAGGATTCAGGTCTATATTACAACATCAAAGTTTCAAAACTTTGAATGTTCTAATATCGAACCCTATTCAGTGAAAGCTGAAAATATCAAAGCAACAGAAAACCAAATTGTTTCCTATGGGCAGAATTTGGTTGTCCGTTTCTGTTGCTTTGGTATTTTCAGTGCTGTGGTGGAAAGTTATGGGTTGGGTTTAGGTAAGTGTGCAATTGAGTGTGGGTTAAGTTAGTTAGGATTAGGGTGCGGGTTAGGTATGTGTGCAATTGTGTGGACATGAGGGTTAGGGTGGGTTAAGTGAGTTAGGGTTAGGGCATGGGTTAGGTATGTGTGCGATTGTGTGGAAGTAAGGGTTAGGGTGGGTTAGGTGAGTTAGGGTTAGGGCATGGGTCAGGTAAGTGTGCGATTGTATGGACGTGATGGTTAGGGCAGGGTAGGTGCATTAGGGTTAGGGCATGGGTGAGGTGAGTGTGCGATAGTGACAGACCTTAGGGTTAGGGTTTGGGTTAAGGTAAGTGGATAGTTAGTGGTGTGTGTATAGTGTAGTGTAGGGTTAGGTGTAAGATTTTAGGTGTATGTGTGTGGATTGCTGTTTGTTTGGTGTGCTTGTGTTGTGTGTATGTGTTTTGGAACAGCAGTTTTTTTTCCCTAGGAAAAAATTAGCTGTTCTGTATGTTCGATGTTTTCAGCTTTCACTGAATAGGGTTTGATATTAGAACATTCAAAGTTTTGAAGCTTTGATGTTCTAATATAGACCCTCAGGATTCAATAAAACTTACATGGAGCTAATCTCCAAGAATAGTGGCATGGCTCGAACACGGAGTTCGGAGACTGTGCAATCCAGTAAACAAAGCTGGGGGCGTGCACGAGCTTCCTAGCACAATTCCAACATGGATACCATGGAATAATGCAAATCACCTCATTTGCTGGTGAAAACCATGCAAATGAGGTGAATTTGTGATCCAGCAAGCAGACAGGCATTCTATGTTGTAGCCATGTCCACAGCTGAAATGTATTTGGTTACTAACTGTGTACATTTCTGCAAAAATCAAAATGGGGGCATGACAGATCAAAGTAAAGCATGTATTATGTTTATTAGGCATGCCAATGGACCAACCTATGGCCATTGGCATGCAAAACTGTTTTAAAATTGCAAAAATCATTTTTAGGCCGATTTTAACCCTTTAAGCGGAGCACAGCAGTGTGTAAACATTGTGAAGAAAATAAAAAAAATGTAAAAAGTCAATTAAATGTGAAAGATGAATATTGCCATTATAATGGGCAGTGTGCAGACACATAATATCAGGTAACAGTGATTGTTAAGGACATAGGCTCTGGTGTAGTGGAGTAACTAGGGACTAAGGCAGTGGGGTATATAAATGAGCTAAATTTATTGAATAGCAAAATGGGAGACTGTGTCTGCAAGTACCTAACCATGTAGCAGCTATAATGCAGTGGTGTAAGCAGAAGAAGCAGCTGACATGACAAGGGGATGTGTCATGCTTATTGTGAGTACATTGGAGCACCACGGCTCCTATTTCCTCTCAGCTAAGGACAGCTAAGCAAGGGTGTGTGTCTGAGACTGCTTAGTTGTGCTTAGCTGCTTCAAGAAATGGTAACTGTGTTTGTGTCCTGGAGAGGGCCTTTTCTGTTCAGCAATGTTTACACTAGCTAAAACAGTTTGTGTGTTGTGCCGTGAGGCTTAAACACAGTGGAAATATAGAAAAAAAAAAAAAGAAAATAGCAGAGTAAAGGAAATGAACTACAAATCACTAATACGAACTCTGCCACTCACAGTGACCCATTCAAACCCCTCAATAATATAGCTGGCAGGTGGAATGTATTATAGTAAACCAACTACACAGGCAGCATCTGCAGCACACCAGTAAAAAGTATGCAAACACGTTTCAGTCTGTTTTTTTCCCATAAACTCTGCACCATTGGTGTACACACTTAGGAATTTTAACTGACAAAATAATATGGGCTGCTGCTGCTTTGCTACAGCTGTATGTGCTACAGACTAAGGGCAGTGATGAGGATAGTGTTGACAACCAGCCCAGACCGAGGAGGAAAAGAGTGTTCAGACCCAGAGTAACCCTCCAGGGGCTACATGATCTGGAAATTCTAGAGTGCTAGAGGGTGGACAGCGACATACTACAGCAACTCATCGAGCTGTGTCGGCCTCACCTTAGACCCAGAGCCAACAGAGGTGAACCCATCCCAGTTGAAACCATGGTATGTGTAGCCTTAAGAATACTAGCTACAGGTACTTTCAAAAGACCTACTGGGGACATCATGGGGGTCACACAGGCATCTGCATACAGGGTACTCCACCAGTTCCTGGATGCCATGCGACCACATGCCTGTGAGCACATTTATTTCCCCAGCAACTCTGAGGAGAGGACCAGCAATATGCATATCTTCCACCATGTAGCAGACTACCCAGAGGTACTGGATGTAATAGACAGCACTCACGTCCAAATCAAAGCACCACCCATTGAAGATGGTTGAATGTATGTCAACCGCAAGGGTTATCACTCGATCAACTGCCAGGTCATGTGCAATACCCAGGACATTATCATGAATGTGTGTGCTGGCAACCCTGGCAGCTATCATGACTCCTACATCTGGCATTCCTTACGGCAGTACCATGCATTTGCCAGGGGGGACATCCCCTATGGCCTTCTCGTGGGGGATGCTAGCTATGCACTGGAATCGTGGATGATGACACCCATCAGAAATGCCCACACACCCACTGAAGAAAGCCATAATGAGGCACACACACAAACTAGGAACATTATACAGTATCTGTTTGGGATGGTCACGTCACAGTTCCACTGCCTTGACATATCTGGTGGGGCTTGCAGTACTCTCCAGCCACATGTGTGCACATGTTCATAGTATGTGCCATGCTACACAATATGATCCTGCAGAAGCAGCTGCGGCGGGAACATCACAGGGAAGGGACACACAGCCCCCTACCATTGCCAAGACCTCCACAGGCACTGGGGGACTCGGAGGAGGAGCCCCCTTAGCCTGCCTCTGTAGGCAGATGTAGGCATGCCCAGTATGCCCTGGCCTTGGCAAAGAGGCAATGCATTGCAGATACACTGACACCGTAGGGACCCAGGGGCTGACACTTCTCTCTGACTCACACACACAGTAAAATGGATGCCACACACATCACACTACCTGTACCTTACCATGTATAGGCTACATACTGTGTGTATCTGACAGAGTCAGCCCTCAAGCACCAACCTCATAACTGCCGGAGGCACAAGGTAAGTCACTCTTCTTAATAAAAGATGAATGTAGTAGTACGTTTTGGTAGCATATCTCAGGTATTGCTACATGTGTGCAAGGGAATGGGGTGGCCTATTTGGATACCAGCAGGCAACTGACAGCTATGTGGGAGTTTAAACTGTGAGCTTTGGCCAACTGAGACCTACATGAGTGGAGTTAAGTAGATTTTTATCTGCACTTTTATCAAATAATACACGATTTAAAGTAATTTGTTTGTGTTGCATTGAGCAATATCTAGCTGGAAGCTGACTGTTTTTTTCAGTAGGTCTTATACAAGTGGTATTTTCAGTTAAGGCTTGTTAAAAAACCTGCATAACCAGTGATAAGTGGGGGTAGTTTACCTCATTGTTATTCAGTTTCTGTCTTATACAAGTGGTACAGTGAATTGTTTTCTGTTTAAACTGTGAGCTTTGGCCAACTGAGACCTACATGAGTGGAGTTAAGTAGATTTTTGTCTGCACTTTTATCAAATAATACACGATTTAAAGGAATTTGTTTGTGTTGCATTGAGCAATATCTAGCTGGAAGTTGACTGTTTTTTCAGTAGGTCTTATACAAGTGGTATTTTCAGTTAAGGCTTGTTAAAAAACCTGCATAGCCAGTGATAAGTGGGGGTAGCTTACCTCATTGTTATTCGGTTTCTGTCTTATACAAATGTTACAGTGAATTGTTTTCTGTTTTAATTGTGAGCTTTGGCCAACTGAGACCTACATGAGTGGAGTTAAGTAGATTTTTATCTGCACTTTTATCAAATAACACACAATTTAAAGTAATTTGTTTGTGTTGCATTGAGCAATATCTAGCTGGAAGTTGACTGTTTTTTCAGTAAGTCTTATACAAGTGGTATTTTCAGTTAAGGCTTGTTAAAAAACCTGCATAGCCAGTTATAAGTGGGGGTAGTTTACCTCATTGTTATTCAGTTTCTGTCTTATACAAGTGGTACAGTGAATTGTTTTCTGTTTAAACTGTGAGCTTTGGCCAACTGAGACCTACATGAGTGGAGTTAAGTAGATTTTTATCTGCACTTTTATCAAATAATACACAAATTAAAGTAATTTGTTTGTGTTGCATTGAGCAATATCTAGCTGGAAGTTGACTGTTTTTTTCAGTAGGTCTTATACAAGTGGTATTTTCAGTTAAGGCTTGTTAAAAAACCTGCATAGCCAGTGATAAGTGGGGGTAGTTTACCTCATTGTTATTCGGTTTCTGTCTTATCAAGTGGTGCAGTGAATTGTTTTCTGTTTAAACTGTGAGCTTTGGCCAACTGAGACCTACATGAGTGGAGTTAAGTAGATTTTTATCTACACTTTTGTCAAATAATACATGATTTAAAGTAATTTGTTTGTGTTGCATTGAGCAATATCTAGCTGGAAGTTGACTGTTTTTTCAGTAGGTCCCCACCCACCCTCCCTGTTTTTGTCTTGGTGTTAATCTTGGTGGCTTTGAAACTGCCCACCCATCTTGTAAATTTGCACTTGGATACTCCTTCTGGGCCCATCTCATTTGCTCACTCAAAAAAAAAATGATCTGCTTTTACTGTATTTATGTTTCTTCCTACTTTGTTTTGCTTTTGCGTCATCTTAAAAGTACTCAGTTGTATTTATTACTGCTTGGTGTAACTCATTCTAAGCCTTTTAGTTTAAGCACTTGGGCATCAGACCAGTTGTTTTACATTAAGAAGGTTTGTGGTCTGCACTGTAGTGGCAGGACAGGTAGCTTACATCCTTCTAAATTGGGAACTGCTGATTGAGGGCTCAGTGTCTGTTATTCTAAAAGTGTATTAATTCTGGTTAAAGCACTTGGGCTTCAGGCCAGTTATTTTACATTAAGAGAGTTCGTGGTCTGCACTCTTGTGGGAGGAGAGACTGGACTCTGCCCTTCTGACCTGGGAATTTCTGGTTAAAGGCTTATAGTGCCTGCATATTTGAACTGCTTCTTACTGAAACTGGTACACCTTGTTTGCTGTAGCATAGACTAGATCCAGGCCTGCTGAATCTAGCTTTGTTTGTATAACTTGAGCACTAATCCAGGCATTCTTTAAAGTATTCAATTGTATTTATTACTGCTTGGTAGTAACTTGATTAAAGTGTAGCTATCATTCTAAGTCTTTTGGATTAAGCACTTTGGCTTCAGACCAGTTGTTTTACATTAGGAAGGTTTGTGGCCTGCACTGTGGTGGCAGGACAGGTAGCTTACATCTTTCTAAGTTGGGAACTGCTGATTGAGGGCTCAGTGTCTGTTATTCTAAAAGTGTATTCGTTCTGGTTTAAGCACCTGGGCTTCAGGCCAGTTATTTTACATTAAGAAGGTTCGTGGTCTGCACTCCTGTGGGAGGAGAGACTGGACTCTGCCCTTCTGAGCTGGGAATTTCTGGTTAAAGGCTTATAGTGCCTGCATATTTGAACTGTTTCTTACTGAAATTGGTACACCTTGTTTGCTGTAGCATAGACTAGATCCAGGCCTGCTGAATCTAGCTTTGTTTGTATGCTTTGTTGTTTGTTTGCTTGTTATTTCCCTGAAATGCTAATTCCACCTAAAACGTGGCTTTTCAGCGCTTCTGTGGATGCCTAGTGCTATTTGCATTGCTTACTGTACTTATTTTCTTGTTTCACTTCAATGAAAGTTACTGTTTGTTGTTTTTGCATTTAAGTTACCTGTAGCACATTGCCTTTAAGTTACCTGGCACTTGCTCATTAAAGCAATTATATAAGTCAGCACTAAAAAATTAAAAGCACTACACCCTCACAAACTCCCCTTGAGTACCTTGTTCCCCATTGGCCCTTTTTTTCAATTATAAAGGAATTCCCAATACTATACTAGCATGTCCAAAGGTCAGTTGTCAATCTCCTCTCCAGTCCAGCTGGTGAATCTGGGAATCTTGAGGCAATGTTACAACTGCCTCATGTACACAGACAACCCTCTCCTCCTCCCAACAAATTCCAACACATGTGAGAGATGCAACAATATAGCTAAACTGGAGGCTAAGCTCTCTCATCTCAGTACAGGCATAACCAATCAGGAGGAAAAGGAAACCACACTCACTACAATTCCAGTCTCACATAGACCTACCACGACAGCAAGCCAAACACATAAACACACAAAACATACTCGGAGGCTCTAAATAAAAATCTGCCTAAGCAGCAGAGACGTCCAAAGCAGACACCCAAGCAACCGCTACCCCAAAACAAAGCACGTGCAACATATAGCTTACAAAGCCAGTGTGCCGAACAGTCACAGCCCTTAAGGCTAAACAACACACCTGATACACTTGTAATAGGTGATTCTATCGTCAGGCACACTGATGTCCTGCTCACCAGGCTGAACAAGGAGAAGGTCACGGTGAGCTGCCTGTCGGGCGCTAGGATCCACCACATAACACAAGCACTCAGGTCACGTCAAGGCAAGTACAAATATGACTCAGTCATTGTCCATGCTGGTGTGAATGACCTGAGATGTACCTCCCTGGACTACATGAAAAGAGACATAGAGGAGCTCTCTGAACATGTAGCCCCTGGCCGGTATGACCCTGACCTTGAGTAGCATCTTACCCTCACCAAGAATGATGCCACAATATGAAGACAAGATGATCAATTTCAACAATTGGCTTAAGGATTGGTGTAATTCAAAGTGGATCCAATGCCTGTCAGCCTGGGATGACATGCTCGACAAGCCACAATGCTTCACTAGGGACGGCTTGCACCTATCACCCCTGGGCTTTCGGATATTGGCAATGGCTCTTGCTACCCCCATAGTGCCTTTTTTAGGCAATGCTCAAAAGGCAAACCCACCTCCATAGGTATCACAAGGGATAAGAAACTAAGAGTAATGCTACTCAACGCCAGAAGTCTAAACCTCAAGATGCATGCACTCGAAACTCTCCTTAGCATGGAGAACATCGATATCTGTGCAGTAACAGAAACCTGGTCCAAGGCTCCAGAAAGCACCCCAGCACTACCAGGTTATACCTCATACCATGCTTTTCGGCCCCAAAATCTGGACCAAACCACAAAAGGAGGGGGAGTATCAATATTCGTCAAAGATACCCACACCTCCAGGTTGGTGGCACAGCACGAAGCATCAGAGACTATCCATGTGCAACTAACAGTGGGTAAAACTGCCTTCCAGTTTATAGCCTGCTACAGACCACCCTCCCAAACCCAGGAACTCCACTCGGCCTTCCTGAGAACACTGAAAAATATGAAGGTCTCTCCAAACACCATTATATTGGGTGACTACAACTACCCAAACATAGACTGGGAGCATTACTCTAGCTCCAACACCCTAGCCCAAAGGTTCCTAGAATTTATAAACTCAAATGCTATGGAACAACTTGTTACCACTCCCACAAGAGGGGAAAACATACTGGACCTGATCATCACCAACATGGGGACTCTATGCTCCAGACCAGAAGTGTATCCCTCACTGGTAAGATCAGACCATAAACTAATCTCACTAGATATTCACATCCGGACCCCACCCCCTGCCCAGAAAACCACAGTGAAAAACTTCTCTAAAGCAAATTTCACACTCCTCAAAACTGAGATGGAATCCTTCAAAGCCTCCAGGCCTGTGGAAAATACGGCCCAGACAGCAGAATCCTTTATAAACGCATTCTATGAACACCTTCAGGAATGCATGGATCATGCAATCCCAGATAAAACCAAGACCCAATCCTCCAAAGGCAGATGTCCTGTCTGGTGGACCCCAGCCATAAACAAACTATACAATAGAAGGAGGAAGCTACTACATGATACAGCAAAATCCCAAAAAGGGATGGCATCTCTGATCAGTATTAGCAAAAAAACTACGGGCACTCATAAAATCGTCTAAGGCCAGCTTCGAGAGAAAAATTGCACAGGACACTAAGGATAATCAAAAGGCTTTCTTTTGTTATGTTAGGAACCTGGGTGGGAATTCCCAGATATGCTCGGAATTAGTCCAAAATGACAAAAAATACACTGAACCCACAGACATTGCCAACATCCTAGCTGACAGGTTCAGCGCAAACTCCCCCCCCCCTCCCCACCAAAAGGGCAAATATCTTTCCCAGCAGAGTGCTGCCGCCCTGACATCTCAGATGCTCAGGTAAGAGCTGCCCTCTCCAAAACAAAAAACACAGCATCAGTGGGACCAGACGGTGTCCCGGGCTGCGTCCTACATGAACTCCAAGAAGAGCTAAACCCAAACATAAAACTACTGTTCAATCTCAGCCTTACTACTGAATATGTACCCAAAGAGTGGCGTACAGCAACGGTGGTCCCTCTCCACAAAGGTGGTGCCTCAACGGATCCTGGAAACTATCACCCCATAAGCCTGACTAGCTTGGTCTGCAAATCTATGGAAAGGATCATCATGGACATTATAAATAAAGATATTGGGGACCTACAGACACTGGATCCTACCCAGTTCGGCTTTGTTAAGGGCAGATCCTGCCTCTTAAACCTGGTTGATTTCTTTGAAACAGTCACCAAGGCCATTGACGAGGGGAAGGTGGTCCACGCAGCCTACCTGGACCTCGCAAAAGCCTTCGATACAATACCCCACTCGGACATTATAGATAAGCTCACCAGCTTAATATAAACCCCTATGTCACTAGATAGGTTGCAAACTGGCTCAAGGACAGAACCCACATGGTTAGAATTTGCTGTAGCCATGTCAGACTCCAAACCAGTTACAAGTGGCATCCCACAAGGCTCAGTTCTGGGACCTCTCTTGTTCGGTATATATTTCTCAGAGGTACAGGCCAACATGGAAGGACTGTGGCTGACCAAGTTCGCAGATGACTGCAAACTGGGCGCCATAATCGACTCTCCAGCCGACACAAGCATCCTCCAAAAGGGCCTCATAGAAACAGACAACTGGTGCCAGAGCCATGGCCTCAAGCTAAACGCCAAAAAGTGTATAGTCATCCCCTTTGGCAAAAACAAAGTGCCCACAAATTACCACATAAGTGGTAATCCATTAACGGAAGAAGTAATTAGGGACCTGGGGACCCAAGTTGATAGCAATCTCTCATTTGACAACCACGTGGCCAAAGTGGTTAGAAAAACATTTTATATAACCCACCTAATCATGAAGGGATTCACATCTAGATCAGGGGAGGTCATCGTGCCTCTTTACTCATCCCTCATCAGGCCCATAATTGAGTACAATGCCTCTTTTGGGATGTACCTTACCAGACACCTGCAGCAACTGGAAAGACCCCAAAAGTACCTCACCAAGAGGATCAAAGGGCTCAAACAGATGCCATATGCTGCCCGGTTAAAGAGACTCCAGCTCTACTCAGTGGCATACTGCCTGCTCAGAGGCGATCTGTGCCTGACGTATAAAGCCATGTCCAACCCGGAATTAATGGACATGCTGCACTTCAGAAAATCCAAATCCCATCAAGCTACGCGCTAGAGAGACTTGAACCTCAGCACTGAAATAAATAGGACATGATGGAGGGACAGATTCATAACCCAGAGGCTCCCTTCACTCTGGAATAAAATCCCAGTCCAGGTTAGGCAGAGTCCCTCATTGACTCTCTTCAAGAGGAATCTTGATGAGTGGATGGGGGATCGTAGGTTTACCCCGGGTATCACTTCTGTGTCACTGTTAGACAGAGGCACAGTATACTTACCTCAAAAATGGGCATAACCAAAATTAATTTAAAATGGGTGGCTTAAGCCAAACACACTCTGGCTAGGCTTATAAATGCCCTAGGGCAGATAGCCTAGTATGAACCTATGAACCTATGAACCTAAGTGGAAATGTCCACCCAATACTGGCTTCTGCAGAGTATGCAGTAGTCCCCTAGCTGACAAAATACACTGCAGTGCATGTGGGGGACAAATAAACTGAGGGCGGGTCATAGGTCACATGCATGGATGTCAATACTGGGGTCCCATACTCACCCCTCAGCATCTCCCAGCAAGTCAGCAGTAGGAATCCTGTATGATGTGTCTGGCAAAGGCCCACACATAGGGACAATGATGAAATAGTCCTCTTACAGACTTACACAGTGATATCACTGCAGGTCTTGCAGTTGCATGAAGTCTCTGAAGTGTAGGAAGTTTGAAACCCAAATGTCTGCCATTGCATCCAACCCTTTGGTCTTTAGTAATATGCCAGTATTCTTCAGGACAGGCACAACAGTATGCTAAATGTAGTAAAAAAAATAAAGCCAACATCTGTACAGGCCATGCAAATGTGTACAGTTGACAGGTATAATCCCCCCACATGCAGTAACATGTATGTTTATAGGGTAATAGTAGCAGATCACACATTCCCAGTCTGTCCCAATCAACCTGATAACTTGTTGCATGTCCACAATATGCAGGGGTCGATGAGCTATGTATATGCATGGTTGATACTGTCAGAAAGTGGACAGCACTTACATTTGGCTGTAGTTGCTTAGTAGCCTAGGTACAGTACTGTGGTCAACAGGGTCCATGTACCAAGACTTTCTGTGCCAACTATTTTGCATGTGACCTACACCTACAGTAGGACCTGTACACACTGTCCAGAGGTGAATTTCCATTACTACAGGAAAGATGGAGAAGTCAGGGACAGGGTGCCACTCATATAGACAGTACACAGCTCAGAGTAACCTACACTGTGCCTGGCATACTTCTCAACTGTACAGATTTTTGGAGAATGTCCAGAGTTCTGCATCATCTCTGTTGAAACATGGTTATTCAATGCCCAATTAATACTCAACCCAAACAAAACTAAACTACTCATCTTCCAACCCACCGAACATACTCAAAACAACTCTCACTTTAACATCACAGCAAAAGACAACACCACTATATACCCAACTGAGCACACCAAATTGCTAGGAGTGGAAATAAATAATAAACTGAAATTTGACATTCACATATCCATGACCATAAAAAAAGTGCACAAAAAATTAGGAGTGTTATACAGAAATAAGCAATTTCTCACCAAAGCAGCAAAGATTTCAATAGCAAATTCCCACCTTATCTCCACCCTACTTTATGCCTCTCCAATATATACCAACCTAAGGCAATGTGATCTAAACAAGCTAGAGACCTGCTACAACAAAATCACCAAATTCGCCACAGGGGCTCCTACCATAGTCACCACTGTCTCTCACTTGCTGAACTAGGCTGGCTTGAACTCCCTCATCTCCTTCAGTGGTATCAACTCTCACTCGCCCACAAACTAGTAAACCATCCACTAAATGTCCCATCCCTCCAGAATCTACTCCAACCCTATTGCACCACCAGACCACTAAGATCCAGCAACAAAAATCACTTGCAGATCACTAAAGCCAATAACTCTGCTGGTGAAGCACTATTCTCTTGCACCATAGCCAAATTATGGAACTCACTCCCACCCACAATAACCTCCATACCATCACGCACCCACTTCAAAACTTTACTAAAAGCGCACTTAAAAACATGCTGGCTATGTCCTTGCAACTCCCACTCTAATATCATCCACCCCATCCAACCACTACCTTTCTCTCCACTCCACTAACTACCTTGATTACAGCAAGCTCAGATGCTCATAAGCCTAGTACTTATTATACAGCAGGAACTTCTCATTGTAACATTTGTTAATGTCTGTTATGTACTTCACAGATAAAGATTCTAGATGTCTACATCTGTAAATATGTTGTAAGTAATTGCTATGTTAAATTGTTAATCGCTATGTAATCCGATGTAACTACTGTCTGTTTATTTTACTATGGAGCTTTTCTCCCCGGGCCTCTGCTGAAAATGGACCTACGTCCAGTCGGACACTCCCGGTCAACAAATTGAAATAAATAAATAATAAATAAAATAAATAAATCATAAGTTTGCTGTTTGTCATGAAATTGTAGTTTACTGGCAAGTCATTGGCAAATCATGAAAGACTAAAGTCAGAAAATAATGAACAGATTTTAGTTTCAGACTTCATACTCTTTCAAAGAATGCAAGCTAATTCAAAACCTGTTATTGTAGCAGCTATCTACATTTGTAAGGGAAACATTTGACACCTGTCCCTATTGTTGGCCCTTTGTCACCCAATTATTTATGGCCTTCTCCAGATTTCTGGCTCTAAGAAGTTGGGAGGTATTGTGCCTAGTAGGACAGCAGGTACCTGAAAATTAGTGTACTTCCAGGTTATAAATGGCTGCCAAATGACTGTATCAGCACTGACAACAAGTCACTGGCCACCATCCATACCCCTGGAATAAAAGGCTGTCACAGATGGACAACAAATATGCCATGTATATCTGTTATGCATGTCCTAACATTGCACCTGCCTGCCAAACTATTTGTGAAACAAGAAAGGTGCATGTCAAAACATCTATGGCAGATAGTGGAGAAGCAGACGTCATGCCCATAAGAAAAAGCAAGCAAATACAAAACTGTCTATGTTTGGAAGAGCATTATTAACACCCTGTCCCCATGTGTGGCCCTGTGTCGGACTGTCATATATGGGCTTGGCCAGATGACAGTCTATGACAGGCTTACAGCTTGGGCCAACATGTAGTCTCATAATAACATAGCAACACAAACCATCTGAGGACCACAGCAAATGTAGTGGTGCAATGATGAACAACCTGCTAAATAGGTACACTCAGAGGTGTGAAGCCTATAACCCTGTGTGTGATGTTATGGTGTCTACCCCGCTCACACCAGAAATACATATACATAACAGCAGCCACTGTGTACAAAGTCTGTGGCCGGACTATAGAACGACAAAGAGACACTCATAAGGGGAAGGGGAACCACTGGCCAGAAAAAAAACAGTTCTGCAACTCCACCTGTGTCCCTGCTGGGCAGTGGCTCTGGGTGCTCACATGTCTTAACATGAGCTACACTCTCATCTGTGAGGGTTATAAGGGCTTCAGGCCCAATAGCCTAGTAACCTCATATCAACCTATCAACCTATAAACAAATGTCTGCCAGTGGTTCACCACATTACTCTGTACTGCTCTGCCACTGACATAGCTGGAAATCACAGTGCTATATGGAAAATGTCACACATATAATGGACATCTCTGCTCAGTACAATGCACTCTATATCCACACCAGGATATGGTTTATTATTTACTAAGAATACCACACAAACAGGAAATCCCCAAGCAATATATCACTGAGGTGCTGGACTGTTTACACAGCTTCATCAGCCAATCAACTGTAGCCACACCTCTCAACCAGCTAGATTGGGCAAGAATGTCTATAGTTTTGCTTACAATTTCAGTCTGTGTATCATACATCTTGTATTTCCCAGGTAAATCACTGTGATGATCTGAGGATATCTGTCAGTAAGTAATGATACAGTACATTTCATGTCAGATGATATATATGTCAGAAGATGTCTGCTAAACAAACCCTGTTACTCTAGCATATTTCTACATTAATAAGAGCATTATTTACAGTATTTCCCTATGTTTGGACCATCCCCCCCCCCCCATTTTAGCAGGCTATCCCCAGATTTCTTGCACTAACAGGTTGACAGGTATGGCTGTAGCACAGAAAACATTGGACCAGAATACAACTATCCCTGGAATGGAGTTCCACTCTTACTATAGAAGATCATACCGGGTGTGTTCATACACTTACAGAATTACAGCCCATGTCTAAACCCACATCAGAGTATATAACTGTATTGTGCATAGATGTCTTTGCATACAGATAGCTATGTACACCTTTACTGTCTCTATGCACACCCATCAGACAGGAGTACCCTCAGCTAGTTGCAGGTGGCTCATATGTGATATATCTGCATCTGTTGCTTGTGATACACAGACATATATATGGGCAACACAGAACAATATTTCAAGCATACACACACATAGACATGGGGAAGAGAGAGACAGACAGTGATAGAGAGAGAGAGAGAGAGACAGGGAGACACACACAGAGAGTGAGTCATATACAGGGATACCCTGAAAGGCATAGACTGATGTCCTGCTGCAGACAATTGCATACCAGTTGTAACTAATCACATGTGCCAGCATGAAGGTGAGCCCCATTGTGTAATAGTACTGAGGTAGGGGGTTGCAGACATCACCAGCCTTTGTGTGCATGTGTGTTTGTAGGTTAAAGTATTATTAGGGCGTACCCCCTCAATACACATACAAAGGTCTGACTGTACAAGATCTGCTGATGTCATTCACCTTAGAAGTACCTTTGGACACATAGCCCTATGCGCTATGTGGCGCATGCCATAACTGTGTGTCATTATAGTACAGATAACTAGATAGGTAGGGGTTCTAACCTCAGTCCTGCCAAATGTAAGTGTGTGTGTTTGTAGGTTAAAGACTATTAGGCTATTCCTACCCAGTACACTACCATTGCCCTACTTTACAAGGGCTGCAGATGTCATTCACCTTAGATGTACCTTTGGACATCTGTCAGCCCTATAGGTTCTGTGGTATGTGTGATAACTGTAACACTGTAGCACAAATAACTAGATTGGTAGGGATTTAGCCTCAGTCCTGCCAAATATAAGTGTATGTGTTTGCAAGTTAAAGATTTTTAGGCCATTCCCACCCAGTACATTTCCCATTGTCCTACTTTACAAGGGCTGCTGATGTTATTTAACTGAGAAGTACCTTTGGGCAGCACCCAGCTCTATAAGCTCCTTGGCATGTGCAATAACTGTGCAACATTGTAGTACAAATAACTAGATAAATAGGGGTTCTAAACCCAATTCTAGCAACTGTGCTACTGCTTGTGTGTGAGAACCGTATCCTGTGTGTGTGTGTGTGTGTGTGTGTGTGTGTGTGTGTGTGTGTGTGTGTGTGTGTTTGGGTGAAAAACATATCCTCTATGGGGGTGGGTTATACCATTTTGAGGTGTGTTCTACTCAGTACACTTCCCATTGCCCTACTTTACAAGGGCTGCTGATGTCATTCACCTTACAGGTACCTTTGGACAACTGTTAGCCTTATACATGTTGTGGCACATGCAATAACTGTGTAATGCTATAGTACAAATAATTAGATAGGTAGGGGTTCTAATCTCAGTACAGGCAGCTATAGTGCTGTGTGTGCTTGTGTGTGAAGCATATCCCCTGTGGCTGTTGTGTGTGTTGGTTATACCATTTTAAGGCCTATTGACTCCCTCCCCATGGCATTACTTTAAAGAGGCAGTTAATGGCATCTGCCTTACATGCACCATGTTAAACTATACAGGCCATACTAGTCACCTGTACAGATATATATGGAATATCCAGATGTTTGCAACCTATATGTGGTCTGTGTCCCGTAACAATGGGCATTTATGAGTAATCATTGCCAAATATGTTACAGTTACCATAATGACAGACATGTCAGCATCAGATGCCATACCTGTCTGAAATATCATGCTGATTCAAAGTCTGCTACTCTATCACTTGTCCAGGTATGTACTAGCAATGCATGAGATCAATTGCTATTTTGGGTGTTTTATCCCACTATTCATGAAGGCATTCCCAAGAATACTTGTTGTAAGAGGTAGTAAGTTATGTCCCCGGCATATAATCTCTGGGTGCATGAAATATGTACATAGCAGTATAGTATATACGAGGGGCTATGTAGGGTTGCTACTTTGTTGGCAACTGTGCATGTGTTTCTGTATGCATATCCCCTGTGGCTGTCTTTACTGTGTGTATGCAATGGTTATGCCATTTTGTGTGCATCTTTCACCTTGTTAACTCCCACATTACCAACTTAGTTGCAGCCCCTACAGATGTCACCCACCTTACAAGCACAGTTACATGGTTTTTAATACAAAGGCACGGTGGTGCATACAATAGTCATATCACTGTGTATTGTACATAAATAAATAGGTGGATCATCTAGGACGGGAAGTGTCAACTCTGTCTGCATGTGTGTTTCAATGCATGTCCCCATGCAGCAGTGTGTGTGTGTGTGTGTGTGTGTGTGTGTGTGTGTGTGTGTGTGTGTGTGTGTGTGTGTGTTTCAGGTGGCTCAACCATGTTAAGGGCCTCTGAACCCACCATTGGCAATCCTAACAGCCCCTGCAATTGTCACCCATTTGAATAGTAGTGGCAGACACTGCAGCACTACATTACCTCTGTGGTGTTTTTGTTATGTATCTAGCAGTATCATTTGTAAAACTGGCCCGGTAGAGGTTCGGCTATCAACAGGTGCAGGTCATGAATGTGTGTGTGTGTGTGTGTGTGTGTGTGTGTGTGTGTGTGTGTGTGTGTGTGTGTGTGTGTGTGTGTGTACATGTGTCAGTATGCATGTATGTACCAGCATACCTCTC
The DNA here is from genome assembly GCF_019279795.1 of Protopterus annectens. NCBI lineage: Eukaryota > Metazoa > Chordata > Ceratodontiformes > Protopteridae > Protopterus > Protopterus annectens. The sequence goes on from NC_056746.1 coordinate 681,919,898, forward strand.
AACCACTCACAGAAAGACATCTGGTTAAAGCCATATGGGAAGCTGGGGCAAACAGCAAAAATTGAGCGCACCCTTCACATATTGCTGCGTCACATGTGAGAAATAGATAGCAGAACAGGTCATTCATGTGAATGCACCTTACAGAGGGTATCTGTTGTTACATGACAATATCCGTCATTAATCTACAATTTCAGTCTGTCATGGTTTTCCAAAACAATGGCCAGAAAACCACAGGTTTATGTCAGATGGAAATAAACTATGTGTCAGACATCAGGACAACCTGCAGACATATGCAGAGGTCTGAGGTATGGCTACCATCTGTACCCATACCTCCCAAGCTCTTTCAGTAGGAAATGTTCACAATGCCATAAATAATGGGGTGACAAAGGCCATATAATAGGGACACATTTCAAATATTGAGCCTACAAACTTATAAAGGTGGTAAAATTACAGGCTTTGCATTAGTGTAGATAGTCTGCAAGGTATGATGTCTGCAACTCATAATGTCTGTCATTATTTTCTGACATCAACCTGCAATGATCTGGCAGTGATCTGCCAGAAAATCACAGGTTTATGAGGAAAATGGACCAAAAATATGAGGCATGAATCTGGACATTCTGTGGAGATCTGTACAGTTGAGCAGTATGTCTGTACTACCCTGCAGGTTGCAGTCCATGTTTGGCAAGGTGTAACCTGTGACCACAACTGAAACAGTGAAAAGAAGTCTCAAGAGTGTAGGACAAGAAACATGTCATACAGTTCTGTACTGATAACATAGAACAGTTATTGCACATCAGAAGCAACTTAATTATATGAGAAATACTGAAAGCTAAGGTAATGTCACACAATGAAGGTGTCATAGTAGCAAACCAGCAGAAGTCCTGTATGTTGCAACTGCCATGGGCATGCTATGTCCTACCAACTGTCATATTAATATATGTTGTGTCCCACACTCGACATTTGATAATGTCACACACATTGTGTGTTACCTATTTGTGTGCAATATGTAGACATGTGAAGGCCCTGTGATTACCTGGTGCCCACAGGATAGGTGAATCTGTTGGGGTAAAGTAATGGGTAGGCTTGTGAGGGACCTAGTGCCAGTACTCAAGTAACCTCCTCTGTATGTATGAGCCTGTGGTACTACAGAACATCCAGGTGACATGTCTGAAGGCTAGCTGGCTGTATCAAAGGGTATGTATGAAAGGTCACACTGTCTGCCCCCAGTGTCTCTCTCACACTCTTGCATGCATACACACCTGGTAAACATGTACATATACAGCTGTACCTTGGCTATTAAAAGGTCACTGTGTTTCCACTCTGCCATAATCATTGTTGGTAATGTCATCAGGCCCACAGCCTGCAGACACCTGGAACACAAACCAAATACAGTATGTAAGACTACAGTCCATCATCAGTACTAACAGCAATAATGCAGCATGGCTAAAAAGGTACATACACTTTGATGTGTACCCATAACAATTGCCAGCAGACAGCACCTTACACTTTACATTACTACACTGTACTATATTCATCCTGTGCATCAGACCCATATTAGCATGTCCCTGCATTGATGGTATGGATAACAGGGATATGGCACAGGTATCATCACATTCACAGGATGTGGTGTGGGTCTGAATGAGGCCTAGGCTGGCCCATACGGTTGACATCATGCATGTGTATGTGTCTGGAGGGGTGGTGTTCAACTGGGCAATGCAGAGGAGCTGTGTGTGTATTGTAGTGACCTGCCTCTGACAGAGATGTGCAAGTGTTTGTATGCACACAGTCAAGCCATGTGGTTGCCCTACACAGGGGTATGTTGGACAGCTGTGGACCATACATGGCAAGATGTACAGTTTACCATCTCTGGCCACTGACATCAGATCTAGTTCTGCCAGGAGTCTCACTGGCATCAGCAGGCCCAAGGCCAGATACAGTACCGATGGTGACTATTGTCTGCTGGATCTGTGTCCCTGACGTGTCTGGCCAGGACCACATGTCCATGGCCTGCTCCATTGTGATGTGGACAGCACTCTCCTTTCGGTACTGCTGGTGGTACTGCCACTATGGGAGTGTGAATGTACATAGACACATGGACTCTCAGCTGATCTTGTTGCTGACCTACGTCCACATGGCCTATGCCCTACTCCAAACCCATGCTCAAGCACAGACATTGATCAGGCGAGCAATGGCAATGTCTCACCCAACTGTTTATCCACAATATCAGCATAATAAAATATGGCATCATCAAGGCCAGTCAATCAGACCAAGCAGTGCACAAATCCGCTTAGCTGAGTTGAATGCTGCTTACAATTATACTTCTTAGCAATGCTCAAACCGGGTAAGTTATGCACTGCTAAGCATTGCTCAGTTTTCATTTCTAGACAATTAATGAATTGCACATTAATTAGTCCTTACTAACATTATTGTGTACATATTTTACTTTACACGACATCCCCCTATGTGCTTTTGTTACATTACTTTGGGGTGTGACTGTACTGTCCTGGGACACTTGTATTTACATGTGGGATATTATGTCATACATCCAGTGGCACTATTTTATTATATCTCCTAAACTTATGCATTTCTGTACTTTATCTCTTACTGTCACTGTACTGCATTTTACACTTGTGAGTAACTGGGGCTTTTATACTTGGGTCTCCACTGCAAATAGGCTTCTGGTCAGGCTGGATCACCACAGTTAACATATGTCAATGTATATAAAAGAAATACAAAACATTTTCAACATTTCTCTATCACATGCAAAAAGCTGAAGGGCCAGTATTTGACCCCTGCACCTCAGGTACAACTTCCGGTGTCCTAATTATTCATCCAGTGAGGATCTGCTGTTAAATTGCTATATATATATATATATATATATATATATATATATATATATATATATATATCTATATATATATACATATATATATATATATATATATATATATATATATATATATACCTCTTCATTTTCATTTAAGTATTGCTGAGCATAGTGCCATGCTATGCTAACCCTCTCAGCTACGCTTAACCTTTACATATAAATGACAATAAAACTTATTTCATAAAGCCATTTATGTTTTTAAAACATAAAAACAAGAATTATTCATGTCACAGACCATATGAGGGCCTTGCGTCCAGGTTGCACAAGTGGGGTTATGTAGGCTTATGTATTATGGCTGACTGGGGATTATTGTCAGAGGCTTTAGCTAGGTGAATGTAGGCAGTGTGCACTGTCTTCCCCTCGTCCATGTGTTTGTTGACCTCTTCAAAGCAGTCAACCAGGTTTAACAGGTCTGATCTCTCTTTGACAGTACCGAACTGTGATGGCTCAAACATACTGAGGTTGCCAAAGTCCCTGTTTATAAGGTCCTTGATAATGCCTTCCATGGTCATGCAGATCAGGCTAGTTAGGCTGATTTGCATATGATTGGCTAGATCAGTGGATGCTCCACCTTTGTGTAGAGGTGTTGCAGTGGCTGTCCTCCTTGCAGATGGGATAACACTGGTGCTCAGGCTTTGGTTGACTACAGTGTGCAACAGAACTGAAAGCTCATGCCTGGGTTCATGTAGGATGCAGCCAGGGTTGTTATCAGATCCTAGGAAGACCAGTTTGTTTCCCTTGAGGTGGCATTACAGACATGCTCCCTGATGATGAGGGGAGGGAGGCAGGTGTTGTGCATGTCCTCCTTTACTGATGGGAGGATGGGGGGTGAGGTTTTCACTTATCTATCTGCAGCAGGTTGGCTATATCTCTGGCATATGTGTATGTGGTGTTATTGACCCCCAGGACAGAGCAGGTTTGGGTGTTGCCTCTGGGATTGCAGACATATGTGCAGAAGGCCCTG